>NC_081411.1:514108427-514436280 GCF_030272615.1 Cryptomeria japonica | reverse complement strand
TTGTAATAATATTTATAGTTTACCTTACAAAACCGTAGACTGATGTTTTGAGTTCTTGTACAACAATGTGAGTATAAAATTATTTCTTTAAATTGTAATAAATTGAATCTTTTCATAGCTTAATTAATGTTTGTGGGGTGAAAGTTGGACATGTGAAATGCGGGTAAAGAGGCAAAGAATATTAAGAAATATAAATATTTAAACTATAAAATAATGCGACATGTCAAATAGTGAATTGTAATATTAAATATGTTAGATCTTTAAATATTTCTTAGTATAATATTATATTTTTAATACTTTTATAAATTATATATTATTAATATAATATAAGATATAATTAATATATAATATTAATTAACATAATATATATTTAGTATTTATTTATATTTATTATTTAATTATTGTTAAGTTTATTGAAAAATATAATAGAAGTATATTCATTATTATATGAAATATAATTCACATTATTAAATGTACATAAATTATTATTTTTGGATAATAAAAACATATTATATCAAACTTGTATTATCAAAAATTTGGAAGTACATAAAATTGACACTACAAAGATAAAATACAAACGTAGTACTTGACAAAAATTTATATTATAAAATTTGAGATTTACATTGGTTAAATATTATTTTTGGATAACAAAAAAATATTATACCAAACTTATATCACAAAACTTTTGGAAGTACATACAATTGACACTATGAAGGTAAAAGTTTTTTTTTATGAATGTGTTTGATTCTATTAATATTTGAAAATACACATTCATAAGAAATAGGTAGGTGGACACAAGGTCGCACCCAAAATTTCACACAGACTATACCCCAAAATTTAACAATAACAACAATAAAATTTACTAAGTGGGGAGAGCAACACTAGTGGGAGGTGGCAGGGGGTCCCAATTATTCGATTTACCCTATACATCAGCAGGGTCTGGGGTGATGTCAAGAATGGATTGCCCCTCATCAGTTTTATCCTCTCCCTCCTAATTTTTGTCTTCATTCCACATCAGAGAATTAGCCAAGGCCAACTAAAGGAACCACTTTGAAGACTCATGCATTGGCCAAAACCACCACTACCAATCAACAACCTCACACCACTTTAAGGCCACCTAGAGGAAACACCATCAAGAGGAGGCAAGACAAAGCAATGTTAGCTAGGGAAGAAGTGTTTAAGGACACCCTAAAAACAATATAAGAGTCATTTCCCTAGTGATCAAGAAGCTCCTAAAGGTGATTCACCTTCGATGCTACTTTGTGGGCTTGGACTTGAATCTATAACATTACATTAAAACAAATATAAGCTTTAGACAAAAATGAAAAATTTGTATCAATTGAGCAGTGAGAAAAAAAACTACAAAATCCATATCTTTTCATATATAAAATAGAATCTCCATCCTAAAATAATGCCAAATTTGGGTATACCTAGAAGGGATGCAAGACCATCCGCCAAGAGAACTATATTATAGGAGAAGGGTTCTAGTTGAAAGGGGCAAAAAACTTCATGAATCCAACTCCAGAGTTATTATGCAATAAAAAAAAAACTAGAAAAGGTGCTTGAAGGACTACAATTACCCACAAAATAGGCAATGAGGGTCCTAAATTTACCCATATGTCAAAGATAAAAACCCACGGATAAGCCTTGCAAAAAGAATACACAAGGCGAAGTGGGTGAGCTTAGTCTCAACAACAACCAACCAAATATTGTGAAATATGTGTTGCCAAATCAATAAAGGTGACTACAAGTGCCACCATAAATTTCGAGTAGGCACCATGGGAAGATGCAGAGAAAGCTAGAGATATCCCAAATGTGGCTTATAGTTGTAGGAAGTGGTATTGGGAGACCAACCTGCCAATATTTCCACCAAGGATTGGTAAAATGAATGCCAATATTATGGATCATATCCACTACAAGAGTTGACAAAATGGTATCAAATGTCTCTTGATTTGGCTAAGAGATTTGATACTAAACCTTCAAATCCTCCCAAGAACAGAGGTGCATAGTAACTCTAGAGAATAAATCTCAAGGGATAAAAATGCCTTTCTTGTGAAATTGTAAGGCACAAACCCAAAGAAAACATACCAGAGGGAGCCCTTAATATTGAATAAGTGGAGACCACCATAGGTTGTGTTCTTTGAAGCAGATTTCATCCCTAAAGACATAACTAGCCCCAAAAAGCTAAGATTTAGTGGCTTCCCAAGCATTCCAAATCATCTTGGCAATAAAAGTGCCCTTGATATGAGCAATTTCTTTCATGAATAAAAGGGATTGAAAACTAATCCCCTTCCAAGTGGGTCAATTCATCAAAAAACTAGAAGAAATGCAATGCTTGAGAAGATTTTTTTAGGCATCACTGTTAGAAATAGGTTGAAGAATCCATTTAACACAAAGAGCCAGCCCATGTCTCTAAGTGAAAAGGAGTCTAAGACTCCTAAGTCCCACTAGAGATAGTAGAACTCCCAATCAACATGATGAAAGCCTTTATAGTCTTGAAAAGAGGCCCAAAAAGAGTCACGAAGAGGTTTCTCAAGCTTCAAATAGGAATCTTTGTATGGAGATTGGCAAGAGGAGTAATACACATGAGTGGTTGCAAGAATTTTGGAACAAAACTGGAATCTAATAGTCACCAAAAGTGGCTTCGTGATCCAATAAGTGATATTTTTATCAATTATAGAGAGGACCACATTCCATAAGTTGACCGAAGAAGCCTGAAAGGTGAAGGGAATGCCCAAAAATCTAAAAATTTCCTTATGACCAATCCACTTCCATCTATAACTAAGAATCCATGTGGGTGTAGGTACAATATATTGATAGTAACATTGAGTCTTATGCCACCAAATTGTGGAACCAAAAGCAACGAAAAATGTGTCAAAGGAATGGAGAGCTTCTTTGATATTTTACTCCTCTTGAATAAAAGTAAAAAATGGAATGTCCACAAAGTGGACATTAACTAGTTAATTAGATGACTGAGGGAGGGTTATTCCTCCAAATTTTCTAGAGGAGATAGAGTTTTCCAACAAATGACCAAATCCTTCAACAACAAGCACATACAAATATGGAGTAATGGGTGAACCTTGTTGAATGGACCGATGGAGACCAAAATCTTGAAATTGGTGACTGTTAATGGTGATGCACATAGAAGAATTTGAAAAAAACATCTTGACTAATCAAATAAATTTGGGGCCAAACCACAGAGCACCAATCATGGCAAGAATAAAGGGCCATTCAATACTATCATAAGGTTTGATGAAGTCAATCTTTAAAAATTAGCTTTCTATTTAGAGTGTCAAGCTCATTCCATTCCTTCTCAGATTGTAATGATATTATCCAAGATAAACTTATACTCTATGAAGCCAATTTTTTTTAGGAAAATAATTTGAAGAAGCATATGATTGATCTTTAGAGCCAAAGCCTTAGCAATAATCTTGTAGAAGACATTGAGTAGTGTGATCGACTAGAAGTTGCAAATGTCTTCAAGGTCTCTTGATTTAGGTATGAATTTGATATTTCCTTTGTTCATCAATTTACTTATGGATTAATTATGGGAGGCTTCAAGATAGACATTATGAAGGTTAGGACCCACACAAGGCCAAAGAAATTTGTAGAATTCATAGGGGAATCCATCATAGCCTAGTTCTTTTATTGCAAGGTGTGCACCCTTGGTCTCCTTGTGTTGTGTAGCATAGTGCTAGGGTTTGTGACATGGCTTAACAGCCCCCTGTAGATTCTATAAGTCTAGTGGCTGTATCGAGCATTAACAAGTTGATCTTTTGGTGAAATGACAACCACACTTGTAACAAGTGGTATTAGAGCTTGGTGACAAGTTCAAACCCCTTTCTTTCATTGGGGAGGATTGTTGCAAGGTGTGCACCCTTGGTCTCCTTGTGTTGTGCAGTGTAGCGCTTGGGTTTGTGACATGGCTTAACTGCCTCCTATGGATTCTATAAGTCTAGTGATTGTATCGAGCATTAATAGGTTGATATTTTGGTGCAATGACAACCACACTTGTAACATATTTTGTTAGGTCCCGGGAAGGACAACTGAGAGGGGGAGTGAATCAGTTGTTAACCAGTTCTCAGTAATTTATAAACCAAATGAATCAGTTGTTAACCAGTTCTCAGTAATTTATAAACCAAATGATAATTGATTCAACTTAAACTTGATGCCGATAAACCAAAGTTAAGTGTCAATAAAATAGATTAACAGTTATAGCAATACCGGTATAACTTAATGCATGAAACACAAAGAGAAACAACATCCACAACACATAACAAAAAGATTTTGATGTGATAACCTGGTAAGGGAAAAACCAAGGTGGGAAAACTTACCCACAATCAGATGATACTAATACAGATAGTATATGTATACAAATGGGGTCTGCACATGCAGAAAGGCCAACTGCTTAGAGCTCACTGCTCAATCACAAAATAAGAGTCACATTGACTACACAATTGGATGGTTAAATCCAATGATAATGTACTTCTCAAAATAGCATCTCCAATGCTGGATTCAGTACCAGTTTAAGCTTTGAATATGAGTGTCAAACATCTTCATAACCTTCCTTCAACCTTGAAATAATGTCTACATGATTTGCACAAGGATCTACTTATTTTTGCTCTTCAATATCCGTACTCACTCATGATGATCTTCAATAAGATCTTACAATCATATATACAAAACCTAAGACCAAATTTATAGGTTGGCTCACTAAAGATATTACAAATAAGTCTTGATGCAATATAACATGTCGGCTCAATACATATACCACATTAACAAATCAATAAAACAATCTCCATAACGTGTCATGCTGATCTGGAATACTGGTCCATAACCTAGACCTATTTGCCAGTAAAGGCAAATCTGTTAGCCCGATTAGACCAATAAGAAAAACACCAAAACCAAAATATCAATCTATGTCTTTGACATAACCAAATGATCTCCAAGTTATCATCATTGTCGGTGAACCATATTGCCTGCTATTGGACACATACCAGTGACTGTGCATAGGCCACTAACCATACCGGTGAACCATAATGTTGGTTCAACAACATACCAATATAACCATAGAGCCAAATCAACAATGTATACCTCCAAGAAGATAAGTGTTGACATCAATGACAAAATCAACGCAACACATGACGAAGTCATCCCTAATACCAACAATCTCCCCCTTTGGCATTGATGGCAACACTAGATGGAAAAACATCTAAGTGCCAAAAATAGAATGCCAAAAATAGTAAACCAATCAATCTCCCAAAGATAGATCAATACAAAATTTGTTACAAAACCAAAACCAAAAGTATATCCAAAGATTATATCTCTCCCCCAATGAATACTCTCTCCCCAAGGAATAATGTTTTTCCATAGATATCTCTCCCCCTTTGACATCAAATGCCAAAGCAGTTGAGAAACAAAACATAACATTCTGCCAACTACTCCCCCTGAGAAGTAGCTCTCCTTCATCAAAGCCGGAAAAATATTTTTTTGTTAGTCCCTATCGGTTTGATGCCAATCTTCAACATCTAAGTCTCTGCCGGTGGGGAAATTACCCCAAGCTTCTCTCTGAGATATTCAAATGTTTCCTTAGGAAAAGGATTTGTAAAGATATCTGCAATTTTCTCTTTAGTATTCACATAAACCAACTTCACTTCATTTGCTTCAACATTCTCTTTTAGAAAATTGTACTTGATAGAAACATGCTTTGTCTTAGAGTGAAATATTGGATTTTTTGATATATCAATTGCTGCTGAATTATCACAATAAATGATTATTGGTTCTTTGCATTTTACTTTTATATCCTTCAACATTTGCTTAATCCATAATACCCGAGTACAATTAGTTGTTGTTGCAACATATTCTGATTCTATTGTTGATAAAGATGTACAAGTCTACTTATTGCTGATCCATGAAATCAATCTTCTACCAAGAAAGAATGCACTGCTAGTGGTACTCTTTCTGTCATCTACATCTTTTGCCCAATTTGCATCGGTGTATGCACATAAATCAAAATTTTCATCTTTAGCATACCATAAACCAAGATTTGTTGTGCCTTGTAGGTACCGAAAAATCCTTTTAACTGCTCATTCATGTTTTTTCTTAGGATTGCTTGAAATCTTGAAACAATACATACTGCATTCATTGTATCAGGTCTTGTTTGTGTCAAATATAGTAAACCTCCAATCATAGATTTGTACCTTGTCGGATTAATAGGAGTTGAATCATCCTTCAATGTCAATTTATTAGTTGTAGTCATAGGAGTACTTACCGGTTTGGAATTTTCCATACCAAATTTCTTCAAAAGTTCCTTCAAGTTCTTTATTTGACATATGAATATACCTTTATCTATTTCTAAAATTTGCAAACCTAGAATTTTTTATCTCTCCAATCATAGACATTTCAAATTCTTCCTGCATCTGATTAGCAAAGTCTTTACATAATCCATCTTCACCTCCAAAAATGATATCATCTACAAAGACTTCAATAACCAAAATATCATCATTGGTAACCTTGTAATACAAATTGTTGTCAGCATTACCTTTTGTGTAACCAAGCTTCAAAAGATATTTATCCAATCTAGCATACCAAGCTCTAGGAGCTTACTTCAAGCCATATAAAGCTTCCCTTAACCTGCAAACCATATCCTTATTATCCATCAAAGAAAATCCATCATGTTGTTCAATGTAAACTTCCTCCTCAAGATCTCCATTCACAAATGCACATTTTACATCCATCTGATAAACTTTATAGTTCTTATAAGCTGCAAATGCAAGAAATAGTTTCACTGCCTCAATTTTGGCTACCAGTGCAAAGGTTTCATTATAATCAATTCCTTCTTTCTGTGAATAACCTTTACAAACTAATCTTGCTTTGTTCCTAATTACTTCTCCATCTTCATTAAGTTTATTCCTATATACCCATTTAGTTCCAATTACATTTTTGTCTTTAGGTCGGGTAACCAATGTCCAAGTATTATTCTTTTCAATTTGTTCTAATTCATCTTCCATTGCTTTTATCCAATGTTCATCTTGACATGCTTCAATAACAAATGTTGGTTCAACTTGAGAAATTAAACATAGCTCTTCATTTGTCAGTCTTCCTCTAGTCATAACACCTTGATTCTTGTTTCCAATTATCTGATTCTCTGAATGATTCAATCTTACATACCTGGGTTTGTTCTGATTAACATTCACAGGATGTTGTTCTTCAGTTACAGTTGAGTTTTCTGATGATGTTGGTGTGACTAGATCTTCATTCTGTACTGGTACAATCTATGTCAGCTGATCTATAATCATTTCAATTGTCAGTTCAATAGATCTTGAATCTCCTCTAAAGTGTTCATCTATCTTCACATTGGTACTCTCAATGATTTTTTGTAACCTTTTATTATAACATCTATATGCCTTACTTCTAGATGAATTACCAAGAAATATTCCTTCATCACTTCTAGGATCAAATTTGCTAATATACTCATCTCTTCTAATATAACATTTGCTTCCAAATATTTTGAAGTACTTAAGAGTAGGAATATGACCAAACCATAGTTCATAAGGGGCCTTACCGATTTCACTTTTGATGTGAACTCTGTTAAAAGTATAAATTGTTTTATTCACTATTTCTCTCCAGTACACATGAGGTATATTTGCTTCCATTAACATTGTTCTTGTTGCATCTAGAATAGTTATGTTTTTCCTTTCCACAACTCCATTCTGCTAGGGTGTCCAGAGTGCTGATAGTTGTCTTTTGATTCCATTCACTTCACATAATGCATTAAATTCTCTAGATGTAAATTCTCCTCCTTGATCTGATCTTAAACATTTGATTTTCTTGTCGGTTTCATTCTCTACCATTGCCTTGAATATCTTGAATATTCCAAAAGCTTCTGATTTCTCCTTGAGAAAAGTAACCCAACACATTCTAGAATAATCATCAATTATTAGCATAAATTATCTATTACCTTGTAGACTTCTTGTTCTTGCTGGACTACATAAATCAGTATGAATTAAATCAAGAATATTATTGGATTTCTCAGTAATGCTCTTAAATGTAGTTCTGACTTGCTTTCCCATTTGACATTCCTTACATATCGGATTATGAGGTTTCACAATCTTAGGTAAATCCCTTACTGCCTTAGTTGAATTGATCTTTACAATGCAATCAAAATTCACATGACAGGGTCTTTTATGCCATAACCAACTTTCATCAATGTGTGCAATTAAACATGTCTTATCACTGGTATTCAAGTGAAAGATATTACCTTTAGTCTAATTACCAGTTGCAATCTCCAATCTAGTTCTGTTTATTATTTTGCATTTCCCATTCTTGAATTGTAATTGAAATCCTTTTTCAACTAACTGACCAACACTCAAAAGATTATGCTTTAAACCTTCTACATAATAAATATTGTCAGTATTGTGCTTACCATCCAAATATATAGTGCCTTTTTCTTTGATTAAACAAGCTTTATCATCTTCAAACCTTACTAGACCTCCATGAATTTCTTGAAATGATAAGAATTTGCTTTTATCACCAGTCATATGATGCGAGCATCCACTATCTATAATCCATTCATATTTTTCTTCAATTTTTGCTGCCAGTGCCTACTCTACCGGTTTGACAATAGGTGTCGGTTGATCTTCCTTTATTGAAACAAAAGCCCATCCGCTATCTCTTGGATCTTCATCTACATAGTAACATGACTTATCTATATTTTTCTTGAATCTATATCTCTGATATTCAGGGTTAGGCTTATATGATCTTTTTGCTTCCTCCCTTAACCTTGCATGTCTATCAGGACATCTAGATGCCATATGACCAACTTTATTGCAGTTAAAACATTTGAAAGGTGCTTTACTTTCATACTTACTTCCTATTGGACCTTTAGGCATCTTCCTTGCAAATAGTGCTTCAAGTTCTTCATTTTCTCTTCTCATATCTTCAAGTTATTTTGCATAACGTGCATTCCAATCAGTTTTGTCAGATGATGATGATGATGATGATGATGATGATGATGATGATGATGCTTTGAAAGCCATTTATGTTTTTATAGTAGCAACATGACCAAATTCCTCAAGCTCAAATGCTGAAAGTTTTCCAACCAAAGTATCTCTAGAAACTAAAGTATTAGGCATTGTTCTCATTTCATTAATAGTAGTCACTTTCATTTTGTAAGCCGGTGGCAATGCTCTTAAAACTTTAGACACAATTTCATCTTTACTTAAAGATCCTCCACAACATTGTATTCCTAAAACAATTTCATTAACTCTTTCCATAAATCAAGAAATTCTTTCATCTTCTTCCATTTTTAAATTTTCATACCTGACCTGGTAACATTCCAGTTTTGCAATTTTGACAGTGGTATCTCCTTTATTCAGTGTTTCTAGTTTATCCCAAATAGATTTAGCAGTAGATCGGTCTGATAATATCATGATTTGTTGATATGATAATACGCTCAGAAGTGCTTCTCTTGCTTTGCAATCATTGTCCATGTCCTTAGCCAATGTTGGTGGATGAGTTTGATTCGGAATAGGAGCAACATATCCATTCTTTGTAACATCCCATATATCTCTTCCAATGTAGTTCAGATGTGTTTCCATTGTGATCTTCCATATGCCATAGTTGGTTCCATCAAGCTTCAGACTGTGCTTCCTGAAAATATTTGTTGTCATAGGATCTCCTCAAGTTGTTAGGCTTCTACAAAAAGAGGACTTGCTCTAATACCAATTGTTAGGTCTCGGGAAAGACAACTGAGAGGGGGGGTGAATAAGTTGTTAACCAGTTCTCAGTAATTTATAAACCAAATGATAATTAATCCAACTTAAACTTAATGTAGGTAAACCAAAGTTAAGTGTTGGTAAAATAGATTAACAGTTATAGCAATACCAATATAAATTAATGTATGAAACACAAAGAGAAACAACATCCACAACACATAACACAAAGATTTTGATATGGAAACCCGGTAAGGGAAAAACCACGGTGGGAAACCTTACCCACAATCGGATGATACTAGTGCATATAGTGTGTGTATACAAATGGGGTCTGCACATGCAGAAAGGCCAACCACCTAGAGCTCACTGCTCAATCACAAAATAGGAGTCACACTAACTACACAATTGGATGGTTAAATCCAATGATAATGTACTACTCAAAATAGCATCTCCAATGCTGGATTTAGTACCAGTTTAAGCTCTAAACATGAGTGTCAAACACCTTCATAACTTTCCTTCAACCTTCAAATAATATCTGTGTGATTCGCACAAGGATCTTCTTATTTTTTCTCTTCAATATCCACACTCACTCATGATGATGATTTTCAATAAGATCTTACAATCATATATACAAAACCTAAGACCAAATGTATAGGTCGGCTAACTAAAGATATTATAATTAAATCAATTGCAAATAAGTCTTGATGCGATACAACATGTTAGCTCAATACATTTACCACATTAACTGATCAATAAAACAATCTCCATAATGTGCCATGCTGATATGGAATACCAGTCCATAACCTAGACCTATTTGCTGGTAAAGGCAAATCTATCAACCCGATTAGACCAATAAGCAAAAAACCAAAACCAAACTTTCAATCTATGTCTTCGACATAACCAAATGATCTCCAAGTTATCATCGCTACCAATGAAACATATTTCCTGCTGGTGAACACATACCGGTGAACCATACTATCAGTTCAACAACATACCAGTATAACCATAGAGCCAAATCAACAATGTATACCTCCAAGAAGATAAGTGTTGACATCAATGACAAAATCAATTCAACACATGATGAAGTCATCCATAATACCAACATCTTTGTCATCCACCATAGATTTGACCACCTCCTTAAGATCATAAATGGAGAGAAACTTCTCACAAAGGATTATTGAGCCTCAAAAATCATACATGAGACAACTCAATGTAAATCCTAAAGAAAACAGATACATTCAAGAGAAGATTCTTGAGTAGTGAACCCCCTTTTTGTAATGGAAAAAATCAAGGAGATATTCAGTAGCTCAGAGAGCATCGCTTAACCTTCATTTTTTTAATACCAAGAAAAGCATGACGTGCATATAGTGCTTAAAAGATTCTTTAGAGGCACAATCATCCACTTTAAGCCAATTCATTTTGGTCTTGATTTGAGGACCTATGACATCATAACTATCAATAATTTACTTATGTTTATGGAGTTGAGCCACATGAACTAAAAAATTAAGAGAGAACATATACTTAAAGAGTGTCTTGGTGGCATGATGAATATTCAATGTGGTAGCCTCATATAACCATTGGTAGAAAATGGCCAAGTGTTGGCCATAAATGTAGAGAAAACTAGACCTACATTTAATAGCATGATTCCACCAATCAATCCACTAGGACTGCTAAGTAGGATGACACTCAAGGTTCCAAGCCTTATGAATGTGGGCCAGTGTGGGTTATTGAATTGAATAAAAGTGCTCAAGAAGAATTAGATTTGGAAAGGGCATTTTGGACCCATTTGCCAATTAATGGTTAACTTGATGGGAAAGTAGTCTAACAAGGTGATCTTGGGAAGAGACATCATTGGAAGATCTTGAAATGAGGCAAAAGAGAAAAAATATTGTGTCATTATCATGACATGATCAATCCATTTAAGAACTATATCATTTACCACCCTAAAATTACTCCACATATGGAAAATAATGTGAGAGTGATAAGTGTAAGAATTAGAGTCATAAAGGTCCAATTTATTGCATATGCAAAAACAAGCTTCTTGCTCACCAGCTATCAAATAGAAAGCCAAGGACCCATCTTTATCAAAAAGCACCTCAAATATATTAAATTCACCACACAACACCCAAGTGGTTGGTGGCATTGAATCAACAATCTATCTCTAAAGGGTCCAGATCTCTCTACAACATCATTGGGAGCATAAACATTAATGATCCCAAATGAATGATTGTCGATTGACATAAGGATCTAGACAAGTCACTAAGTTAGATCAGACCCATGATAAACAACACAAGAATGCCACCATGACTTGCTAGATAGTTGACCACCCCTCCATGACTAGCCTCATGTTTGTAAGAAAAAATAAGGCCAACTAGCCAAATAACATGACATGTTGCAAAGAGCGTGAATGCAATAATCTTAACTTCCTAGACACATAGCACATCAATATGAGGATAATTCTTTCTAGTATCTTGCATGGAACACTTCATAGTGAGGTTAGTGAGACCTCATACATTTCATGAAATAAAATTCATGATTGAAAGTCTTGTATATAATCCTCATACTCTAAACATGAGTAATGATTCTGCAAGAAATTTTAAAGTCATTTGAAAACTAAGAATTCCTATATGTCTTTTCTTTGAAACAAGCTCTCCTTCTTCCATGCACCTAGAAGAGTTTTGTGAGTGATGTAAGCTAAGAGGTTGAGAAAAAAAACTAATGTTGGCTGAGGTTAACACAAAATTTGAATGAATAGGAGCCTTAATGGTAGTGGGAGTAACACTTTCATTTCTGGGAGCTTTTTTCCATATTAGACACTTTAGGAGCATGTAGAGAGTCAAGAACCCATAGGGGGGTTTTAACCCTAGCAGCATCTAGTGGACAATCCTTAATTTTATGTTTAGATGACTAGCACCAGGAACAAGTATTTGGTAAATACAGATAGAGAATCTGTTGGCATTTCAATAGGAAGGAGATTGTTGATATTCATGAAGGATATTGAGAAGGTTGTTGAAGATTATTTGATATAACTGAAGAAGGATGATAACTATCTTTATAACATTATTTTGTCATTGATGTCAAGAAATTGATTATCTGATTCAGTATGATGTTGCCATATCTTGAGAAGATTGATTTGAAGAGAATTAAGATGTCGGTAAAAGACATAGAAAGAATGTGATGAATAAGAGGAGGAATAAAATATTCAATGGACAACTATTACCGAGTTAGACAATGATGAGATCATGATGTTTAGATTGTTTTGATTTCCTACATATGTTGTTGATTGTAAGGTTAATACTATACTATGTCACCGAGCAAAGAACCTAGTCGGTAAACCCTAAGGTTATCGATATCGGTTAATGAAGGCGGAATGTCTACCGAGTAAAGTTTAGTACTTACTGAGTTCCAACCGAGTTATGATAGTGCGCATTGGATGGATAAAAGAATTATTTAATGAAGGACAATGATTAGCTGGAGATGTATAAATGATTGGTATGCCATGCATGAAGTTTGTTAAGGATCTATGGCAAAGGAAAATTGGTAGGAAGATCTATAGCCCAGATTGAACCGCAATAACCTTGTGCAAGTTCCTAGAAAGGAATGCAAGTCCCAAGGCAAGGTAAAACATTTTCAGATCGAAGGATACATTGAACCTAGTCAAGTTTGAAGATTTGATGGCTAAGATTGATCATGGGAAATGTGATCAAGGAGATTAAACGGTTAGCAATTGTTTATAAATAAGGAATTGTTGATAAACAATGTATGCGGGCAAGTGTATGCACAGGGATGCTACATAGTGATTACTGAGCACAAAAGCTTGAAGATCTGTTTGAATAACAGAGTAGAGAGCCCAACAAAGGGACAAGATAAGTCCTATGACTAGATTGTTTTGAGCAAATAAGAATCTGCTTTAGCATTTTAGATGTGAAGTTGCAGATATATTTATTACTGTTATTTTGTAAGTGACAAGAAATCTCTTAATCGAGTGGACTTAACAGTATTATTTGTAAACCCTCTAGCAAGGTGACATTCTAGTTGAGTGTTTGAAATCCATTGACAAGGTCACTTCTAAAAAGTGAAGATCCTAACAGATCTGAGGGAAAACCCTTAACCGGGTCACATCTAGCAATGTGTTTGTAATCTTTAACAAGATTTTCTTTTAATCGAGCATACTCTAGAAGAGTATATTTCTTAGTGGGTCTGAAATCCCACAGTGGTTTTTCCCTATTCGGGTTTCCACGTTAAATCTGGTGTTATGAGTGTTATGATGATTATGTGTTTATGAGTTAACATGTTTAGCAGTTTTTGGTTATATTGCAGAAGTATAAGTTACTGAGGTTGAATCTGTTGATTTTATGGAAGATTAAGTTTGTATGATTCACCCCCCCCCTCTCATCTTGTTAGCTATTGGCATCTGTACTTTACTTTTAGTATCAGAACTTACAATTGGTATCAAAGCCTTGGACTCCGGAAGAAAAATTTAAAGGTACTTGAGGCAAAGATCCGAAGATGTATAAAAGGGATGCACCGAGGCTGAACAAGTCAAGTTTCTCCACATGGCAGAAAAGGATGAAGCTGCATTTATCAGGAATTGGAGAATATGCAACATATTATCTGGAGAATGATTACATTGCACTGAGCACCAACCTAATGACCTTGGAAGAGATAAAGGCAAAGGAAGAACATATTCAAGCTATGATTGAAATAACATCAACATTGACCGACTCAGAGTTTAATGATCTTGAAGGCTATAATGATGCAAAAGCAATGTGGACTAAGCTCATATCTGTGTATGGAGGTGATGAACATGTTCAAAGAGAAAAAGTAGATAGTCTAAGAGGACAACTTGAATCCATGAGAATGAATGAAGGTGAGAACATAACCCAATAAAGTACAAGACTAAAGGAGATTGTCAATCAAATTAAAGGAGCAAGTGGAACTATTGAAGAAAAGGATATAACAAGTAAGTTGTTGAGAACCCTTCTACCAGCTTATGCTATTTGAGTCTCTGCAATCAATGAATTGAGGTCTATACCTAACATGCTATTTTATTTGGATGCTACTATTGGTAAGCTACATGCATTTGAGTTAAGTAATTTTGATAAGAATGGGTCTTTGGTAAATAAAGTTGAATCTGCATTCAGTTATTTTCATATTGGTGAATCTGATGATTACAATGATAGAATGAGTAAGTACTCTGAAGGGAATCATAGTGGAGCAAGTGAAAGATTTCATAAGAACATGGAAGAAGTGCACAAACTGTATGAAGAAATCAAGAAGCAAGAAGAGTTTGAAGCATTATTAGCCAGAAGGTTACCGAGAGAAAAAGGTAAGTATAAAGGAAAGCTACCTTTAAAATGTTTCAATTGTGATAAAATAGGACATATAGCTTCTAACTATCCTGACAAGGAATCTAGTGAAAAGAGAGAATATCAAGATAACAGGCAGAAAGACAACCAATACAAAGGACACCGAGACTTCAGAAGGAGAGATAGAAAGACATGTCTAGTAGCTGATGAGGAATCCAACGATGACAAATCTAATGAAACTAATACAGAGGAAGTTGTTTATGTGGCTATTAAAGATGGATCTGATGAAGAAAGGTATGAAGAAAAAGCCCTAATATCTCACATAAATAATAATGATTCTTGGATCATAGACAATGGGTGCTCACATCACATGATAGGTGATAAACACAAGTTTGTTAAATTAGAAGACTATGATGGAGGCTATGTAAGATTTGGTAATGATGCACCATGTCCAATGAAAGGTAAAGGATCTATAACACTTCTTGACAATGCTAAATGTGATGATGTATACTGGGTTGAAGGATTGAAATACAATTTGTTGAGTGTAGCATAGCTAAATAATACAGGATACCAAATAGAATTTCAGAAAGGAATTGTCAAAGTTCATGACAAGCATGGAAAGTTAGCTGCTACTGGGACACAAACAAAAGGTAATACATTTCATCTTGACTCAACTTGGAACAAGTGTCTTTATGCTAAGATAGATGATACTTGGTTATGGCATAAAACATTTTTTCATGTAAATTTTAATAATTTGATCAAAATAAGTAAGAAGCACCGAGTAAGAGGTCTACTGAGTCTAGAAAAACTTGAGAATGCTATGTGCCGAGGATGCCAGATGGGTAAGATGACAAGATCAAGCTTTACAAGTAAGTCCTACACATCTAAAGGAATTTTAGATCTAGTACACACTGATCTTTGTGGTCCCATGAAAGTTCAAAGCTATTATGGTGATAAATATTTCATATTATTTGTGGATGATTACTCAAGGATGATGTCAGTTATGTTTTTAAAAGAAAAATCAGAAGCTTTTCAAATGTTTAAATGGTACAAGGCAAGAGTTGAAAATGAAACAGGAAGACAACTGAAATGTCTTAGATCTGATAGAGGAGGAGAATTTACTTCTGATGAATTTAACTTATTCTGCAATGATCATGGTATAAAAAGGCAAGTATCTGCACCGAGAACACCTCAGCAAAATGGGATAGCTGAGAGAAGAAATAGATCAATTGTGGATTGTGCAAGAACCCTAATGATAGAAAAGAGGGTACCTCAAACATTTTGGAGAGAAGCAATCAGCACTACAGTTTACACCCTAAACCAATTTCAACTGAAGAAAGGAACTATGAAGACACCATATGAGATCTGGTATGACAAGAAACCTAATGTAAGTTATTTTAAAATCTTTGGAAGTAAATGCTATGTTCACAAAGATGACAGAAATGGAAAGTTTGATCAGAAAAGTGAAGAAGGAACATTTCTTAGTTATTCTTCTAGAAGTAAAGCATTTAAATGTCTGATCAAATCATCTAACAAAATAGTGGAAAGTGAAAATGTGAAAATTGATGAATTTGCAGAAAGAAATGATGAAGGAAATTCCAAAGAACCAGAAGATTATGAAGAATTTGTTTATGTTCAACTGAGAAGTCCTATCGAGAAATCTGCTAAAGAAAATGAAAATAATGTCTAGTTACCGAGTGATGAAGAAGATCATACCAAACCTACCAAGCCTATATTAGCCAAGTATGTTAGAAGACATCATGCATCAAGTCAGATTATAGGAGATAAGGATGATCCAGTAATGACAAGGAACAAACTGAGATAGAACACATGTCTGATATCTGAATTTGAACCGAGAATAGTGAAAGAGGCATTTAACAGTGAAGATTGGGTAAATGCTATGACAGAAGAGATTGATCAAATCAAGAAGAATGACACATGGACATTGATCCAAAGACCAAAGGACAAAAATGTAATCGGTACAAAGTGGATTTTCAGAAACAAGCTAAATGAAAAAGGTGAGGTCATTCGAAACAAAGCAAGACTAGTTTGCAAAGGTTATGCTCAAGAAGAAGGAATAGATTATGGTGAGACTTTTGCACCCGTGGCTAGACTTGAGGGAGTAAGAACATTGTTGGCATATGCTGCTTTCAAAAATTTCAAGGTATATCAAATGGATGTTAAATCTGCATTTTTGAATGGTATACTAGAAGAAGAAGTTTACATTGAACAACCTGAAGGATTTGTTGAAGACAAGAGTAAAGATCAGGTATGCAAACTGAACAAAGCTTTATATGGTCTAAAACAAGCACCTAGAGCATGGTATGAGAGACTGCACTCTTACTTAACCAAGATTGGTTTTATAAGGACAAGTGAAAACAACAATATGTACATGAAGAAAGATGAGGACAATGGAATATTGATCTCAGCCATATTTGTTGATGACATTATATTTTGTGGAAATGACTCTCTATGCAAGAATTTTGGTAATGAAATGTGCAAAGAATTTGAGATGTCACTAATCGGTGAGATAAAGTATTTATAGGTTTATAGATACTGCAAATGAAATATGAGATTTTCATTACTCAATCCAAGTACATCAAGGAAATCTTGAAGAAATTTGGAATGGAGGATACTAAACTAGTAAGTACTCCTATGACTACTAACTGTAAACAATCAAACAATGATAAATCTGCATCTATTGATGAGACACTTTACCGATCTATGATTGGAAAATTGCAATATGTTGTGCATAGTAGACAAGATATAGCACATGCAGTAGGTATTATAGCAAGATTCTCTACAAATCCCAAGGAAACCCATATGACAACAATCAAGAGAATTTTCAGATACCTGAGAGGCACTGAAGATTATGGCTTAGTATATGAAAAGAGGAATAATTTTGATTTAAAAGTTTATACTGATGGTGATTGGGCAGGCAACATAGATGACAGGAAAAGCACAAGTGGTGGAGCTTTCTTTTTGGGAGAAATACTAGTAAGTTGGCTTAGCAAGAAACAAGGATGTATTTCACAGTCAACAACAGAAGCTGAATATGTTGTTGTAGCATTGAATTGTACCAACATAGCATGGATCAAACAACTATTGGAAGGTATAAATGAGAAATTTACTGAGCCAGTAATTATATTTTGTGTTAATACTAGTGCCATCAACATTTCAAAGAATCTAGTAATGCACTCTAAGACAAAGCATATATCTATAAAGTATCATTATCTTAGAGAAGAAGTTCAAGAGAAGAAAGTTGTGCTGGAATATATCAGTTCAAAGGAGCAATTAGCAGACATCTTCACAAAGCCATTGCCAAGGGACACTTTTGAGTATCTCAGAAGCAAGCTAGGGGTCCTACCCCTATCTTCTACTCACTGACCGAGTTTGGTGAAAGCATCAATTCGATGAATCTATAGAATATTATGTGTGGATTGATGCTGATTTATGCACTTTAGAAGGTTTTCTAAAGTTGTGCAGGAAATAGTGAATATAGATAAGTTGCTCTGACCGAGACTGAGATGATACACAGCAAGGCAAATCACTTCACAGGGGAAGAAATCATGATTTAGTTCTTTTACTTTTTGGCATTGTTGTCAAAGGGGGAGAAGACTAAATGGTTGACTGAATGGTAAAGCCCTGAATGATGGAAATAATACAAGACTAAATGCAAGACAACAACTCAGAAGCCTAATGAAAAAGGGAGAAGACTTCAAAATATTTTAATAGCTCAAGGATAACAAGAGAAGTCTAACAACAATTTGAATCTGAATCAATTTGAATATCTTGTTGGTATTACCATTTAATTGTTAGTTTTGCCATCAATGCTAAAGGGGGAGATTGTTGGCATTTCAGTAGGAAGGAGATTGTTGATATTCATGAAGGATATTGAGAAGGTTGTTGAAGATTATTTGATATAACTAAAGAAGGATGATAACTATCTTTAAAACATTATTTTGTCATTGATGTCAAGAAATTGATTATTTGATTCAGTATGATGTTGCCATATCTTGAGAAGATTGATTTGAAGAGAATTAATATGTCGGTAAAAGACACAGAAAGAATGTGATGAATAAGAGGAGGAATAAAATATTCAATGGGAAACTATTACCGAGTTAGACAATGATGAGATCATGATGTTTAGATTGTTTTGATGTCCTACATATGTTGTTGATTGTAAGGTTAATACTATACTATGTCACCGAGCAAAGAACCTAGTCAGTAAACCCTAAGGAACCTAGTCGGTAAACCCTAAGGTTATCGATATCGGTTAATGAAGGTGGAATATCTATCGAGTAAAGTTTAGTATTTACCAAGTTGCAACCGGGTTATGACAGTGTGCATTGGATGGATAAAAGCATTATTTAAGGAAGGACAATGATTAGCTAGAGATGTATAAATGATTGGTATGCCGTGCATGAAGTTTGTTAAGGATCTATGGCAAAGGAAAATCGGCAGGAAGATCTACAGTGCAGATTGAACCACAATAACCTTGTGCAAGTTCCTAGAAAGGAATGCAAGTCCTGAGGCAAGGTAAAACATTTTCAGATCGAATGATACATTGAACCTGGTCAAGTTTGAAGATCTGATGGCTAAGATTGGTCGTGGGAAATGTGATCGAGGAGATTTAGTGGTTAGCAATTGTTTATAAAGAAGGAATTGTTGATAAACAATGTATGTGGGCAAGTGTATGCACAGGGATGCTACATAGTGATTACCGAGCACAGAAGCTTGAAGACCTGTTTGAATAACGGAGTAGAGAGCCTAGCAGAGGGACAAGATAAGTCCTATGACTAGATTGTTTTGAGCAAATAAGAATATGCTTTAGCATTTTAGATGTGAAGTTGTAGATATATTTTATTACTGTTATTTTGTAAGTGACAGGAAATCTCTTAACCGTGTGGACTTAACAGTCTTATTTGTAAACCCTCTAGCAAGGTGACATTCTAGTTGAGTGTTTGAAATCCTTTGACAAGATCACTTCTAACAAAGTGAAGATCCTAACAGATATGAGGGAAATCCCTTAACTGGGTCACACCTAGCAATGTGTTTGTAATCTTTAACAGGATTTGCTTTTAACTGAGCATACTCTAGAAGAGTATATTTCTTAGTGGGTCCAAAATCCCATAGTGGTTTT
This sequence comes from Cryptomeria japonica, assembly GCF_030272615.1. Lineage (NCBI taxonomy): Eukaryota > Viridiplantae > Streptophyta > Pinopsida > Cupressales > Cupressaceae > Cryptomeria > Cryptomeria japonica. Next base: position 514,416,115 of record NC_081411.1, on the reverse strand, counting down.
TCCCTATTTGGGTTTCCACGTTAAATCTAGTGTTATGAGTGTTATGATGATTATGTGTTTATGAGTTAACATGTTTAGCAGTTTTTGGTTATATTGCAGAAGTATAAGTTACCGAGGTTAAATCTGTTGATTTTATGGAAGATTAAGCTTGTATGATTCACCCCCCCCCCCCCTCTCTCATCTTTTTAGCTATTGGCATATGTACTTTACTTTTAGTATCAAAACTTACAGAATCCACTAAGTATGAAAAAGGTTGACAATCTAAATATCAATCAATTCATTGAGGTCTTGAGATAAATCCACTTTAACACAGACCTTTTTTCTAGGGTCAAGAATGGTAAAAATTTTCTACCTCAACAAAAATAATCTTACCCGGAGAAGAAGCAATGGCAAGAAGAAAGTGTTAGCATGGCAAAGAAAGAATAGGGAATTCAATCCAAACAGACACACAAAGCTTCTTCTCATACAAGATTGATAAGTCTTGAGTCCAAGGCTGAAATTAGTAAAACAGATGACTAACATATCAAGGGTTATGCAAAAAATAGCTTGAACATGGCTAACTTCAACAAAACAAAAGAGAGAAAACCCCTTTGTGAGGTTTTGAACCCTATTAAGACAAACCTCATGAGGGGCCCATGACCTAACAACCCAATCCTAGAGCTTGCTTTCAGGGGGGGCTCCCAATAAAATAATAAATAAGAGTATGTTGTTTTAACCATTGTCATGTAAAATCAAAATCTAGAATGGGTAAAACCACATATGCGGGAGTCTCAGAAGGAATACCTTGTAAAATACTTTTGACATAATTTTTTTGGGATTCTTGCTCAATAGAGCCGTTGTTCACAACTACCAAACTAACAACACCAACAAAAATTGTTGGGTTGAAGCCAGCTGAGGCCATTTAAAATTGAAGGTCTTGCAATAAATGCAATATGATGCAAAATAGAATGATAGAGGAAAAACAAAGTAAATAGACAAAAGGAAAAATCCCTAGAAAAGCTAGTTTTACCTAGAGCCTCCCAAAACTTGTATATTTTTTATTTTGAAGATAAAACTGAAATACAACACTTGATAGAAAATTGGTTAAAATTTGTGCTATGCCGCATATTTAATAAAATTTTGGAAGTACATACAATTAGCACTATGAAGATAAAACTTAAAATGTAATAAGTAAGAGAAATTTACATTATAGAATTTGAGACTTAAATTGGTTAAAAGTTGTGCTATGTCATATATATTTAGTACATATTAAAATATATATATTATGCTTTTTTGACTAAAGTTTCTTTTTAACAAATTGTAGAATTATAAACAAAAAATAAAAATTATTACACTAAATATTAAGAATTTCCCTACATTTTAACTTTATTTTTTGTATCGCTTGATTTGATATATATATATAGTAGCATCCTAAAATTGCACCCTTTGCAATTTTGACTGCATTTAGATCTTCACCTTAGTGTTTGTGCCCCTTGGCTCGATTGAAGACCTGATTATGCTCTTGCACATCACAAATGACATCTAACTCAAATTGTACCTTGTGCCTACCCAAAATAGGGCAGGACCATGGCGACACGCCATGGTCCTCCCTAAATTGGGCCCAATTTGACCCCTTGGTCCTATTTCAAAATTGAGTGGGATTTCCCTCTATGTGCTGGCTCATGTCGGAAAATTAGCTAATTTCACCAACAGGCAAGTATATAAAGAGGTTATCCCCTCTCATTTGAAGGGACGCAATAATCCACAAGCATTGCAAGCACACAAAGAGATCGAGCATTCAAGTATTCAAGAGCAATTGAGCAACAATCAATCTTCTTTTAGCTTAGGAGCAACAGTAAAGTCGAGTTTCAAGTATTGAAGGAGACATTATTCATCCTATTTTGTTGAAGACTTCCTAAACCCTAATTCCATGTGGAGGCAAGAACAACTTCACTAGGAGGTATCATTATTCAATTTTCATTCATAATTCAACATCTCCCTCAAAAAGAGATCCTTTTCTTTCAGTCAAATCAATTACACTTATTTTAATTTCACAGTTAATTCCAAAACTGGGGTTTGACCTAAGGAAAACCCCTATTCCCAACACATTTCTCTTTCTTTTTGTGTGCAAGAATTAGGTACAAAGTTGTACTCCTTAGATTAGGCTTCATTAGAGACGAATCATCTCCCTTTCGTATGCAGAAATTTCAAAAGATTGTTGTGATATGCCACACTCTCGACAATTTTTTAGCAGTTTCAAGGAGCAGGTCCGATATGAATTACATTGCTTAATTAAGGTGCACGCGAAAAATCCTGTGATTGTAGCTCACTGTTTTCATGCTTTTACCTTCATTTTTTAGCATTTTACATAATTTCAGCACTTCAACTCACATAAGAGGAATTCTCCTTCAATTCAAATTCACTTAGCATTTATTCTTTATCTGATTCATGACTAGATCTAGTGAATTCCTCATCCTCTTTTGAATGTAAAGGCCCAAAGTGAGAAAAAAAAAATCTCTAGTGGTCTTCATGGGTGGAAACCCTAGAGCATCCAATTCATTTTTCCCCTTTAAGTATATATATGTGTATATACACACACATATACATATAAATGTATATATGTGTGTATACACACACACACATATATAGTATGTATATATATACATATACATATACATATACATATACATATACATACACACACACACACACACACACATATATATATGTATATATACATATATACATATACATATATATACATACATATGTATATATAGATATATAAATGTATATGTATGTATATGTATATATGTATATATATATATATATGTATGTATATATATATATACATATATATATATGTATGTATATACATATACATATACATATATATATATATATATATGTATATATATACATATATATATATATGTGTATATGTATATGTATATACATATATACATATATATGTATGTATATGTATATGTATATGTATATATCTATATATGTATGTATATGTATATGTATATGTATATATATATAGATATATACATATACATATACATATACATACATATATATAGATATATACATATACATATACATATACATATACATATACATATGTATATATATATATACATGTATATATATGTATACATATATACATGTATATATATGTATACATATATACATGTATATATATATATGTATGTACATACATACATGTGTGTGTAGTTTTCAATATATTTTTTATTGATTTATCATCATATTAAATTAATGTAAATTAACTTTTAAATAATATTATAGTTATATTTATTATATTCTATAATAATGAGTAAGCGCAATTTTAGTATTATGTATTATATATTTATTATTTATTTACATAAATAATTTAGTATAATATATTTTAAATTATGATATTATTTTAAATTAATCTATACAAAGAATATTTAATTGAGAAGATTAAATAAGAGAGGAACAATCATATACCAATCAATATAATTATAGTGTGGATTTATCATGTTTTTTTTTCTGAAATTCTTCCAATTCTTCTAAAATTTATTTGTCTTTATCTTGATCTCCTTATAATTTGATGGTTTGCTCGGTATTTTTTTGAGAGCTTCCTCTAAATCTTTATCTTTGTATTCCACTAGATTTACCTTTGAAAAACAATACTGTGACTATAGGCCACCCACAAGAAGATTCCTAGAGAAGAAGAAGGAAAGAGTTTTAAAAAAACACACCATTTGAAGTTATACATGCACAATAAAAAGAATGGGTTTGTCATTTAATAAAGTGAAAAGTGAAAAGTGTATTTGGTAATATTGTTTTTGATTAAGTAAAAACAGGTTTTAGGGGACCCGAAGCCCTATTACAATTCGACAGATAAGCATTAAAGAGATGAAACAAAACAGCTACAAACACCAGCACAAAAACCAGCAGCAAAGAAAAGGACAGCAAGAAGACAACAAGAAGTTGGCTCCAAACTTAGCATTACAAATTACTTGAAAACTTTAATAGATTCCTCAACATTTTGAACCAAGAGCATCATCACCTTGGCCGCTTCCCTCAGGTCATTGTTTTCCTCTCTCAGCTGGCTATCTTTCATTTTGATCTCCATTCCAGTAGTGTTCTGCCTTGTTCTGTGCCTAAGAGTCTAGTGGGTGGTGCTGGAAGTTGGAATATTATCAATAACAACTAGATTTTTTTCCTAATTTTTCCTTTCCAGGTGATCCACCAAAGCATTCATGTTCTGTGATGAGACTTTGAGGACCTAGAGGCTATGGTTCATGAAGTTTTTTAGAGCCTTCTCGGTACGATCAACCCTGGAGTTGATGTTGTCTTTATCCTCTTCAGCCTATTCTTTCAAGGTTCTTATGACATCCTCCAGGTGTTTCAAATCCCCTTTGATCAAATCCTTTTCCAGCCAATCCTCCATCTTGATTTCCTCTTCAGCTTCACTAGTTTCTGTCTCATCATTCTTTTTCCCAGCGTCCTTAATCAGCTTATTAATCTTGTTGTCCAATTCCTTCTGTTTACTTTGCATGCTGGTAATATTGTCGACAACCCATTTCTGGAAGTTGAAGGTCTCAAGAGCACAGTTACGGGCAGTATTCAGGATGGTGTTTGCAGAATCCCTACCCTGTTCCATGCCCACAGAGTTAGGGTTGTCATCCTCCTTAGAATTCAGAGCCACATTCCTACTGTCCGATCCCATAGGGTTAGAGTGAGGGTTTTCAGAATTACCCCCTTCATACTCTTCACCAATGTTCTTATCCTTTTCATACTCCATATCATTTTCAGATTCCTTACCCTTTTCCTCCTCCAAATCATAGTGCACCTCTATATCTGCATTATCTGTGTCATCTTTCCTTTTTTTGTGGGTAGAAGCGCTAGGCTATTCCTCATCCGAATCTGAATCTTTGCTGCTCTCAGAAATATGGGCATTCATGATCAGAGGGTCATCTTTGTTCGCCCTAGTCTTGTCCTTCAGATGTTCATAGATGAGAAATATAAGCCCCTGATGGGCTATAGGGTAGGAGTTTGGCTTTTTAGCGTGGTCAGCAAAACTCTCATTTAGAGAGGACGCTAAATAAAAAGGCAGGGAAATTTTGGCCCCATGATGGAAGTGATTCAGAATAGCAAAGTGGTAGTTATAAATTTTTGTAAATCTACCGTCAATAGTTAAATACTCCATTAAAGCCCTTAAAACTTTTTGCCAAAAGGGCTTTACCTGCTGTGGAATGTAATAGGAAATGTTGTCTTTCTTCACAAGCTGACCCTTCTCATCCTCCGATTTCGGGAAGATTTTGAACGCTTCAGTTGCATACTTCTGATCCTTGTAAAATTTCGTGCCCTCCATCTACAGACCCGTGACCTCGACGACCAGGTTCTCATCAATTTTCCATATCTCCCCGAACAGGGTAACTCTGTTGTTACTCCAGCCTCTGGCAAAACCATGAGAAATAGAATTTCTGCTTCCGTGAAGCTTTTCCATATAGTCAATAAAGCCATATATGTGAAGTCTTCTCCAGACTTTTCTTTCGCTCTTCCAATTTTTACATCATGGGGCTCATTCATATTTAAATTACCACCCATTTTGATCTCCAGGTAGAAGTACCAGCAACTATATTTCACAGTCCGCAGATGAAACCCCAAATGCTTGTGAATTCTGGAGTTACTGAACATAGACTCTTTTGAAGTTTTGAAACTTTTGTTTATGGCCACACAAACCCAACAATTATGATTATAATCTTTCTCATGCATATGATCATGGAAATGATGCCAAAAAGCACTCATTAACTTTCAGTTCATCCACCCGCAAAATCTGTCTTTGGAATTCATTCCCCAAAAAATAATCATGATATTAACTAGACCCATGGATACGATCAAAATATAATTGCTCTTTAACCTCCCTTCTACATTGAGTTTCCCCAATATAATTAACATCATTCTCCAAATTGACCCCTTCATTAGCTAAGATGTCCGCTACCTTATTTCCTTCTCTTAGAGTATGAGTTATGATAACACTAACATAGCTATTTAACAAATAATTTGCACTTTTAACTAACTTAGTAATATTCCAAGAAACAGAGCTTGTACCTTTGTGGGCTTGGATGATGTTTAAGGAATCCCCTTCGAGCTAGATTTTTTTGAAGTTGAATCCCTAAGCAAGCTGGAGGCTTTTTAGCATGACCAGAGCTTCAGCCACATGATTATTTTGGATCCCAAAAGGAGAAGCAAAAGCTGCAAGGCAAACTCCTTGAGCATTTCTGATAACTCCTCCACCACCAGACTTCCCAGGGTTGCCCTTAGCCGCCCCATCAAAATTCACTTTTATCCAATCATGATTAGGAAAGCGCCAAACAATATTATCTCTCCTATTCTTGTTGTCAGGCCTGTAGACTTTATGTATTAGGTTCCATTCAGTGAGGATGTCTTTTTCCATATAATTCATATCAGTAATAACCCATTGCTTATTGTTCTTCTGAGGAATGTAGATTTTTTCAAAAACCACCTGAGAGTTACACTTAGCTTCCCTAAATATTCTATTGTTTATTTCTTTCCAAATGCCCTAGCAAATCATGGGGAGGGTCAAGGACCAAAGGTTCTTGATAAGCTGGCATTTAGTGGGGAAATTCCATTGCCAGATAATATCCTTGATACTCTTGTTCATAGCCCAACTAACTTTCCATTTTTCCCACATTTTACACCAAATTTTCCCAGGTAAAGGTGCAATGGAAAAAGAGATGATCAATTGATTCTTCCTCTTTTTGGCAAAGCTCACATCTATTAGGGAATTTAAAACCTCTTCGGACCAAATTATCAAGAGTAAGGATACTATTTTGAGAAGTAATCCAGAAGAAAATATTGACTTTAGGGATCAGGATGTTGTTCCAAACTTTACTCCAAATGGGATTACTGGTCTGAGAAAAAGTGTTTTTGTAGGATGAAGCAACCGTAAATTCACCTATAGGAATACTTTTCCAGAGAAAAACATCATCATAGTCTTTGTTAAGGGAAAAGGAAAACAACTCCTTCTGGAGTAAGGAAAAACTAGAATGAATAACATCAAGCCTCACCCATTTGTCCTCCTTCTAGTAGTCACACACCATAAGCCCAAACCTCCTTTTACATTCCTTAATAACTTGACTGATGTATTGATCATAAAGAGCTTCATTCTTCATCCAAGGGTCCTCCCAAAACCTTATTTTGTCACCTTTTCCAAGGACCCATCCAGCTCCAGATTTGGCTACTTTTATGGATTTGATAATACTATTCCAAATGAAGGACCCTGCAGGAATATCTTCAGAGTCAAGGACCCCTTGGATAGGCTGATTCTAAATATATTTATCAAACCAAATTTGATTCCAATATTTCTTAGTATCATAAGCTCTCCATAATTGTTTAGCAAGAAGAGCTTTGTTAAAAGTTTTTAGAGCTTTAATCCCCAGACCTCCTTTTTTCTTTGGTCTACAAACTTTGTCCCAAGAAACCAAGGATATACTCTTTTTTTCTTCAACTCCTGACCATAAAAATCTCTTCTGGATTCTTTCCAATGTTTCAGCAAATTTAGCCGGGATACCAAATAAACTGAGGGCATAAACAGGGAGGTTCTAGAGAGTAGCTTGAAGAAGCTGCAATTTTCCTGCCTGAGATAAAATAGAACCTTTCCATCCAGCAAGTTTTTTGTTGAATTTATCAATGATCATATTCCAAAAGGAGTTTGGGGGAGTTAGACCCAAGGGAAGACCTAGATAGGTGGAAGGGAGCATGTCCACCTTGCAACCAATAATTTTAGCAATTTTATGTTGTCTTAAGACAGGAGTATTCATGAAATAAATAGTCGATTTGTCCCAATTGACTTGCTGACCAGTAGCCAGAGCATAGGAATTAAGAGCAGATTTGAAGGTTTCAGCTTCCCTAACAGAAGAATATCCCATAAGGATAGTATCATCAACAAGCTATTGATGAGAGCAAAAAACATTAGCAGAGGAAGGTTCAAGACCTTTGATGGTTTTGCTCAATTTCAGGTTGTGAATCAATCTGCTCATGCTCTCAGCCAAAATGGTGAAGCGAAGAGGAGATATAGGATCTCCTTGTCTAAGCCCCCTTGACATTTTAAAGAATTTCATAGGAGATCCATTAATCAAAATAGAGAACAAAGGAGTAGTGATCAGCTCTCTGATAATTTTGGTTATCTTTTCATCAAATCCAAAAGCCTCCATGATTCTGAAGAGAACATGCCACTCCACTCTATCATAAGCCTTCGCCAAATCCAACTTTATCAAAAAAACTTCTTTTTTAGCAAAATTGAGGGAATGAATATTCTCATTCACTAGAATGATAGAGTCCAAAATCTGCCTACCAGGAACAAAACCTTTCTACTCCTCAGAGATGATGAAGGGGAGAACAGCCAAAATTCTAGTGGTCAAGACTTTAGATATGATCTTATATTAAGAGTTACATAGACTTATTGGCCTAAATTTTCCCATAGAGTCTGCCCCAGCAACCTTAGGGATTAGGGCAATAAACATGGAGTTGAGTTCCTTAAGGATTCTTCTAGCTCCAAAGAATTCTTTGACCGCATTAACCATGTCTTCTCCCACAATATGCCAAAATTCCTAGAAGAAAAACATAGGGAAACCATCAGGACCCGGGGCTTTACCCCTTGAAACGAAAAGATAGCTTTTTGATTTCTCCAGTAGACCAGATAGCAGATAGGGCCTTATTCTGAATAGGATTAATGATCTTAGGAATGATATTAACTAGATTGTGTTGGTGAGTATGGTCAATGTTCTTGCTACTAGTGAGGAGCTGATTGAAGAACCTGACAGCTTCATCCCTAATTTCCTCCTTATTAAGAAGAGTTTTGTCCTCTACAATAAGTTTAGAAATTTGGTTCGCTTCTTTGTGTTTTAAAGAAGTCATATGGAAAAATTTAGTGTTTCTATCCCCAGCTTCCAGCCAGATCTTTTCCCTAGAAATAATGTTGTGGAGTTTGACTAGAACATCATCTTCCATGGCTTTGGAATACTTTTTATAGCCATCTTTCTGAATTGAATTTTGGATCTGATCCAGCTCCTCCTTTAGCTTTTTCTTAGAATCAAAAATATCACCAAAGACCTTCTTGTTCCATATCTTAATGTTGACTTTGATATTTTAAAGTTTTTTGGCAACTTTATACATGGCAATTCCATTTACATCAATATTCCACCAGTTAGCAATAGATTTTTCAAGATTAGGGTGGGAAATCCACATCTTTTCAAACCTAAAAGGGAAGCTCTGATTATTCTTAAAATTCTCAGCAACAAAAGAGATGGGATAATGGTCTGAACCAATTCTATTAATAACAGAAAGGGAGCATCTATGGGAAAGAATCCAATCATTAGTGACAAGGGATCTATCAAGTCTTACCTGAATGAGATCATCACCATGCCTTCGGTTAGACCAAGTGTAGGAAGCCCCATTGAGATCCATATCAATAAGAGCATTGATATTAATGAAGTTCATCAAGTCAGATCTACTATCTGGTTGAGCATGAATACCCCCATATTTATCAATGTCTTGCAAAGGAGTATTGAAATTTCCCATCACAATCCAGCTATTCAAAGGGAAAGATTTTCTTTTTTGCTGAATTTTATCCCAGAATTTACTTCTAGCAGATTTGGAGTTAGGGGCATAGATATTAGTAATAACACATTCCTTTCCATCAAAGATGCATTTAGCTTTCAAGGATAAAATATTGCCATCAACATCAATCATTTCTCCAAAGATGGTTTTCTTGTTCCAAAAAATTGCAACCCCTCCAGATGCTCCATTCGAGCTACTGTCGCAAACTCCTCCACTTTTAAAGAAGTTTAATTTCTCCACTTTCTCTTTACTCATTTTGGTTTCTTGTACCAGGATAATATCCGGATTTTGATCTCAAATGAGGTTCCGTAATATATCCTGTTTATTGAGACCATTTAGGCCTTTGATGTTCCAAGAAATAACCTTCATCTGGAACCCTGAGGGTAGGATTCCTTTATAGTTCGCTGCCTCCCATCAACTATATTTTGCTTGCTCTCTTGGTCCCTATGCCATTTCATAGTTTTACGTCTTAGTGGGGATCTTGAAGCACCAAAATCAGCCTTGGACCTGGTTCTGGTTTTCACCCCATTAAGGCCTCCTACTTTCTTAGTTTTTATTTTCTTTCCATTTCCTGTTATGTTTTCTTCTTGTTCCACTCTAGTATCATCTTGCATATTACTCCATAGTTCTCCTCTTTTCTGGGATGATGTAGGCGTTTCAATTCCAATGTTCTGGAATAACACATTTAAATTTACCTGAGGCGATCCAAACTTGTTGCTCTTCCAAGTTTGATTTCATGTTCTTCAAATTCATCGAGGCACTGTTCATCTTTTTTTGATATAGAATCTTGAAGGACCTCATGATGAGAGTCAGAAATATTCTCAATCTCATCATCTTCAAGAGTCTCTTCATTGATTTCAATCTCCTTCTCCTGTGTCTGTAGAGCCTTAAAGGTATTGACTATTTTGATCTCAAACTCCCTGATTTCATTCTTTTTATTCTCCTTCATAGGGGGATTCTTAGGAAGGTCAGTTCTATCTCCTTCTGATAATTCTGATATATTAATAGAGCTTCCGCTTATACCTTCTAACTTGTTACCTTCTTTGTTATTATTCTTTTCTTTCCAGACCTATTTGTGGGTATTTGTTATCACAGTTTTTTTAGGGTTGCTGGGACAAGCCTTAGCCCAGTGACCAACTTTTTGTCAAGAGAAGCACACAAAGGGGAGTGATTCGAACTCTATTGACTATTCCCATAATCAAAGTTTGGAGCTGATATCAATGGTGCTAGGAAGGTCCATATTCTGCGAAATGTTGACACAGATACGCGCATAAACCAATCTCTTGCGAGTTTCTATTATTGGGTCTATCGCAACAAGCTCCCCAAAGGAGTTGGTGATTCCTGAGAAAACATCCTCCACCCAGTATTCCATCGGTAAACCTGGCAGCCTTACCCAAATCGGAGCAGTTTCAAAGAAAGAGTCATTGAGTTCCATGTTAGGAGACCATTTTCTCACAGATAAGGAAGATTTACCAAACATCCAGGGACCACCACTTAAAGAAGCTTCCATATCTTCCCCACAAGAGAATGAGAATACAAAAAAGCCTCTAGGTAGGGCAGAGACATCAACCTAACCTTTCATTCTCCATTTTCTCTTAATAAAAGACCTTACATCCTCAATATTAGGTCAAGGTCCAACAAACTTCCCCACTAGAGAAAAATCCATTAAAGAGATGCTATGATCTCTAACTAAATCAGGAATCTCAATAGCAAGTTTACCCGTTTTATTATTTGATATATCTTTCACAAAGGGGAAAGATGATTTACCAGTTGGTTTTCCAGATGCTTTCCTGGCAAAAAGACTACTCCAAGGTTTGGAAACTTGCCCCTCCTTGATATTTTCTAAGTCAACTTTCACCGCCTCGGGGCTTGATTCTTGGGAATCTTTCAATTGTTTGTGGTCAGGGGGAGGGTCCCATAGCCATGGGTCCCCATCCTGTCTCCCATCCTCATCATCCATTGCTTGTCCTTGAGCTGCAGTGGATTCAGAACAAGAGGATCCAACCTCACTGTTCCCTCCATTTCCCAAATTCAAATTTCCACAAGCAAATGTTGTTCCCTCCATTTCCCTATATATGTGATTAAGTTTGTAGATCTGGTGAAAACTTATTTGGTAATATTGTTGAGGAATGCATCTTGCAAAGATTTTTTGCGATATTCATGGTCCTGACAAAATTTAATTTCACATTAACGTTCATCTTTATTTTCTTTTACACATTGTGTTGTCTCATAATTAGCAACTTTTATGAAGTGGTATTAACCATATATGATCAGAGATTTTGAAATTGCTTTGATAATAACTTCAAATAACTTAAGTTTGTTAGTAGATTGGTTTATTTATGGGAGAGATAGTTGTCCCAAAAAAAATTATTGTTGGGAGGGTTAGTTTGGTCTAGTTTGAGGCGTTCAATTGATTAGAGACAAGATAAATCACTCATACAAAAAAAAATATCATAAATCTTAGATAATGAACACAACACGACTACAATTCTATCTAGCAAATACTTGTCATAAAATGAATGTAACAACACTTAAAAATGAAGAATAGAAGAAACAAATATCTAACATATACATATATAATGATCCACAATACAAATCATAATAGATTCAAAAAGACAAAAAACTAAAAATTATATTTATTAATAATCAAGGGGTAATTTTAATACAACATAGAAGATATAATCAATAAAGCTTCACAAGATCTCTATAATACTACTAGTAGTGTAGACACCCAAAATTGTCATGTCTAATTAAATAAATATCTTATTTATTTAATTATCTAAGCCTAATTCTTCTATTAATTAAATAAATCCTTATTTATTTAATTAATTCATTTATCCTCTTCTAGCTTTATTTCTCATTTAAATAAATACATTTATTTATTTAAATTATCCTTTTCCTAAATTAAATAAATATTCTTATTTATTTAATTATCCTACTCTTCTATTAATTAAATAAATCTTTATTTATTTAATTAATTCATTAGCTTTTTCTACACATGACACATGTCACTCATCTCTTAATTCATACACTACCTACCCCTTTCATTATTTTATTATTTCTTCTACCTACCCTCTAATCTTAGCCGACCTCCTTTTACACCTCTCAATCTTATCCCTCCATTTCATATAGTGTCTTCTATATAAGGAGATGCCTTCTTCATTATCAAACCCTAATCGACAATTTGGAGGACTTGACTACACTACGATCCTACTTGCAACCACATTCCGTTCTTTGTTGAGCTCTTGTGCACATAAAATCTGAGAGCAAATATATCAAGCAAGATCAATGGAGATAGGAAGAATGGAGATCAAAACCCTATTGGACATGTGATGGTATAATCTTTGTGATTTCATTTGATTTGCATTGTCTTAGGTAATCTTCATATGTTATGGTGGATCTTTGTTGATTGTTAGGCTAGGGTTTTGTGGTTGAATTCATTTAGCCTTTCAATATTGTTATTATTGTTATCCATTTTAACCATATACATTTTGGCACGCCCGGTGGGACTCTTGTCCCTTTGCATTTAACCTCCTTGTTGCAGATCTTGTGTTTTGAAGTTGCAGATCGAACATTTTTGGCAGCATTTTTGGTATTTTCGCGTCTGTGCACTTTCGGATCGCGTTTTTTATTTTTAGGCGCGTCTGAGACAACTTTATCCGCGTCTGTGTTTTGTCAATATTTCATTTTGCAGGTTCCGGGATAGGCGTGTCTATGTCTTTTTTATCCGCGTCTGTGTTACAGAAGCGCGTCTGCGTACAAAAAGCACATCTATGGTTTTTAATCGCGTCTGTGTCTCACAGAACCGCGTTTCTATTGCGGAGTCGCATCTTCATAGGAGGTAATCGCGTCTGTGTATTGCTTGTTTCAAAATTTTGAAAATTTTATTGATTCGGTTTTCGGATTTTGCATTTAGGGTTTTAGATCTGGTTTACTTTTGGACTAACATTTTCAGATCTAGCTAACACAATTGGTGCAGCTTTCCTTGGAAGCTAAATCATTTGGTTGAAGGCCCCTATTTTCACAAAGTCTTTTAGGTTTTTAACAAAAATTTACCTAACTTGTGTGCTTGCAGGAAGGGGTGATCATTTGAAACAACCCAAACTACTAACAACTCTTTGTTGCAGGTCCTTGGCAAGGGTTTTTGATTTTTATTGTGTGCCTTGTTTTCATAGACTAGCAAACACTTCCATTGGTGCACTAAAATTGAATCATTGTCTTGTGTGTCTTGAGCAATAGGCTCTTTTTGTTTAATCTTTAGAGGGCCTGCCTTCCCGTGTGGTCATTAGGACTACTAGTGAGAAAAGGACGACCCAAGTGGTAGCGAGGAAAACCCACCTCATCTGAACCACTATAATCAAATGTATTCATGGTGAAAACTATAAATAATGTGTGCTGATTAGTTCATACCGACATTATGTCTCCCCATAAACCCGTTTGATCAAATTTATTTGATCAGTTGTAGGGCGTAACCCCTACCGGCTGGGAGCCTTCTGTATTTATAGAGCTGAAAGTGCCGCATGTATGGCCACACGAGCGGATGCCCTTACTAGCACCATTTTGTTTTAGAGGCCCAAATCCTTCTAGTTGTTGGGGCAGGAGGTCAGACCTCTGGTAGCGGCCCACACACATATGGTTCTTAGTAGAGATACAAAGTTCGCCATGGGGAGTTTTCATGGGGAAGTGAGTGCCGAGGGTGGAGCCAGTGAGGTCAAGCATCTAAGTATCTGCTCTGAATAGCGTAGCCTTGGGGGTAAAACCCCATGTGGGATCAACAACTATTGTCTTGGCCAGCCATAAGAATTGTGCTTGACTTATGTTAAACATTCAAAACATTCAAGACCAAACAGCAAAACATTGTGTCTTTTGTGTCTTCAAGTGTATGCAAAACAATTTTACATCAAACAACACACTTTTCTTGGAGTCATTGTCAGTCTAAACACTTGCAAACATTGAGTCCTCATCAACATTGTGTCCTCTTGTCACGACAAATAGTCAAACAGTCAGATTGAGTCACAACAAAACAACTTCACAGATTGGAAAAATTGCACAAAATTTACAGAAACACGTCTGTGTCTGTTTTAACCGCGTCTGTGTTGTCTAGGCACGTCTGTGAAGGGCATAATAGCGTCTGTGTTTATAACAGCATCTGTGTTGAATATAAAAATGTCTGTGTTGGGTAAACACGTCTGTGAAGTATATAGTCGCATCTGTGTCCAGAATTGAAAAACTGTTACAGTCCAGCAAGCAAATACAGTCAGTTTCGGAAATCTTGAGCTTCCTAGGTCATCTCTCTAAGGTTTCATTTAGCATTCAACCTGTCCTTGGGTCTCACAAAGTCCATCATTGCTTCACATCTCACATTACATTCACATTTGTCTAAACTTGAGTCAAAAGGTCACTTGCTTGTCCTCATCATACTTTGTCAACACACCACATACAATAACACTTTGCTAAGTGGTCCCTCATCAAGGTTTCTTAACTTTGGGTCTCATTTGGTCTTACTTAGGGTCAAGGTCAGCTTACCTCATCAAGAGAAACTATCCTCTCTTTGGAAGTCACACCTACTCTACTACATACATACTTGGTCTTACACTTTGGACATTTCAAGTACACTTCAGACTCATTTACATTTCATCCAACTCTTGGTCTTCCATACTCTTTCCATTTTTCATCTAGTCTCACACATCTTGGTCAATACCTAGTTCATGGTTGAAACCTGTCTTCAAAAATCTAGGAGAGAAACTAAAGAAGCTCAAGAGTCCGCAAACATGAGTTCTTATGAGTATGACAATGATTTATTTTTCAATACTGATCACGCTACATTGCCGGACATGGATGTCTATAGAAACAATCCAAATGTTGAGAACATGGACACTACAAACAACAATGCTACACACAATGACAATATGGACAATTTTTTAGTACATTCAGTAGATGTGGAAGAATCCATTATGAATCCCCATTTCAATCGATTGGTTGAGGAAATAATGAGGAGGGATAGACAATACTTCTTACACATGATGGCACAAAGTGGAGCCAAGATACCTCATGATTTTGACATGTCTCAAATAATGGAACATAGACCTTTGCAACAACCTCACTCCAACATGCATCAAAGGAGACCTAATAGTGGAGGAAATAGAGGACCACACATGGTACCTGAATCACCATCAGCTTTGCTTCAAAAACCAGAGGTCCCACATACACATGGTCAAACATATTATACTCACCTTCGCAGACCATTATGGAAGTCTTATGGAGAAAAATATGCTCAATCACATACCAATGCTAAGGATCAACCACCAAAGCAATGGGATATTCCAAGGCATGCTCAAAATTTGGACACAAGGAAACCTCATGTCAAATTTGGGGGCAACACAATAGAACATGACATGCCTGTAGAATATGGTATACATGCGCAAAATCGATATGGTGTTCCTCAACATGAAATTATACCAAGTAGTCCATATATGCAGCATCACTATAGACCTCCTCCATATGAACATGTGTATGATCAATATCATCCATATATGCAACATGTACCTCCTCCAATGGGTACCTCAAACATAGGATATGGTCCAAGAAGTCGATCTCCACCTAAGAGCAGTTTGGAGCAATAAATCAGGGACTTACAAAAGAAAATGGAGGACATAAATACACCAAAGCCAACTTACACAATGAGAGACATATGTCCTTATCCATTTGACAAGAGCATTCCAATGCCTCCTTTTCCTACACACTTTGTGACGCCTAAATTTGACAAGTATAGAGGAAAAGGGGATCCTAAGGCACACATAAGACAATTTTTCATAGCTTGCATTGAAGTAGCTTCAGAGGAGACATATTTGATGAGATTATTCCCACAAAGATTAGGCGATCAAGCTATGGAATGGTTCTCCCAACTCCCACCTGGTATTAAGTCATGGGGTGACTTAGCAGAGGCATTTATTCAACATTTCTCCTATAACATAGAGACAGACATATCAGTCACTACTTTGTGCAACACCAAGCAAAAAGAGGGAGAATCTTTTGCATCATTTTTACAAAGATGGAGAAATCTAGCCAGCAGATGCTCTTGCAAAATTCCACAAAAACAAATGGTAGAAATGTTCACCCAAAATGTTAACAAAGACATTGGCTATGATCTAAGGAAAGCTTGTTTGTCCACCTTCAAGGACGTCATTGAAAAAGGCTTAGCAACAGAAAAGGTCCTAATTGAACAAGGAGTCATTAAGATATTCAAGGAAAAAAAAGATGACTTTAAAGGAAAAGACAAGCCAAGATTTTGGAATAAAAACAAGAACACAGTCAATGATGGTGTTGTTGATGCCAACACGGTGGGACCCAAATTCATCTTTTCGGGATCAAGTTCTACAAACAATCAGGTGAATACTCAAACAACTTCCAGGTCACGAAGGAAGTACACTCCTTTGGGAGAACCACTTGAGTCAGTCTTCAAAAGGCTGGTGGAAAACAAGGTGATCACAGTTCCAGATTTTCCTCCATATGAACCAAAGGTTAAACCAAATTGGTGGAATGATGATGAGTATTGTGAATTTCATAAAAGCAAGGGTCATAAGATAGGAAATTGTCATCGACTGAAGAACATCGTACAAGATCTCATTGATAGAGGTGACATTGAGATTGAGGGACATTCATCTAATCAAGAATATGAGATGTTTAAGGAACCATTCCCAAAATATGACAAGGGAAAAGCTAAAGTCACAGATGATCAAGCCAACTATACTAGAGCACCTTACAACTATGATTCAACTATCAATCATATCTCGATGGACAATCATATCTCTACTATTACCATCAAGAACAAAAACCCTAAGAATCCTCCTCAGCGACCCAAGATTGTCCTAAGAGGTGTTGGATCTTCTTCCGAACCTACCTCTGAATGTCATGTTACAACTCATCGAGGTAAAATTACTTTGCCAGGTGATTCAACTAAAAACACCGCTTCTTCATCTACCAATGAATAGTTAGGGAAGACACCCGCACTCATCTCCATCCTTGAGCTCTTACGCATATCCCCCGCTCATAAAGCTATTCTTGACAAAATCTTGAGAGACACCGCCGTTCCTACTGATCTGAACGTGGACCAGTTTCAAGCCATGGTGGGATACCTTTCCATTCCACACTCCCTTACATTCACGGAAGCTGCTGACACCTCTGTAAGTCAACCACATAATGCACCATTACATATTGAAGCCTTCATACACAAACATTGAATAAAGCGAGTCCTGATAGATGGAGGAGCTGGTCTAAACATTTGTACATTGAGCACCATTAAACAATTGGGATATTCCGATAAAGCTGTGAATTCAAAAAATCAAATCACCATCAAGGCATACGATGATGAAGAACCCTCATCCAAGGGCACGGTCACCTTACCTCTAAGAATTGGGCCAGTTACAAAGGCTGTGGTTTGTCAAGTCCTGGATTTAGATCTCACTTATAATATATTGCTAGGACATCCTTGGATCCATGAAATGAGGGCAGTCCCATCCACATATCACCAATGCATTAAGTTTCCTCATAATGGAGTTGAGGTAACAGTTAATGATGATCCTAATCCATTCATATATTGCAATAACTTGAGATCACATACAGAAACCATCATTCCCAGTAATCGTGAAGCTGTTCCTTTTTTGGCATACATTGACCCTGAGTCATTAAAACCTTCGACATCAAAACAAGGTGAACTTAAAGGCAGATTTCAGGACAAAGGCATGGGAGAATACACTTTAAATCAGACCATGTATTTACGACAAGTCATGAGCTCTCCAAAAGAATATGGAAGGCCACATCCTAACAAGCAAACATTCATCATGACGCTCAAATGGGACCCTACTACCTTTCAAAGATGGGGCGAACTAGAAGAGGAAGGTTTATACAAAATGCTCTACAAAGACATTGAAGATGACACACAAGATCAGATCAATATACCCTGTGAGAAATATGGCAAAGGCTTCAAGATTCTACCAAAATTCGGGTATGATGGAAAAAGCCCTCTCGGGTTACGAAAAGAAGGCATCATGGAGCCCTTACAACCTGAATTGACTATAAAAAGGGAACGCTCGAAGGGACTTGGTTTTCTGACTTCCAAGATCCACACTAAAAGGACAGAAGAGGCATCATGAATCAAAATTGCCAAAATTCAACAAGAGGATCGCTATTCCACAGACTCCAATGAATGGGAATGGGGTTCAGACAAATCCTCCAGTGACTATGAGCTCACCGAGACATTCAGAGAGCCAGGTGAACCCATAGAAGAGGAGGAGTTTTATAACAAATTTAGAGTTGGTCAAGAAACAACCCATGAGGAGTCTACACAGTCCTTGTCTCAAGGTTCTAGGTTGAAATCACATAGGATGAGAACACCTGTTCTGGAATGAGCTACTAGTGATGATAATTTGGATTCGTTCACGATCAAGACTGATGAGGAGAGTGCCATCGATGACCTCGATAATTACCTTGACATACCTAAATATAACCACATCTTCACTCTTAGCCCCACTAACTTCGAAGACATTAACGGTCTTCCCCTTGTTCATCACCAACTCATTGACTGGGATAATGAAGGACCTGCACAGTTGGATACATTCCAAAATGATGAAGCTTTTATTGATTATCTAGGCATATGAGATGATCTTCCCCCTGGAGACCACAAAGCGGGATACACCATAGAACTTAATAGCATGGCATATTTTGGTGAGGGTGTCGGACCTTCCAGTCGCAAAAATGTGAAAATAAGAACAAATCAAGGGTCTCATGGCGAAAAACACACTGTGGCGCTATCTGACCCCAAAAAAGTAAAAAGAAAGGACATATCTGAGGGTGAAAACCTCTCTGAGGCACCCGAAGATGGAAGGCTCGACATTCTCCCAGCATCATATGAAAAAAATCCATCCATGTTGGTAGAGGAGACTATCAAAACAAACATCGGTACAGAAGAGGTTCCACACAACATATTCCTAGCTCAATCACTAACAGAGTCTGAAAGGTCAAAATTCATAAGTTTCTTCAAAGAGTGACAAATCAACTTCGCCTGGTCATACGCTGATATGCCTAGATTGGATCCAGATTTGGTAATGCATCATCTGACAGTCAAACCGGGGGCAAAACCAGTAAAACAGAAATTGAGAAAAATGCATCCACAAGAAGCATTACTAGTCAAAGCAGAACTTGAGAAATTACTCGATGTCGGATTCATACATCCAATTGATTATCCTGAATGGATCTCTAACTTGGTACCTGTCAGTAAACCAGATCGCAGCATCAGAATTTGCACAGATTTTAGAGACATCAACAAAGCTTGTCCAAAGGATGACTTCCCATTACCAAACATTGACTTGATTGTTGATCTCACAACAGGTCATGAAATGCTATCATTAATGGATGGATTCTCTGGCTATAATCAGATAAGAATTGCACCCGAGGATCAACATAAAACAACATTTACTTGTCCGTGGGGAACTTTCTCCTGGAATGTCATGCCTTTCGGGTTAAAGAATGCAGGTGCTACATATCAAAGAGCTATGACTACTATCTTTCATGATCTCATGCATGTAACTGTGGAAGATTATGTTGACGACCTCTTGGTCAAATCAATAGACAGAAATACACATTTGGACATACTTTCAGTTGCCTTTGATCGGTTGGAAAAATACAAAGTAAGATTAAACCCTAAGAAATGTGTCTTTGGAGTAACCTCTGGGAAGCTCCTAGGATTCATTGTATCCAAAAGAGGAATTGAAGCGGATCCAGCAAAAGTTAAAGCTATCTTGGAAATGCAACCACCAAGAAATATCAGTCAACTTCGATCCTTACAAGGCAGACTCCAGTCCATACGAAGATTCATAGCACAATTGGCAGATAAGTGTAATCCTTTTTAGCACCTGCTACATAAAAACATCAAATTCAAATGGGATGACAACTGTCAACAGGCTTTCCAGATGCTCAAAGATTATCTCTTGAATCCGCCTGTTCTGATGCCACTAGTTCTAGATCAACCACTGTTATTATACATTTCAGCTACTCCAACAGCACTGAGGGCACTCTTAGCACAACAAATCGCTGAAGGCAAGGAAAAAGCAGTATACTATATCAGTCGCACATTGGTGGGATACGAGCTAAACTACACACCAATCGAGCGTGCATGTCTCGTCGTGGTCTTTGCTTCACAGAAATTATGACATTACATGCTCACTCATAAGACTAAGTTGGTTGCAAGGATAGATCCGTTGAAATACCTTCTCAATAAGGCAATGCTTACTGGGCGACTGGCCAAATGGGTAATGATACTGAGTGAATTCGACATCGAGTATGTGGACAGAAAAGCAATAAAAGGACAAGCCATCGCAGATCAATTAGCAGATGCTCCCATGATTGATGATGTTCCTCTAAATTCAAAATTTCCAGATGAATCCATTTTAACAATATCACATGCAAAGCCATGGCAACTATACTTTGACGGCTCATACACATAGCATGGGGTAGGAGCTGGCATCCTCTTTATAACTCCTCAAGGGGATTCTATACCAAAATCATACCGCTTATCATTTCCTTGCACTAACAATATAGCGGAATATGAGGCATTAACAACAGGATTACAAATTGCAGTTCAGTGGAAGATCCAGGAACTTCGTGTTTTTGGGGATTCCCAACTTGTTATCCGTCAAGCAACTGGTGATTATCAAACAAAAGATGAAAAGTTAATGCCTTACAAACAAATGGTGGATGATTTGAAACAACACTTTACAAGGATAGACTTTGAGCAAATACCAAGAGAGCAGAATCGCACCGCAGATGCCATGGCTACAATTGCTTCATTGATTGATTTACCTCCAAATGAGACCCGCTATGAGTTCTTGGTGGATAACCTTTTGGTCCCTTCATATGAGATAATGCCTACTGAGATGATATGTGTTGTCGGTCCCGAATCCCAGTTATATGGTTCCATTTTTACATACCTACGAGAAAATACTTTACCTCCTGATCTATCAAATAACCAACGTCGTACTTTCATTCGCAAATCTTCTCAATATGTCATTTTAGCTGATATCCTATACCGACGAGGTCTAGATGGCACTCTTCCTAGATGTTTAGAAAGCGACGAAGCTCAGATTGCGTTACGGGAAGTGTATGAAGGGATATGTGGTCCACATGCTAGTGGTCCTACCTTGGCCAAGAAACTCATTAGGACTGGATATTACTGGCCCAATATGGAAAAAGACTCATATCAGTTTGTCAAGAAATGTAAGCAATGTCAAATTCATGGAGGCCTCATACATGCGCCAGCACAAGAACTACAACCACTTGCGTCTCCTTGGCCCTTTTGTCAGTGGGGACTCGATCTCATAGGCAAGATTCACCCTCCTTCCTCTAATGGTCATAAATTCATTATCACCGCCATAGAGTATTTTACAAAATGGATTGAAGCCGTGCCTCTCACACAAGTTACTAGAAAACAGATTGCTATGTTCATCCTTAACTATATCATTTGCCGATACGGAATTCCTGTTTCCATTATCACTGATAACGGGCGTCCCTTCAAAAATCAGGATGTTCGTGAACTCTGTGACCGCTTCCATATTTCCCATCGTTTCTCCACACCATATTACCCCCAAGGTAATGGCCAAGCTGAGGCATCTAATAAAACAATCCTTAAAATCCTCAAGAAGACAGTCGACGACGCTGGCCGTAATTGGCATATCCAACTCAATCCTGCACTTTGGGCCTACCGCTCAAGCGTCCGTACACCTACAGGAGCTACACCCTATTCACTAGTCTATGGTTCTGAAGCCATCTTGCCTATCGAGGTCGAGTTACCCTCTTTACGGGTCTCTTTGCAAAACATCATTACTGATGAAGATTACAAGGTCTCTCACTTACAAGAACTGGAACTGCTAGATGAACGGAGACAAACTGCTTTTAATCATCTCAAGGCTTACCAACAATGAATGAGTCGCAGCTACAATCACAAGGTCAAGCCTCGCACATTTGAGGTAGGTGACTTGGGTCTTAGAGAAAACCCCAATAATCAGCAAGACAGAGAGAAAAAGGGCAAGTTTGAAACAAACTGGCTTGGTCCTTACATCATCACAGCAGTATATGGCTCTGGGGCATATCAGCTCTCAACTACAGAAGGTGAACCTTTGGAGGATCCTATCAACAGCATGCACCTTCATAAATTCTACACATAGCTCGTCGGAATATTCTAATTCAAAAATACAAAAAAAATTATAAAACAAAAAAATCGTTACTTGGTGAAAACCTGGCAAACAGGCGCCTTGTGACACAAAAAACATTGAAAAAACCGAAAAAAGTAAAAAGAAATAATTTCGTCCAACGGTGAAAACCACTTCGGTGGCGCCCTGGGCAAGTACCATGGTGAAAACTGGGTCACCAGCGCCATGCGTAGAGACATTGCTCCTCCCTCCTTCAGGATTCTCTTTCATCATTTCACTTTGCACACACTCACAACCTATTCATCCATAATAAACTTACCCATTCCCATCATGGCTTGTTATTGATCTACCTAAGATTGGTTCACCATTCATAATAAACCATTCCTTTTCCTCCCTTTCCATCCATAATAAATCAGATCCTATATGTGGCTAAGGCAAATCCTATGTCTAGTGATGGGTGTGGAACTGAGAACATCACATGTTTCGAGGAGTACAGTTTCTTCCAGCTTCCTTCAGTCTATCCGCGCACAATCCACAATAAAGCAACATTTGCTTCACAGATCAGCAATAAAGTTTCATCTTCTCCGTAATAAAGTATCAGTTTCATGGATTCAGTCAGTTTTAGATGAGACACAGCAGCAACAATGGGCTTCAACAAATCAAATCTTTCAACAGACTCAGACAACATTATGGTTCAGTGCTATCTATCCTTTCCGTGAAAGTAGACATTGTGACCACAATCAAATAAGACTTATACAAGTGACAAGAGACACTAAACTTGAGGACTACAGTGGATGTTGGTGTCGAGTCTTGGTTTTCTTTTGATTTCATCTTTTTTGGTGACATGTCTTTTAGCTTTTTCGGGATGTCTTTGACTAGAGATTCTATCTCCAAGATGTCTTTGACTAGAAAGGTGAGGATGGGGTATCATCACCTATTTGTATTTGTTGTCTGTGGATTGTCTCTTAGTAATGCTCTGACTTGTCCAAGGATATGAGGACACTGTCAGTCTAGTGTGAACTGGGGCATTCCTTGTTTGTGACTGTCTTATCTCCATGCAAACAGGTACAATGACTTTCTGGGTCGAACATATGCCTCGATTGTCATAACCTAATTGCCATAATAAAGCTCAATGATGATAACGCACAAGAAGCTCTTTCACTTTCATATCTTCTGTCTTCCATCCCCCTTTCTTGATTGACTTCCATCATCCTTCTCGAGTCCGCGTAGCCTGCTATCACATGACTGAGTATAATGACACACCAAAAACATTTGCATTTCATGTAGTTGCACCTGCATTACCACATATAAGCATTTCATACATACATATAGATATCACAACTGCATCACATCCTGCACACAACACTTGTTAGCACAATTTACATTTGCATTATCATATTCATTTGCATCACTTACATTCACATTTGCATCATGCATACACATAAAACATAAACGAACAAAAAAAAACAAAAATATTGCATTGCATCATATACATATTTGCATCCATATCATAAACATCACATAAGAACATCTCATCACATAGATACACATGCATATGGCTGCCACAAAGATGAATCATCTCATATATATATATAAAGTGTCATGATACAATGATGTCAAAAATACATATGGCTACAATCACCCGCAGGTGTCTACATCATTATACAAAATGGTACAAAACTGATACAGAGGAACTCACTGATCACTCCTGCCAACACTATTGGTAGTGCTAATCCTATCCATGTCATGGTATCCCATGCCACGTGTCCCGCCCTCATCTCTAATCCAGGGTCCTGAAATACCTGTCTCAATGCCTCCCTATCTCCGTCTCGATCGTACGGAATCAGCTCCCCATCAATCGACACCCGCAGAATCCTATATACATCCTCAAGGGTGACTGTCATCTCACCCATTGGCAAATGGAATGTGCACGTCTCAGAGTGCCATCTCTCAGCTAGCGCAGTCAGCAAACCCATGTTTGCCCGAAACTTAGGCACATACAGCACATGTCTCAAACCCATCTCCTCGATGGCAGCTCTGTCCTAAAACGACAACTCAGGTCGCAACCTCTGCATCGACGGGAATCTCTCCCGTGAATCTAACATCAACAAGTACTCCTGCAGTCAAACAACTCAATCATGTCAGTTATAGTGGCATTCACTATTTATCACAAAATGGTACTCGCTATCTAAATACATATGGCTATCTACCCTAGTGACACTCACTGTTCATCACAAAGTGTTGCTATTTATCCTAGTGGTACTCCCTGTTCATCACAAAGTACTACGTGTGTGACACTCCCTGTTCATCACAAAGTGTTACTCACATTTGCACTCCCTGTTCATCACAAAGTGCTGCTCATATTTCAGTACTCCCTGTTCATCACAAAGTACTCTATCTTGGTACTCACTATTCATCACAAAGTGCCTTGATCTATCTTAGTCTTCCTAGAGGACCTGCTTGAGTGTATCCTCTTAGCAGCTTATCCAATTGACAGCGTGTGTTCATCACAGAACTGCCGATTTGACCTAGAAAATGCAAATTCATACTTTTTAAACGCAAATGCGCTTACATGACACAAACGCTTTTAAAGACTGCACAGACGCGGCCACATTTAACACAGACGCGCCTGGCGGACACAGACGCGCCTGGCGGACACAGACGCACCTGGCGGACACAAACGCGCCTTGCACCAACGCAGACGCACCTAGATGTTTTTTTTGACACTTTTCGGACCCTAGTCTAAGCGCATTTATTACCCTATTCGACATGCATTAATGAAAAAATTGAATGCGTCAAAGTACGAGGAGGTTTGGTGGTACTTACCGGCTCTCCTGCCTCTACTGGCCTCTGGAATCGGCGAATGCGGTCGAATCTGTGAGTGAAAGCCATCGCTGCTGACAAAACCTGCTCTATTTTCGCTCTGCAATATGCTCTTGTGGATGCGTGGATGACAATGAGGATGTATTTTCCCCCGTGGTCTATCTTATAGCCTACCCTAGCCCGGGCCTTCATTTTCCGAGTCAGTCTTCATTATCCCGTGACTTTATCACTTTATCTGATCAGTCCATTCTAGCCTTTCTTTCTTATCGAGAGATTGTCTGCAATCTTTTCAGACATTTTCATCCAATCTCTTGAGGGGGCATATCACTCCCATCTTGGGGCAACTCTGTATTAGTTCATCTTATCTTCTTTGAAACAACGCGACAAGCCGCATTGTCTCAAAGAGGGGCAAAATGTAGACACCCAAAATTGTCATGTCTAATTAAATAAATATTTTATTTATTTAATTATCTAAGCCTAATTCTTCTATTAATTAAATAAATCCTTATTTATTTAATTAATTCATTTATCCTCTTCTAGCTTTATTTCTCATTTAAATAAATACATTTATTTATTTAAATTATCCTTTTCCTAAATTAAATAAATATTCTTATTTATTTAATTATCCTACTTCTTCTATTAATTAAATAAATCTTTATTTATTTAATTAATTCATTGGCTTTTTCTACACATGACACATGTCACTCATCTCTTAATTCATACACTACCTACCCCTTTCATTATTTTATTATTTCTTCTACCTACCCTCTAATCTTAGCCGACCTCCTTTTACACCTCTCAATCTTATCCCTCCATTTCATATAGTGTCTTCTATATAAGGAGATGCCTTCTTCATTATCAAACCCTAATTGACAATTTGGAGGACTTGACTACACTACGATCCTACTTGCAACCACATTCTGTTCTTTGTTGAGCTCTTGTGCACATAAAATCTGAGAGCAAATATATCAAGCAAGATCAATGGAGATAGGAAGAATGGAGATCAAAACCCTATTGGACATGTGATGGTATAATCTTTGTGATTTCATTTGATTTGCATTGTCTTAGGTAATCTTCATATGTTATGGTGGATCTTTGTTGATTGTTAGGCTAGGGTTTTGTGGTTGAATTCATTTAGCCTTTCAATATTGTTATTATTGTTATCCATTTTCACCATATACAAGTAGTACATAATATCAAATTTTCACCACAATTAGTCTTCAGCTAAGATATTATTCAAATTATCAAAACAATAGAGAGAGAAAAAATTAGAGAAATGCTTGATGGAAACTACCAAAGTGTATATACTCTTTTATATGTTGAAATAAAGGAAAATAAAAATGTACTTCAATTGAAAATAATGTGGAAGAAATGGATAATTAGTCTCCTTAAAAAAATATTGAGCTCAAAGAATTTAAGATAGGCAACAAGACGTCAAAAAAGTGTGGGATTGCTACATTTAAATAGGGTTCTAATATATGGGAAGAAACTAATATCATGTCAAAAAAGACCTTAAAATTCAAACTACTTCATTTTGATTACATAAAAATATTATCAACAAATTTTCTCAATAAATACTAAAAAAATGGACTGATTTAGTAATCAACCCAAGCAAACATTAGTAATATTTGACAAAAGAATTATCTGTTAAATATTTTATTGGTTATAAGATAAAGTATTACATTCTTCATTAATGACTCTTTTATTTTATATTGTACATATTTTATTAACAATATAATGATTATAAATAAAATCTAAAACCTTGTGATGATCCCAAACCTTTATCTCATTAGAAAGACTTCCAAACTCAACATGAACATCATATGAGTAAGGTATAAAACTCATACACTATCACCAATATTGTTATTTTAGGTGTTGAATTCCTTCTAATGAAATTTTAGCTATCAACTTTATCACTGCACCTATGATATTCATGTGGATAACAAACTAGTCCCTCACAACTATTTTTGTGCAACTTGATCAATGCACCTATAATATTCATGTGGATAACAAACTAGTCCCTCACAAATATTTTTGTGGTAATATATTTCAGCATGCCTGATTAAAGTGTGGTTAGGGAGAAGAATTGTAAGCATATTCAACAAGTCGACATGACATTTTGTAGTACCCCTTCCCTGATCAGACTCTTTTAAACCCAATTTGACCTTGGTTGACTTTTTAGTGGCTTACTTGGATGGTTGATATACCATGTTGTGATGTTATATTCAGGTATTTTGATTGATGTGTGTATCGGTGAATGTTGATTATGTAGTACCCTTCCCTCGATCTGACTTTTTAGACTCATGTTTGACTTCAATTGATTTTTTTAGTGGATACATTATATTGTGATATTTTACTCAAACATAATGTTATGATGTGTTATACCTTGATTTAAGTTTCAGTGTATGTTGTTACGTATTATTCCCCTTAATGATGGTTAAATGTTATTTTATTGGATTACTGACATGGACTGACACATTTATTTTATGCGTGAGTTGTGTTATATACATGTTTCATGTTTGTGAGTGTATGGGGTGCGAGGAGATGATTTTCCTTCACTCATTTCGGTGAGACAGGGAATGTCACGATTCTCCTTCACCGGTGTGTCTACTGTGTTTGGATATATATGCATGTGTGGTTCGTTGATACAGGAAATTGCAAGTACAAGTATTGTGTAGGTACGAGGTATTGTCTCCACCTGGCTTCACAGGCCTAAGTGTGCCTTATTAGTTCGATGGAAGTGGATGAGATAGTCATAAGACCCTACATTTTAACCCTAGCCAAGCTCAATAGTGAGCATTGTCAGTCGTCTGTCAGGTACCTATGTCTGGTATACGGGTCATGAGTATATCTAGTTTTCTTGAGTTGTGTGTTATGCATTTGTGAAATTAACTATTAAATCTTAAGTGATTAATTAGTTAAATATGTTTATCGCGCATTCGTAAATAAAAGGTATTAAATTAAATAGGACCCCTTTTTGTGTGATCAATCAATATATCATATTGTTTAATTCATATTTCTAGCAAGTTTGATTAATGGTTATTTTCAAAATGGTGAATTAAATAAGTATATGCATTTTTTAATAGAAATTGTGAAAATTAGCTATGTATATGCATTTTTGTAAAAGGTTAAATAGAATTGGAAAAGTAAAATAATAAAATCTTTTTCCCTCATTGACTTTGAAAATGGAAATATTAGATTCAATTAAAAATTGAAAAAATTAAATGAGGGAGGGATAAGCATTTTGGAATATTTGAAATGATTTAATTTGGTTAAAAATAATTTTAACCTAAAATAGATTCTTAGGTTAAAATTTGGGGAGGTTGTTTTTGGATTGAAAATTTTTGGGGGCATCTTTGTTTGAAGAAATTATTCAGTTGCAGGTTGGGCTCTTCTCAAACTACCTCTAAGATTGCTTATTTATTAAGGTTGGTTTCTTGTTTAATTTCTTTATTTTAAAAGAAATTTATTTGATTTGAAAGATCTTTGTGTGGATGTTTTGTTTGAAAAAAATCATTTAAGTTTGTGGAATAAGGAAGAGTAGCAGTTAAATTTTGAATTTAGATCCTCCTTGATTTCATTTCCAATCTCCAAATCAATTTCTCATTTTTTCAAAATTGGTTTCAAATTAAAATTTGGTGGGGCTGTATTTCTAAATAAATAAATAAATAAAGTTTTTATTTTATTTTTAAAATTATATATATATATATATATATATATATATGGAGAAAATATATTTGGTTTGGGAAAGATTAAATTAGATATTTTTATTTTTAAAAAAGAAAAAGAAATGATTATTTTATTTTAGAAAAATAAAAATCAATATTAGTTTTTAATTTATATTTTTATATATATATGGAATAGATATATAATTATATAAACGAGATTTTGGGTTTAAATTTATTGTGAGGTATTGATAGTTTCTTTTTTTTAATAAAAAGGTGGCAGCGACACTTAATATATTTTATTTATATAAAGCTGATTCAAAGAGCTCCCAGAGAAAAGAACCAGTAAGAAAAACTTCGATCCTTTCTCTACAATACATAGAAAGGTTGTGAGATTTAAATCTCAAATATGCCAAAAAATACAATATCTTATAATGTCTAGAATACCGAGTGCCACAAAACATCCCCAAGTATCGAGTACTTTCTGGAATATATTGAACAAGGTGCAGTTCGAACCAAAACATCACGAGAGCTATACACAATTACATAGCAGTCCATAATCTGTCTCACTTATGCATTTATTCAACTTACAATCAAGCACGCTTCTCAAATCGACATCCATTCACAACATACAGATACAACAGAACCACAGGACCCTGCACTTATAATACCACACATACCAATTTATATCATTATGAATAAGACCACTGCATAGCTATATGTAATATTATCTTGTACCCATATCCTCCAAAATTTTCCCCTTGAGAATTGGATAAGAATCGAAATCACAATTCAGACCCATCATATTAAGTTCCTCCTTGGACCTTCCCATATTTGCCAAATGATCTGCAACCCGGTTCCCTTCTCTATACACATGTGAAATAATAAAGTTTGTAATTGTATCAATTAGTGTCCATGCTTGTTCAAGTAAATATCTTATCTACCAATTATCAATATTTCTCTTTATGCAAGTGTTGATAATAATAGTTGAATCGCCTTCAATGTAAATATAAGAGATGTTCAGTTTTTTTACTAGTAGAATGCCTTCAAGTAAAGCATATGCCTCTGCAAAGTTGTTAGTACCCGATGGAATAAAAGCAGATTTCAAAGCAAAAACACATCTTGTGTGATCCCTTATGCATACTCCTATCCTTGCATCACCCGGGTTCCCTTTAGAGGAGCCATCAAAATTTAATTTGAAATGCATTGAATCCAGAGGACACCATTTCACTTTATTTCTATCAGTTTTACTAGTTCTCACTCTCGGAAGACAAGGTGATATAGGAATAGAGATGCCCTTCCAACAATTAATAACTTGACCATCCCAAGAAGTAAATTCCCTATTTGAATTGAACTGATTTGAAACATGAGCATTAACCAGTTCTGATACTGATTTTTCAATATATTTGAAAACATCAGAAAGAGGAGATGTTTGCTTTGTAAAAATACGCTTGTTTCTTTCCCACCAAAGTGACCATACTACTATGGATGGGATCAATTTCCAAATACATGCAAAAAGAGAGGATGAGTATAAGACTAGCCATGACTGGAACAATTCCCATACATTATTTGGAAGAAGGGTGCTAAAGGAAAGCTTATCAAGCACAAACATCCAACAATAGTGAGCAAAATCACATTGGAGGAGGAGATGATCTAGCGTTTCACTGTGTTCACCACAAAGTACACAAGCAAATGGATGTGCTATATTCAATTTAACAAGTCTCTCACTGGTGAGTATTCTCTTATGTAGAGAAAGCCAAGCAAACATCCCTTCCTTGGGAAGAACACTGTTGTTCCAACAAAAATTGTAGGCTCTTTGTGAATAGGATTGAACAGACATCTGATGAATTGCCTTATACCCTTCCTTGATAGAGTACTTTCCATTCTTCGTAGGGCACCATATCAATTTGTCCAAACCATTAGAGATAAAAATAATGCGATTCTTGAGAATCAAAGAAAATTTTACCTTTTGACCCGGGGAGATTGGGAGTAGAGTTGGCTTCTTCCAAATGACACGATTTGAAGGCTTCTCAAGATCATCTATGTAATCATAAAGGTGAGAACCCCAATGAGTAGTAAATATAGGGATCACATCTACTAGGGATTCCTCAAGATTAAGAGGGGGGATACCACTCCATGAATCATGCCAAAAGTTGACTTCTTTGCCACTATGTACTTTCCACGATAAGTATCTAGTAATCACATTCCTAGAGTCCATCATGAAGTTCCAGACTGCAGACCTTGATGGAGGATCAAGGATATTAAATATACGTGAAGGGGTAGGAGTATCTAAATACTTTTCTTGCATAATTTGACACCACAAAGCATGTGGTTTTTCATATATATTCCAAACTAGCTTTCCCCCAAAGGCCTTATTCCTTTTTGAAAGATCGTGCAAACCCACCCCGCCCATAGATTTGCTTGGAGTCATTTTGTTGAGAGACACAAGTGGGATCTTTTTATCTTCTGAAAGATTACCTTGCCAAATAAAATTCAAAATAATTTTCTCGATATGAGAGACAATAGATTTCGGGGCTTGAAGGACTAAAATGTAGTAGTTTGGAATTGTAGCCAGAATAGTATTGACAAGAAGGATTCTGCCTGACAAAGATAACCATCTAGCTTTCCACACAAAATTTTTTCCTTTTAATCTGTCAATCACAGAATTTCAAAAAGAAGGTTTCCCTGCTCCCATAAAGAAAGGGATACCCAAGTACGATGATGGAAGAGAATCCACTGGAAAGCCCAATGTCTGGATAATGTTGTTGGACACCATTTCAGAAATATTGAATATGAATAGTTTAGATTTTAGCGCACTGATTTTATGTCCAATATTTTCTTAATATGCCTTTCTTCTTGTATATTGGAACAACCAAATAAAAGTATATCATCTACAAATAAAGTATGAGTGATAGAAATCAAGGTATTAGGGATGCATACCCCCTTCCAAAGACCCAGACTCAACTGCTTATTGACCAATCTGCTAAAAGCTTCTGCCATGATAATGAAGAGAAAAGGTGATAGTGGGTCACCTTGTCGAACTCCTTGGGTGGCTCAAAAAAAACCAGATGGATTACCATTAACAATAACTAAAAAATGTGCCCCAAAGAGGCAATTTTTAATCCATTTGCACCACTTATCTAAAAAGCTAGACTTTTTAAGAACTCTCAAAAGAAAGGACCAACATACTTTATCATATGCTTTCAACATATCTAATTTAGCTATAAAATAAGGGGACTGTGAAGAGTTAATTGAGTGCAAAACTTCATGGGCCACAAGCGCACCTTCTGATGTTTCCCTACCAGGAAAAAAACCTCCTTGTTGAAGAGATATTACTTTAGGTATCAAGGATTTTAACCAGAGATAGATAGATTTTGTGAAAATATTGTACACTGAATTACACAGGGAGATAGGCCTAAAATCTACAAAAGATTGAGGGTTATTGGATTTGGGGATAAGAGCAAGATGGGTTAAATTGAAGTTCTTGAGAATAAAAGCTTTTTGTCTTGACTCCTCCAAATCCATTAAAAGATCAAAGCCTAAAACGTCCCAACACTTTTGAAAGAATAGTATGGTGAAACCATCAGGGCCTGGAGACTTGTCAGGAGCCATCAAAACTACCACTTCTTGTAATTCAGCAAGAGAGAAAGGTTGCATCAGATAATCATTATTACGTTGTGAAATTAGACAAGAAATGGAGTCTAGTAATATGTCGACACTGGACTCCTCAGGAACAAAAGGAGGGGAGGGAGCAAGAAGATTTTTATAAAAGAGTTCACCCTCTTCCCTAATTTCTTGTTCATTAGTTAATTTTACCCCCGAAGAAGAGGCATTTATAGAAAAGATAGTAGATGTAGCTTGCTTAATCTTTGCAGATGCCATGAAGAATTTAGTATTTTTATCCCCTTCTTTTAGCCATAGTTCCCTTGATTTTTGTCTCCAAAATTCCTCCTCTCTAGAGCACAATTCTTCCCAGTAGCTTTGTAAATGCCTCTGCTTTGAGAAAGTTTCTGGATTAATCCCAATAGAAAAGATAAGTTCATTGACGTCCTTTAATTCCTTCTCTACCTTTGTTTTTTCTGCAAAGATATTTTTGAATACTTCCCTATTCCAGACTTTGATATTTTCTTTTACAAACTTTATTTTTATATAAAGTTGAAACATTTTGTCCCCCTGCAGAAGGGGGCACTCACCCACCATTGACAAAGTAGAGCATGAAAGTGTGGGTGCCAAAACCACATTCTTTCAAACTTAAAAGAATATCTATGATGATAAACTTCATGTTTATCTAGGCATAATGAGATAGGAAAATGGTCAGAACCAGAGAACAACAAAATTTTAGAGCTGAAAGTATATTTCTGAAGGATCCATTCATATGAAGTGAAAAATCTATCCAATCTACTTGCAATTTGAAGGGAAGTTCTCCATTTTGTCCATG
Source organism: Cryptomeria japonica (assembly GCF_030272615.1). NCBI lineage: Eukaryota > Viridiplantae > Streptophyta > Pinopsida > Cupressales > Cupressaceae > Cryptomeria > Cryptomeria japonica. The sequence continues at coordinate 514,382,369 of NC_081411.1, read as the reverse complement.
TAAATTGACCATTAGAAGGTGAAATGTCAGAAAGGGCGTTATCAGACACAAAAGATCTAAAGTCTTCAATCACCTTAGACGTTGTAGGACTGCCTCCCTGTTTCTCTTCCTGAGACAAGATGGCATTAAAATCACCTCCTAAGATGATTTTTTGAATTCCCTGTTGTTGAATCTGACAATTTATAGTATTCCAAAGAGCATGTTTCTCTTGAGGAGCTGTTGGGCCATAGATATTAAAGAGAACAAAGGATAAATAAAAATTTTCAATAAGAATAAGATGCCAATTTGTCCCTTGGCTCAAAGTTTTTGCCTTGATTGTCCTGGTATTCCACAAGGTCAGAATACCACCGAAAGCCCCTACTACAAGAATAAGTATGAAATCCCATAAATTCCATTTTTTAAAAATATTTTGAGAGGCTTCATCTGAAAGCTTTGTTTCTTGTAATAAAATGATGTTTGCATGGGAGGAATCCAGCTGTTGCTTGATCTGTCCCCTCTTGTCAGAGGCATTCCAAGATATGATCCTCATTGCATCTGAGAAGAACAACATGTTCTTCCCAGTCTTGTGTGGGGTGAAAACTTATCTACAATTGTAGTTTGGATACCTATTGCGATCTCTTCTTGGGTCTTAAGAATCTTTGGCTTTCGACCTCTTTTTTAGGTGTTTTATATAACAGAGGAGATGAAGAAACTATTTGAACAAGAGAGAGATGTTGAGAAAAATCAAAGTCAAGCTGTGTGGGAGGCTGAAAGGGATGATATGAATTATCTTCAGCCACAAGGTGTTCAACATGACTAGATTCTAATAAGGATGAGGAAATGGGTGGTGAAGTATTGAGAACAAGAGGCATAGCATCAACAACAGGGACTCCCTAAATTTTTAGAAATTCCTCAAGAGCAATTTCATTTATCAAGTTCTATACAACAGAGATAAGGATATCATGTGCCATTAATTCAATATTTGGAGTATCTGATGAGGATCCAACAATGGGAGGACTACGATGAATCACATGGAAAGGTTGGCAATTAAACATCAAGTTGTGAATCAAGTTGGCCTTTGCATTTTGTGATATATAGATTTCCTGGAATTGAGTGTCTGAGGTTCCCATAGAAGTTAGACTCAAAAAAGAAGAAGTGGGCTGCCTAAAGAGAGAGGAAGCAAATATTTTCTTATACAACCAATCAACTAGGATTGAAGAGCAGTGGATCTTAAAAGATACTTTCTTGTATCTACCCCCAAATTTTTGCAGAGAACTTAAACCAGAAATAGCAACCTGATAGTGAGGAGATTTGTTCAAATTGGATGGCTTTGTTCTTTTTTCTACTGGAAGTAAAGTGTCAGTCATAGATCCCAAAAAGGATTGAGAAGGAATTAGAGAGAGAGGAGGAACATCCTGAAACTAAACACCCTGGAAAGGTCTTGCAATATTATCAACATTGTTCAGAGGTACAGAGCTCTCTGTTGAGTCAACTACACTTGCTGTACCATTTGGTGTAGAAGGAGGAGATAGAGTAGATTGATAAAAGGAGCATTTATGGTAATCAGTCATAAAGTCCTTGTAGACCCTAATGACATCAATGCCCGATCCTTGACACTGCGAATTAAAATGACCCAATTTATCTATTCGGTCATCAATATCTCTAGTACCCTATATGCAAATGTCTTGATTCCATTTCCCTATGGAGGAAGTCATTATAATGGACTTGGGAAGTGGCTTTGTGAGGTTTAGCAATAAGCATACCCTGATGGTTAAATGGGTAAGTTCATATGGGATAAGATCATGCTTGATGAGGTATTGATAGTTATTGTATGGTCTAAATTGAAATATAAATAGATTAGAAAACCTTGGTCAACATATATTTTTGGAAAAATTATTGTCATTATAGATTAGCGAAGATGCGAGTTTATTTATTGTATTTGCATTTATTTTCAAAAAAAAAAATTTAAAGTCCTTGATTACGAGTATTGGTTGTTTTCATGTGGTTGATTCGTAACTAGTCATGTCTCTAGTCAGAGAATCATCAGTTGGTTATCTGTGTGCAAGGGCTTGTTTGGCCAAGTGGTTTTCTATTTATTTGAACTTCGTATACTATTTCTTGTGTATACCTTGGTTTTGGGAGTTTGTCTAATTTGTGGTTAAGTGTCATATGGGAGAGTGACTTTCGAGTGGGGGTCGTGCTCAAAGTGGTAATAAGGATAACCCATCGAAAGTTTGTCTAAGTAAGTGATAACTTAATAAATTATTAGGGGGTTTGGTAGATGAAACACTAAGTAAGATAATTGTGCCTCACTCATGGGTTGAGTGCTAGTACAAACTCAAGATGCAGTGAGAAGGCCTGGAATAGAAAACCAACAACCTTGTCTTCACGAATGGATGTTTTGGGTCCACATGAGACTTGGATGGGGTCAGAGGTTCAGGAGAGGTTACTAGGGTAACCCAGTGGATGGGGGATGAGACCTATGGAGGCCTACTAGGATAACCATACCAAGCTATGTGATGACACTCTTCCCTTATGTTCACTAGTGTGTAGTTTATGTTGACTTTGCTTGGAGTACTATTGTGGGAGTCGTATCTGATTGTTTATGCTTTTTGTGAGTACCTGATATTCATGTTAGACCATGGGATGCTTATGATGGATTGCGAGAAATTAGTTTTGTTGGTACTCCAGTTGTTCTCTTGTATTTACTCCATACCATGTTTCAAATGGATCCTCTTTCTTTTTCTTGGATCATTCATGTATCTCTTGGACCCTATGTGGTCATATGTATTATTTGCTTTTGTACACCATGATGGCAGGATGTAATTGATGTGGACTTTATGTATTTTCCACCTTTTATTTAATAGAATGGTCTTGCACTTGAAGTGAACTTGGAGATATGGCCCATTAGGGGTGAACTCCGATATCAATTGGTGTTGTATGGTGTATGTGTTCATCTGGCTCCTTTTAATTTTGGATGTATGTATGGCATTATGGTTAAAATATATAATGTAATTTAGGTGATATTAATCTTAATTGCATGTATGGAGTTATTAATTAAATGAAATAATATGGATTATGATGGATGTAGCTTAGTGATGTAATGTAGCTTATGTCAGTTGAATAAATTCAATCATGCTAGTTTAATCTCTTATGGAATTTAATTGCTATGTTCTTGTGGTAATCATTCTATCATGAGTAGGTATAATCAATCTCATTATTAATTGGATTAACAAACCTTAATGTTCATTGGAAACCCTTTAGGTGTTTAAGTTAAGTCTTCCGCTTGTGCAAATGTTATTGCAATGTTTGATTTAATGCATCTTTAAGTTCTTTAATGTTTTAAAAAAATTATTTGCACTCTTTTCGAGGGTTTTAGTTGAATCCTTTAGGGTTTCTTGGTGGGGCATTACATATTTTCACAAAAAATTTAATTCAAACTTAGGGATTCACTATATTCAATATTCACATATATAAATAAATACATCCATCATCAAATCAATAAAACCTTGTTTAATACATTCAAAAATAGAAATTTCTTAAATCTTCTCTATTTCATTGTAATATCCCTAAATAGGGATAAAGGGAAAACAACAATATGCAACAAAATATTCTCAAATTTTATTTGCAATTAAAAATCCCTTCAACAAATTCAGATATAGACTTATAATATTTTTTTAAAATTTTTTCGCTAATTTGTAGAAATTTCTAAATATTTTTTAATATAAATTTATACAAAAAAACACTCTAAATCTACCCAAATTTTTTAAAATGACCTACCTTGTGTTTTTATTATTTTTCTGAGATGAATATGACCAACAGTATGCAGATCAATGCTCAAATACCTCATAAATACTTTCAAAACCCTAGATGCACTTCCCAAAACCCTTAGAAAACTATTGCTAGGTGTCATAATGATGTCCCACTTGTCCTTTCTGATGTTGGCTTCAATTATTCTCATAAAGATGCAAAAATATTGTTGTACATTGTCCAAATATAATCTTGATTACTTTGAACCACACCTCCAAGCTTGATAAAGAATTGTAGCTTTGAAAATGATGTGCTAGGGCATAAAAAACTAAATCCCTTCCACAAAAACACACCCTTCTGACTAGGGAGGGCATATGTCTCTCAAAAGCCAAGGATACTGAAGGGTTTCAAACTTCACGCAAAATATTGTAGCAACAAAAAGAAAATATTGATCACCTAATGAGCTCCAAAATAACCCTAAAACGTTATATAATGTCTCCCAAAAGAATAATTTAATTTCAAACATGATCCATTAACATCGAGCACTATAATGCACCAAACAAAATCCCTAAAAAATGAGCCAATAGGCTCCTTGATATACCACATCCCCTTGACCTTTTTGGAACATGCTTAATAAAATCAATTAAAATACATGTCTCTTAAGTCAACAAACTTAAAATGGGAGAAAACTAAATTCTTTAGGTTAAGATGTTGAAAATTTGAGTTGTTGTGTTGCATTGCCATTGATGTCAACTTGTCTTCTATTGTCATTAATGTCACTATGTGTTGCACATGGTTTGAAAGTGAATGTTCTAATGTTGTGTGGTTTGGTAGTGATATTGAGCAATTTTAAGGTGTTTCCAAAAGGTTGGTGTAGTGAAAGTTTCAATATTTAGGAAATAATATTTATATAGGAAAACGTTTTAATGTCCCAGTGGAAGAATTATTTGCGTTCCTCCAGTATGTAAATATTATGCAGTGCGGTTTTGGATATAATGTTTATGGTTTGCATACATTGTGCTATCAAGTTTATAGGTCCTTTATTTCTCAAATGGTAGAGTTAGTTGTTATTTTTTATAGGGGAGTGTCTATCAGAATTGGTCTAGAGAATGCTTGGTGATTATCTGGTATGTGGTTTTTTGTTGTGTAGGTTGGAGGACATGGTCATTTGGTTTGTGCAATGTCCCAGTTCAATTTTCTAGTGATGGTTTGATTTTCAATTGAATTTATGTTGTTATGAGTTTAGTGCTACTGGTTGGGTTGGTTGAGGTGGTATATCATATCTAGATCATGCCTTTTTGGTCTATATATGCTTTGGTGGTTTATTTTGGATGTTGATATGGGTCTCACCATGGCATATGTAGATTCACGTTGAGTTTTGTGCGTTGAAGGATGTTTTTGGGTCAATTGGTTGGCATGCTGCATTGCTTATCTACATGTTTCATTTGATATCAACCTTAGAGGATGTGTTAGTGTGTGTGGTTCATTGGAATCATTTGGAAAGGATGTGTTGTGATATGTTTGGGACCCCTTTATCTCTTGAAGTGGACCACAATGGATGTTATAGGCTCGGGTGGCCGAATTTATGTAATATTGTTTATTTTGTTTGTGGCCAACCCTCAACTAGGGTTTCAATGAATTATCTTATATATAAGAGTGCAAATGTATGATTAGAATATAGGATATGTTCAACTTAATGTGAAGTGGATGGGAATGATGTGCAAGAAGATTTGGTATAGCAGAAGTGTGAAAGATAGATTGTGAAGAGCTTTGAGTCAATGTTTGACATCAGATGTATTTTCCATGATATTGGTCACTTGACGCAATGGTTCAAGGATAATTTTGTAATAAGGAGATCTTGTACATTTTAATTCATTGATCCTCTACACCTATTGAAAGAAGGTTTTTTTCTTTTGGAAGCTTGTGCAAACCTTTTTATCTTGTCCTAAAGGTGTGTGCCTTAGTCTTGCAAATCCATTTAGGGGTAGTGAGCTCCTTGGCCTTGAACCTAAACATTGTAATGAATAATTCTTATTGTGAGTGTGATTTTCACTGTGGTTTATCCTTGCTTATGGTTTTCCACGTAAATCTAGTGTTCATGTGATTGTCATGCTTTGTGATTTCATGTTTCATAATTGTAATAAGTTAATTGTGGTTTGAAGTTTAATAGATCAAAAATAGGCATTTTTATTTCTTAGACCAAGTATATCAAGGAGTTGATAAAGAAGTTTGAGATGGAGAATTCTAAACTCTTTGCAACCCCTATGGCTATTGTTTGTAAGTTAAGCAAGAATTGTAGACCTCTAGATGTTGATCAGAAATAGTATAGATATATATTGGAGGATTGTTGTATTTGACTACTTCAAGATAGGATATTATGTAGGTTGTTTGTTTGGTTTCTAGATATCAAGCTAATCCCACACAATCTTATGGTCAAGCAATGAAAAGAATATTCAAATATTTGAAAGGGACTCTAGATTATGGATTATGGTATAAGAAGGATGATAATTTCACTTTGAAATCATATACAAATGTTGATTGGTCCGGATGTGTTGATGACAAGAGAAGTACAAGTGGTGGTTATGTGGGTGAAGAAAACTCTTAGAGATATCAAGGTGAAGTATGACAAGAAAAATACTATTATGTGTGATAATACAAGTATTATTAATATCTCAAAGAATCTGGTAATGCATTCAAGCACTAAACACATTGCAATCCAATATCACTTCTTAAGAGAGAAGGTTGCAAAAATGAAAGTCATATTGGAGTATGTACCTCTTAAAGAAAAGATTGCAGATTTATTTATTAAGGCTTTGGTGAAGGATACCTTTGATTATCTTTGACAAAAATTTAAGGTTATTTATCCTCCTTTTAACTAGATTCATTTAAGTGGTGCTTCTATCTAGGGGGAGTTTTAAAGTTCATCTTTTGCTCCTAGATTAATGAGATGAATGCTCTCTGTGGGAGTAGAGAGTGTTGTAGTTATCGAATTTTTATCACAAAGAGGATGGAGAATTCAGTATAGTGCCCGTTTTCCTTGATGTCCAAGGGGGAGAGAGATACGGATTGGGAGAGAGATCAGCTATTTATTTATTTGTGTTGTTAGTAGCACAGGTGTTGCCATCAATGATGAGGGGGGAGAATGTTAGAAAATTGAGTTTTTGTGTTGTGTTGTCATTGATGTCAACCTATTGGTTGTTGTCATTGATGCTATTATGTGTTGAAAATGGTCTAGAAGTAAATATTATGATGTTGTTGTCTAGTCTGGTAGTGATATTGAGGAAGTTTGAGGTGTTTTTGAAAGGTTGGTGTAGTGTAAGTTTTAATATGCAGGAAAGAGTTTTTGATGTTCCACTGGAAGAATGCTTCCCATTCCTCCAATATGTGAATATTATGGAGTACAATTCTAGATATAATTTTTATGATCTATGTGTGTTATGCTATCAAGTTTGTAGGTCCTTTGTTGCTTAGATGGTAGTGTTAGTTGTTGTTTTTTACAATGGAGTGTCTGTTAGAATTGGTTCAGAGAATGCTTGGTAGTTCTTTCATATGTGGTTTTTTGTGTTGTGGGTTGGAGGACATGTTCATTTGGTTTGTACAGTTTCCTAGTTCAGTTTTCTAGTGATCATTTGATTTGCAATTGAAGTTATGTTGTTTTGAGTTTAGTGTTGTCAACTAGGTTGGTTTTTGGTTGACTAAGGTGGTGTAACCTATTTGGATCATGCCTTTTTGGTTTGGATATTATTTGGTGGTTGAGTTTGGATGTTGATATGGTTCTCACTATGGAATGTGTAGATTCACATTGAGTTTTATGCATTGGAGGATGTTTTTGGGCTGACTGGTTGACATGCTACATTGTTTATCTACACATTTCATTTGATGTCAACTTTGGAGGATGTGTTAGTGTGCGCAGATCATGGGAATCATTTTGAAAGGATGTGTCTGGGTCCCCTTTTACTCTAGGAGTGGACTGTAATGGATGTTATAGGTCTACATGGTTGAATTTAGGTAATATTGTTTATTTATCTGTGGTCGACCCTCAACTAGGGTTTCAATCAATTATCTTGCATATATAGGAGTGCAGTTGTATGAATTGAATATAGGATGTGTTTGAATTTATTTGAAGTGGATGTGAATGATGCATGAGAAAATTTGGTGTAGCAGAAGTGTGAAAGATAGTTTGTGAAGATCTTTGAGACAATGTTTGATGTCAAATGTATTTGCCATGATATTAGTCTCTTGACATAGTGGTTCAAGGATAATTTCATGATCAAGAGATCTTGCTCATTTTAATTCATTGATCCTTTGCACCTGCCAGAAGATGTGTTCCTTTTGGTAGTTTGTGCAACCATTTATATCTTTTCCTAAGGTTGTGCGCCTTAGTCTTGCAAGTCCATTCACAAGTAGTGAGATCCTTGGCCTTAAGCCTAAATAATGTAATCAATTATTCATATTGTGAGTGTGATTCTCACCATAGTTTTTTCCTTGTTTAGGGTTTTTCATGAAAATTTGGTGTTCATGTGATTGTTTTGCTTTCTGTTTTTCATGTTTCATAATTGTTGTAATAAGTTAGTTGTGATTTTAAGTTTAATAGATCAAGAGTCAAGTATTTTGAGGTTTGGACTGATTAACCCCCCTTCCCCCCCTTAGTCATGTAGTATGTTCAACATAAGAGTCACTTAGGTTGCATAAAAAATATGTCCCCACAACTTAAAATCACTTAAGTTCACTTAAATTTATTAAAAAGACATGCCCAGAACTTAAGAATAGAATAAAATACAAGTCGAAGTCTTTAGCACTTACCCAATAATTCTCTACATCCTCTTCCACTTGGGTAATCTAATGAAAGGACAACCAATGCACTCTTAAGCCTTATGTCTTAAGTTGTGGATATCACAATCCTTCCCACCCAAAGAAATCTTAATAATCTCCTCTCGTCATGCTACATCCTCGAAAGTCACGTTTTCTACTTCATGAGATATTTTGAAATCATTTTACTCAACTTATTCTCTCTTATTTGCAAAATTATTTCCACAATAAGTATCAACTTACCTGCTTCATCCATAGGGGGGAATCCTTTAAAAGGAATCACTTGTCATGCAAGAAAATTTTTAGGACATGACACATGAAACACATTATGGATTTTACTTTTAGATGGATGCTCTAATTCATATTCTACTTCATCAATTCTTTTAATAACCTTGTAAGGCCCATAAAACTTTGGTTTAAGAATTTTTCTCTGCTAACTTTTAATAAGGATTGTTTATAAGGTAGAAGATGGAAAATAATTTGTCTCCCACCTCAAAATACCTTTCAACTTGATCGTGATCAAAATATTTATTTTTTTGTTCCTATGCAACTTGAATACTATCTTTAAGTGTCTTAAGGATATATTTATTCTCTTTGGGCCCACTCAAGAGCTTTTGGAGCTTTAAAATAAAAAAACTAGATCTACAAATGCAAAATCTGGACATAACCATATAAAGTTTTGAAAGGGGTCATATCTATTCTCATATGAGTCTTTCCCCTTACCACGCACCCCCCCCAATAAAATCAATTCCTTTTATTAAAAACCCACCCAAGGTGCTTAGCACTAATCTCTCTCTCACCACTTATGTGGTGAGTGTGGGCCTTACCCATCACAAACCACCACTAAGCGGTGGTTAGAATACCCCCACCATGGGGTGTGGACTAAGTCTCCCACCATGTGGTGGTTGACTCTTTTAATAGCCTAAACATAAAACCACATATATTAAATACTTACTCGTAGGTACATAAGAATGTATAAACATACATGCATAAATTTACGTATTTTTATGTATGTATGTATCATGTCTATATATATTTACATTCACAATGAAATGACACAATCATTCAAACATTTATATGTACTTATAGACGTATTCTATCATGCATGAACATATACGTGTCACTCTTATAATAGATATGACCAGTCGATGAAATGATCAAACTAACAATGACAATCTCAAGTCTACACACTCTAACTCGAGGCTAGATTGACATTATGGTTTTATGATGACTTTGACCAAAATAAGGATAAAGACCAAAAACTAAAGACCAATGTACTTACTCAAACTCACTATCATTTTCAGTGCTCAAAGGACTTGAGATGGCATCGACACAATTCCCATTCGTCTATATTCCTCTCCCTATACTTTTGGTGATGCATGCTTAATGACCTCTTCCCCCGGATAACACTTGGTTAATTCAAACACGTGATTAGACCAATTTGATTTCAAGGTTAGGTAAGTAAAATTCATCATGCATAATCCAATATACATTCAATAAGCATTTCAAAACTATGTCATTGCAACTTCAAGAACATAATATAATTTAAATCAATATCTCATCTTGTCGTTAACAATCATATGTTCACATCTTGTCATTAAAAATCATATGTTCACATTCATATAAGTTTACTAATCATTTACCATGATCTTTAAAAGTAAAGTTTCAAAAATTAGAATGAAATACTACGTAGAATTTGGGGATGTGAGAATACTCGACTGTTAAAAAATTAGCTGAATTTCCAAAGTAGGCTCACATGAGGTCAAATTTATCGCTCACTTGAAGTGAGCATTATGGGGACCCAAAATGGGTCCTGATTAGGAGGATCGGGATGCGCAATGCCCTAGTCCTGAGCCAAGACCAAGGTGCCCAATGCCCTAGTCCTGAGCTAAGACTAGTGTATCCAATGCCCTAGTCCTGAGCTAAGACTAGTGTATCCAATCTAGTCCTAAGAATTAGGATTCTAGCATGAGGGAGAGATAGTGAAGTTGATGGAAATGTGAGATTGATAGGCATTGTGAGCAGAATCAGGGTAGACTTCAGGCACCAAACATCGAAGTGCCAAAGTGAGGTCTGGGTGAGGACGAAATTATACGTGGATACAATTTACAATGCTACAGGTAGTATTATGGATGATCTCCCTCGATCATCTCAAGTGTTCATTCTCAACCCTATCATATCTTTCTTTCCATCCAACATGCCTAATAGCATAGAGGATAGCCCCCTATTCATTCCTACTCAAATAAACAAGAGAACCATTAAAGGGTTCTTATTGACTATAAGAAATATGGGCAATAGTAGGAGACAAACATAAAAAAATTACAAAAAAAAAAGTCGGTTTTATATTCCACATTTTGTTCAATACATATTTATAAGATTTTTAGTTGCTACATTATAGGAAACAAATTCTCTAATCATATGAAATGTTTTAACAACTCATTATAGAATCCCAACCAATTACTTTCACACTTAGAATAACTATGTGAGTTATTATTATAGTTCACTTTTATTTTAACAACACACTTTTATTTTAACACACTTTAGTATATTTATCCATGTGAACACTAACACAATTTATATCACCCCCCTTAGTGTAAACATGGGGAGAAAGTACATCACATGGATTGGAAATAGAACCGTATGCCTACACATAATTTTCAGTCTACATACTACTATCTAGATCTTGTTGCACATGATCACCTGTATACAAGAACTTACTTAGCTTTCAATTCTAGTTAACTCATTGTTGGTTGGCCAAAATTTTAATAAATCCACTACTTAGAGGTTCTTTATAGTCAGTTTCTCTCCTATACAATTATTTATAATAATAGTGGCTCATTTGATTCAAATGAAAGGCACCTCTCATCAACCTCTCAAGGTTTTCATACAAGTTTAGCACAAACCTAGACACAAACAAGAACACCCTCATCTGTTCACCTCATATGGTATTATTGATTACCACTAACCTTTTCAACATCCATGAATTGCATTATACTAGTGCTTTGGTTTTCACTACCAAACAAATTCACTATAAGGGGATTCAAGTTGGGCTTAACCAACACATACCAAGCGTTGGCCATGCTTAGGTGGATGGTATGGGCCCCCTTTACCATCCCATTTACCATTTCCATCATTGTTTTCATTGGCTTTCAAGCCCACACAAATTTTAAATGTTTTTGAATTGTTTTATCCTATTGATTGTATTATCTTCATATGCAAGAAACAACTTTCCAACCCAAACTGTTTTGATGTGTACTATCGGCCTATGCCAAAAATGACAACTTTGGAATAGGGTATGGAAGTCCCTCAGTAAATTCTCTAGTAGACATCTATGTAAGATGTGGAAGAATAGACAATGCATATGAACTATTTGTAGGATATACATAGAAATGTGGTCTCCTTAAATGTTGAACAGTTGTAGGATATGCACAGAATGCATCTATTGAAAAGATTTCAAACCTTAAATTGAATCTAATTAATTGCAATATTTCCCAGAATCATCCATGCTTCTGTCAAATTGGGAGCTTTAGAATGAGGTATGGACATCCACCACATGTTAAAGGTAAGGAATTTTGTGGGATATCATAGCTACAACTACCCTAGTACACATGTATGCAAAATGTCAAAGAATAGACAACGTATCTCAACTGTTTGATAGGATACCCTAAAGAAATGTTGTCTCATGATTGCAAGATATATTTTAATTTATTTGTTAAAAATGGCTTCAAAAAATTTCAACCAAATGCAATTGGCAGGTTCAAAGACAAACTCTACAACCTCTACTAGCCTTCTCCCTACTTGTGCTAAAATGGGAGCTTTAGATCAAGGTATCCAATTAATTAAAAAATAAAGGGCAGAGGGATTTAATCACATATATAAAGCTTAATGGAAGCAATTTTTTGTCAGATAGAAGAATTTTGTAGTTGCAGTTGCTCTGGTAGACAAAGCAACTGAATTATTTGAAAGAATGCCTTATAGCATATATTATGTTATGGTTGCATAATCTCCATAACCTTCTAAATTATTGTATTTGTGTTTTCAATATAGTGAGGTTCTAAATTCTTACAAAGGGCCTTATTTCTATGAAGTTAGGTTTACATACAATTTTCTCTAGCATGTGTTTCTATCTATTGGTTATTACTTAATCTATACTTGTACATAATATTATTTTCCTCATTCCATATCAGCAATTGATGCTCACACTTTATATTATTTATTGTGTAACTATATATTTTTTAAAATCCCACACAATTATATAAACTTTTAATATCTCATTTAGTTTGTCATACATATAATTATTGTGCTATTATTGTAACATAATGTGTTATATTTGTAATGGTATACATTATGTGTGTTTTATCATTATTTATTGAATAGTATCATATTTATCCAAGATCTAGAGGCCTAATGGAAAGCACAAGAACAAGAGAGAAATAATATGACAAAAATACATCGTATTCCCATCAAGAATGCATTAGGATTGATATGAATTTACATAGGAGACCCCTTGGATAAATAGGCCAAGGTGAAACATAGGAAGGCATAAGATTATGATAATTGTCTTATTCTTATGACATGATATATAAAGTGATAACTTATAACCCATCTAAGGTACAAAAGCGATAGTTCGATATGTCATTTGAAGAAATATATTTGGTAGCATCCATCACCTATTCTTTGCTTTCCTCGCCATTGGAGGAACTTTAAGCTTCTTTAGTTTGCAAAAAATATGTGCCCATTTCGGATGAATCAAAAATAAGTTGAGCTTTTTGATCATTAGTCTTCACCACTGAGAACTTAACTTCCTTCCTAAGAAGTAGTTTCTACATCACACCCTTAACGGGCATTCTGGCTTTTGACCAATCCATGTTGATTTCACCACCCACGTCCTTACAAAAATTCCATCCCAGCAACATCCCATAGGAAGCAAGAACATCGACCACAAGGATAGTCATTTTGATCCTTTTATCAAGAAAGGTGGCAAAGGAAATTGAGCATCTTTTATCTGGCCAATGAGAGGTACTTGTTTGTTCTCCATTGAGAAACACTTGCCAAATGTTTTGGTCAAGGTAAGACCTAAGGCGTTGACCACATTAGTGGTCATTACATTGTCTAAGGCTCTAGAGTCAATAACACAATTAATTAGTTTGTAACCATTAATTAGAAAATAAATGTAAAAAGGCTCAATTATTCTAGGAATTGATGATGGGACAACAACAAGTTTCTTTTGGGAAAGAGTTGGACTTGGAGGAACCTCTTTTTCTTTAACAAATTTGACTAATCTATCAAACTAATGAGGATTAGCTTGAAGGTATTCTACCTTTGACATTTGAATATTTGTCTTCTTGGCATGATCAATAATGTCAAATGACTGGTATGAGGATAGTGAAGAAGACAAAATATTATAACTTTGAGGTCTTAAAGCAGAAACACTAGGTCTTGGTGCATCTAAGGAAGCAGGAAGATCAGACATGCTCACTTGTTTACTTGCACTGAAATCTTTTGACAAAGTCAGAAAAGGAGTTCCTCTTTGGCGAGTGAAAATGGAAATTAAGGAATATCCTTTTCCTTGGCTTTATCACTTGATTGTTGATTGGGCTTATTTTGTGCTTGTGAATGAGTAAAGATGGCATAAGCCTTGCCTTGAATTTCTTCCTCAACATCTTGGTACTACACAAACTAGATCACAAAGTCACCAACTATTTGTACTTCCTCTTCTTGGAAGAGATTAGCAACATCATCAAATTGATGTTTAGATTGAGTGATATCACCTTTCTCAGCTTCATAGTATCCCACTGCTATTTTAGAAGGAGAAACTTCAAGAGCAAGTCTCTCAGGAGGCGGGGACAACTTGTTCTGATTTTTGGCTGTATAATTGGAAGCGTTGTTTGGGTAGGTCCTGTGAGGAATATCCTTCTAGGGAGTAGGAAAATATCTAGGTTGAGATAGTTTATTCTTAAGAGCTATCACTTCATTAGCTAGTATTTGTACCAAATGATTAGTTTTATTTAAAGAAAAAGAAGATTCCAAAGATGAACTCACATTTGACTTGTTGGAATCCTTTTTTATCTTACTAGCAAGGATCAAATTATCCTCAACATCAAATACTAGGGTTTGTGCATGAGCCAAGTCTCTCACAAGAATCCTTTTTAATAAGCAGCTTACCTTTGGCAATTAAGAATTGATAAAGAAAAAATTGATATTCTCTAGAGTAGGTTGTGCAAGAGTTGGAATTTGGTTCTTTAATTTATTGAACTTGAAAACAAAATCCCTCGTAGGTTCATGTGGCTCCTTATTCATTTGGGTTACTTGGGCCAAGAGAGTATGCATGTCTTCAGCTAGCTTAAACCTTGCTTCAAATTCAGTTTTGAGTGTATCCTAGATAGTAATTGTTTGAGGTGCTAAATGGTAGAACCAGTCTACAACATCACCTTGTAGTGTCTGACAAACAACCTTATTGAAACATCTTCGTGTTCTAAACCAAGAATACCACAAGAAATATAAAAAGTAGCAATGTGTTAATCCAGATCATCACCATAAAATTTTGGTATATTATTTTGTGAACCTTGTGGAAGCAGATGAAGAGGTGCAGTCAAATTTAGAGGACCAAAATTTTATCCCCAAGGACCTTGGGCAGCCATTCTTACTAGATGAAATGGAAGAATAAAAAGCCATTGAACTTGTGGTATAACCAAAGGCCTAATAACACTAGAAGCTTCACTTGGTACATGTGATCTTAGATTTGTAGGTGGGAAACTCCTTGTACATTGAAGTGGAGATTGTGTCCTAGTAGGAAGAAAATCAAAGTTGTGTTCTTACTATTGGCAATTGACACTCATTGGATCCATATGTTGTCATTGATGTCAACAAGACTTTCTAGAAGGCAGACATTGATAGATACCGACAGGCATCAGCACCAGTATTGACATCCTACACTTCAGTGAAGCCGACATCAGTATGGGATCCAAAAAAGTTTTATTTGTAAAATCATTTTGTAATTATTGTATAGAGCCGAGAATGAATATCTTTTGTAACATGTTGTAAGCTGACATAAGGTATATTGCTTGTAAAGGGTATATAAGTTAGTTTATTAGGTCATTTTGATATAGGAGAATGTGTATAACAAATGTGAAGAGGAAACGTGATGCGAAGGATATGTATGTAGATCATTTGTATGCAAAAGTAATATCATGCAATGGTTAGTAGACAGTTTGTAAGGCTTTCTTAGAGTAAAGGAGATACCAGTAAAAGGGTTTAGGGCTTATGAACTGGTACAGAACAAAGCTCTAACCAAAACTCTTTTTGGCATTGAAAATGCATTTTGTGAGTTCACCATTCTTGTTTCATCTCAGGAGAAGCCTGTAGCTAGTGAGACTCTTTTGTGCTGAGTAGTGTGCTCTAGGCAGTGTGCCTTCCTACATGTGTAAGCCCCCATGCTATGTAATATATTTCATATGGCTAGTGAATTGATATTGTGGGTCACAAATCCCACCATGGTTTTTCCTCTTTGAGGTTTTTTACGTATAAAATTCAGTGAATTATGGTGTTCATTCATGTGGCTATTTTATTTACTTCATGCTATATGTTTCTTCATTTATCGGTTTATATGTGTATGTTATAATAAGGTCAAATCTTATATCACCGGCAGAACACTGATTCACCTCCCCTCTTAGTGTTCTTGGATTCTTTCTATTCCAACAATTGGTATTAGAGCCTGGTGCCTCAGAGTAAGTTTAACAACTTGAGGAAGATCCTAAAATCGGAGTCATTGAATATTGCTATGGAGAGGCAACTTGAGATGGCACTTGAGGATTATGATGCTGAAAGGTTGAAGAACTTAAATCTGCAAGATGAATGGAATTTTGCTAATGAATTCATTCTTGTTCTGCAAGAAAGGTTATCATCTACTCAAGCTAGGAGGAAGGAACTTTTGCAAAACCAGGATGATGGAGAGAATAATGCACTTAAGGAACAATGTCAGAAGTTGAGTCAACAAAACATGTTCATGAAGAATGAATTGCAAGACCTGGCTATGACGATGTCAAAAGAAATTGAGGACAGAAAGAAGAAGGAAGAAAATCTTGTTGTGTCTCTAAAGAATTTTTTTTTAAGAATGTGGTAGATTGGCTTGTGATAATGATATGTTAAGAACTGATTTGGTACAATCCTAGAATAATGAGTAAGAGCTTGAAAGACAAATAATAACTCTGAGAAATTATCTAACTACTGCAAGTGAGTATAAAGAAAAAATCAGGATTAGTGTTGCACAGCTGGATAATTTATTGAAAAGACAAAGGCAAAATGAAGATTCTAGAGGACTTGGATTTGAATAAGGCGAAAGCTCCGATACTACAAATGAAGATCAAACAACTGACATATAGAGGAAACTGGTATAGCAATCTAATGCTTACAAATTCAATGGTAGCTACTTTGTTTGTAATAAATTTGGCCATATGGCTAAACAATGTAGAAATAGAGCAAATTAAAACTACAATTCAGTTCCCAATGAATGCACAAATTGCAAGAAATATTGTCATAAGTTAGAAGATTATAGAGTGAATGTTAAGTGTCATGCATATGGAAATATTGGACATTTGGCTAACCAATATAGATCAAGGAATGACATCGGATATGGAAAAAAAATTCAAAAGAACAATGTTACATGTTATGCATGCAACAAAATAGGTCATATTGCTAAGTACTGCAGAAGCAAGACTAAACCGGTTAGCAATGAAAGAGCAAATGAGAAAGGAAAACAAAAGGTAGATGAATTACGACAAGATCACACCAAGAGATGGGTTAGAAAGTCTGAAGAACCAAGTGGAGATGCAACTACACCAGTAATTGCACCAATAACTCCACTGATAGAACAGAGCATTCCTACACCAGTAGGATATTCAACCGGTAACTGAGGCAGACACCTTAGGGGTTGGCAAATTCATTGAAAATCTTGCATATTCCCTAAAAGAGATTTGGAAAGAGATCTGGAGAGTGGTATTGATCATTGATGGAGGTTTATTCGGCATAAAACTATGAAACTAACATCCGGTAGGGCACACCACTAAGCATTTATGACAATGGAGAATTAGGGTTTACTCGCTGATAAAAAGGAAAATCAACTCATTTTAACTCACCCAGCACTTGAGCAAACCAGAGCGAAGCAAAGGCAAATCATAGGTGATCAAAAGAGAGCAAAGACATTCTAAAGGGATTTCCAATAGTTATCTGAGGAGTCATCAAGATCTTTCAACTGGAAATTGTTATCCAGGTATTTATTTGAAATGGCATCCAGATCATCCTCTTCTCCTACTTTCATTGTGAATCCCACTATAGTTGAGGTTAAGGATAGGCTTATACCTGTTTTCAAAGAAATTCCTCAAATAGAAATGAAGGAAGACTCTATTGGCGCATTTTTTAGGGTTCCCGATGGTGTAGTATATGTGGAAGATGTCAGGGCTTATATTCACTGCACTTTGGAAGATTTAGGCACTAAGGAAATTAAGGGAATGCATCAATTTATGATACTGGGAAGCTCCGAAACAATCAAGTCAAAATTCCAAATCATTAAAGACCTAGGGTTAACCGGAATCTTGTATATACTAGAATTCAAGGACAAAATGGTAAGATATGTTTAGAGCAAGGTCCATAATGAATTCATCTGGCTGGAATGACCTCACATGATCACCAAAGAAGCAATTCAGGCGGTGACCGGTTTACCCAAAGTCAGGCAGGAAACTGACAAGAAGATCTCCAACACTGAGGTTAAAAAGCTCACCGACGCAACCCATGATGGAAGGTCGATGAGGATTAGCAACATTAAGGACTCGTATGTAAAATTTGACATCATGATCATCAGTTACAAGGTAACACAATCAAGTTGATTAAACTCTGTTGCCAGTTCTTGTATCCATGCTACATATCAAATAATAAATAATGATGGAAAATACGATTTGTGTGAATGGTTAAGTGAATTGATGATAAATCTAGGAAAAATCAAGGTGTTAAGAAAGGGACATTCCGGTATGGTAACCTTATTGTCTGTTTAATGCTATATTTCATGAATGAGCTACCGAGATCGGGAAAGAAATGATGGGCTCATGACATTCTGGTAGGTATGCAGATTAGAGATGAAATCACTGATCTTGGCAGCAATAGGGATGAGAAGCTATCGGTTTTCTTTAAATCTTTCAAACTGAAAATGAGACTAAGGGAGAGAATATCCAAACACATTGTGGAGAAATACTCCACTAAAATCTACTTCATGGTGAAACTAGATGAGACTCTCATGGAAGCGGTAGAACTGAGAACAATATGGGTCACTGAATTGGGGTATGAAGTTGATGACAACATTTTGGAACTGTATGCAAAAATACTGCTTGATGCTCCTTTGGATGATAAGACTGAACACTTTGGCACTGTAGAGGCGAAGGCTCTTGAAGTTAAAATTGGCTTCAATAAGAAAAGAAGGGAAAAGAATTTTGGGGAACTCAGATCAAATTTTGAATGAACCGGTAGATAATAAGAGTATACAAGAAATAGATAATATTATGGATAATAATCCACCTGCAGTGACAAATATTGTACCAAGTGGCGAAGCCACCAGTGCAAAAGAGGATGAGAAAAGGGATACATCACGAGAGGATAAGGAAAAGAAAGAAAAGGAAAAGGAGACTGATAAGAGTAAACCTACACAAACATCCAGTACTAAACTGACAGTTGATTCCTCGTAAAACCTTTTGGCAATTGACACTTCTCAAGTTGAGAAGAAGTCCATCATAGAGATGAGTCCCATAGAGCTAATAATGATGGCTGCTCAAAAACTAATGGAGGGATTTGCAGACAAGGGGATAATAGATCAGTCAATAATAGTTTTGCACAAACTGATTCCAGAAAGTATGATTTAAAATGAAGAGAGCCCTTCCAGCAAGCTTAAGACATTGACATAGCACATTTCTAAAAACTTTCAGTCATTACAGTGGATATCCAACTAGAAAGCACTTGAAAGATTCACTTTGGCTAAGAAAGTCGCTATTGACCAGATTATTGAGACATAAAAGTGGAAGATTGGAGAGAAACTGTAATGCCCCACCAGGAACCCCAAAGGAAAAACCCACAACAAGGGTGAAACATTTTTTTTTTAAAGTATAAACATCATAAGTACATTTACACAACATGCAAGATAACACAAGTGGAAGACTTACACTAGAAATTCCTTAAGGGTAACCAATGAAGAATTAACTTCAAGAATGAATTCCACCAAACCTTAAATCCACATAAGCATCATTAGCTCAATGATCACAAGAAGCCATAATCAAATAAAGACTCGTCATTGAAAGATTGAAAGGATACAATATAATTCCACTTCAATAAGCATTTACAAACATCATAAAGGAAACTGATAAAAACATCCCAACATAGGGTTACATTGCTCTTCCAATACATAGCTTCTCAAAATACATTTAAGGATGAATCTCAACCAAATACAAGGTTACATAAGATCAATATTACCATGACCACATAGGTCTCCAAATAACAATAATCTCCAAACATGAGATGGAGCATGAGCCACGAACCACAGGAACACTTGCGAAGCCAATCCGAACATCCGATGGGAAGCGACACTACTGCCTGACCATGTAATTCCCAAAATGGAATCACCCCACCATGGTAGGAGATAGTTGAGGACCCTCAAACAAGCATAAACATGACATGGTTGACAAAAAAATACGACTCCATGACAGCACAATATGACTCCACAAACTCCAGGTGACTCAACATCACAAACACACAAGTGAACCAAATGAGAGAGTGTCATCGCATAGCTTAAGATGGATACCATGGTACAGCCTCCACAGGTCCCGGCTCACTGTCTTGGTAACCTCTCCCGAACCTCCAGTTCCAACTAAGTCTCATGTGGAACTTACCAACCTTTCGAGAAGACAAGATGGTCGGTTTTCCATTCCAAGCCTTCTCGCAACATTATGAGCCCCGTACTAGCACTCACCTATGCATGAGGTACAATTATCTTTATTAATGTTATGATACTACCCACCTAATCAATTCATTAGACTACCTATTATTATCTGACTTTCGCTGGGTCGTAATGCCTACCACTTTGGGCACAAACCTCAAGCAAAAGACACTCTCTCAAAGGACACTAAATAGACATGGTCAATCCCTGAGGACCCTATGGCAAAACAGGCAGCCATAACACCACTATCAAAAACAAGTGGTCAAACAAGGACATACTGACTCTTGGCTAACCATAAGGCAAAGACACTACATGGTTAAGACAACGAAGCTAGCATATATCTCTTGGTCAAAGGTACCAAATGCGCCACTACAGGATGACTGAACCACAAACCAAAATAACACATAATACACTTGCAACAACATTGATTGAAAAAACTAAATAAAACAGTCTTTCCAACAGTCACATTATTCAGTTTCCAAAACAATATTCCACTAGAAATGAAATCCACATAAAACATTCAACCGAATAAATACTCGAATTCCAAACAGGCATTTTAATTTGTTTCCAAAATATACCCAAATTAAACAATTTAAATTCTTACTTCATGCCTTGATTCTCATTGAAAAATTTATTAACCACATAATAAAATTTACATGAAAATCACCTTTATTTTATTCAACACAAAAATCCATTCCAAAATATATTTCATTTAACACCAAAAACCGCTCTAAAATAAATGTAATTTATTAAAAATTAACATTAAAGCATTAACCAGTTTAATCCAGTAAAGTACCTGGTAACGCGAGGGTTAAACCTACCCGCAGCAGTGCCACTATCGAGGGCCGCAGGTACTACCTGCCAGTAGTATTTGCTGTCAACCAGTAGCATTGCTACCAACTGATAACAGGCACTATTATCCGGTAGCACTACTACCAACCGGTAGCGCTGCTACTGTCGGTAGCAGTAGCTACCGTCGGTAGCAGTAGCTACTGTCGGTAGCAGTAGCTACTGTCGGTAGCAGTAGCTACCGACCGGTAGTACGGCTACCGTGCGGGCAACAAGAACTACCGTCCTGCATGGTGGAACTAGCCCGCCACGTGGTAGGGAAGGGTAAGGAAATAAAACAATATAATACATGCCTCCCAAGGCATTAAAACCCAAACACCCACTTGTTTAAGCATGAAAAAGGTTCTTTTTCGGAACATTTCATGACACACACATATAAAATGCCATATCCAATTTTCTTAAATGGATATTTACTAGCAAGGTACAAGATGAAATTTAGTCCCACAAGAACCCCAAATTGATGCAACATGAAACTAGAAAGCACACAGCAAGCCAAATCTAGTTCATTCTTTCCAAATAGAAGAGGTAAACAAGAAATTGATTTTTAAGATCAAACACACAGCAGAAAGAGAAATGAACCATTTCCTTCCTAAAAGCAAACGTGTGATATAGATTTCACAAAACCAACAATAATAAACACTATTTCTTCCATTCAAATCATTCCACAAACATCTACAGGAAGATTGCATAAATTTCCACACACAGAAAACAAACTGAAAATTTCAATTAACAAATTCAAAACAAGAAGAGAACCTTCAACCTTGAAGCAACAACAAGCAAAGAGATGAAGAATTTCTAGTCTAGCAAACCAGGTCGAATTTCCAGTTCCTCCAGGAAGTTTTCCAGAATTTCTCTCCAAAATTCCCCCCTTCCTTCTTCCTGTGAATCTTAGGAATAGCATGAAAATTCCCTTATAACCTAAAATTTCTAGGTTAAAAAGTTATTCCAACCAATCAAATTTAAATCTTTAAAAAATAAAAACAATCAGATTTACTCCTCTTTCAAAAATAATTCTTTTCTAACAATTAAAATGAAAAAGAAGAAGTCAAAAGGAAAAGATTTTACAAATTTCTATATCCCAAAATACTTTCTTTCAACATAATCATTTGACATTTAAATGGCTAGGCAATTATTTATTTCATTCCACCAAAACACATTATGCAACTTAACACAATAAATTAAGCCAGTTACCATTTAATCTAGCAATCATTAACTTGAATAAATCAATAATCACAGAGCATAATAATTAAATAATTATGCCAACATAAGATAGCATCATCCATTTAAATTAAATAACCATTTAAATAAACAGAAACACGCAAAACCAAGAATGATCAAATGACGACTCTCAAATGACCAAACCAAGGCACCATGACACGCATAATAGCCAGATGGGGAAACACAACCGACTGACAACACTCTCACGAGTGTAACTGCATCAAGCTAGGGTACAACAACTATCTCCTCCACTCCCATCGGATATATAAGGCATGCTCAGACCTGTGAAACCAGGTGGAGTCAATACCCCATACCTACCTAGTACTAGTACCTGCAATGTCCTACACCAAAGAAACACATGTGCATATAGACCAATATATATATATATATACAGGCATGGAACGCACACCAATGAAGGAGAATTGTGATGTTCTATGTCTCACTAGAGTGAGTGAAAGAAAATCATCCCCTCGCATCCCAATACACTTGCAAACATGCAACATATAAATAACGCATCGCAATATAAGGGAAAAGTGTCAGTCCATGATAATGATCCATAGCATAACATTAATTGTAAGTACTGAGATACTGCATAAAAACATACACCATAAATCCAGCTAAAACATGAAATAACATCACATGACACCTGAATCAATATACAATAATGTTCCACAGAACAGTCACTGAAGTAACTCAAAACATACAAAAGAGGTTGATCGAGGAGGGGTACTACAGAAACTTGTACTTATTGAAAATTCTTTGAAACAATGTACTAACATTTATAGGGTTGTTGTAATATAGAGATTCTTACAACAAATGTAGATAAGAGGATAGAGGAATTACAAGAAAAGATTGCTAATATTGCTAATTCTTTTGATGGACTAACTTCACTTACAACATCCATTGATGGACAAATTTTGACTCTGGAGAACCAAATTTTTGCTTTTGAAAAGGAAAGAGATAAGATCATTCGAAAAGAAATAAGTCTCAGAGGTTTTGTGAGTCCAAGATTGGATTCACTTGGTGTACATAAGAGGGAATGCATGGATATGCTTGGGAAGCCCACTCCGACAGAAGTCACTAAGAAAGTATCACTTGCACATTTACTGAGTGGACTTGTATCCATATCTAAAATATTCAAAACCGGATGGGATACTTATATACAGTTATTAGAGAAAGATTATTCGGAAATCTTGAAATTGGTCAAGCTCCAGTAAGTAATCTGTGTTTATTCATTATTTTGCATAGATTCCTAACAATTCTTTCACCGGTCTTTGGCATTGATGCCAAAGGGGGAGTATATGTATGTGAAAAATGAAATGAAAAGGAAAGTATGTATATAATCCTAGGGAGAGGATATCAGATAGACAGTATATGAATCAAAGGAGGAGATAAATGCAATCATGGTCAATCAGCTCAGGGGGAGCACGTTTCAGCTTAGTTGAACCAGCAGGGAATCCATTTTTCACATGAGTGTTGCCATCAATACCAAAGGGGGAGATTGTTGGCAATTGACACTCATTGGATTCATATGTTGTTATTGATAGCAACAAGTTTTTTTGTAGAAGGTAGACACCGACAGATACTGACAGGCTCTGACACCAGCATCCTACACTTTAGTGAAGCCGACATCAGTTTGGGATCCAAAAAAGTTTTATTTGTAAAATCATTTTGTAATTATTGTATAGAGTCAATATTGAATATATTTTGTAACATATTCTAAGCCGACATAAGGCATATTTATTGTAAAGGATATATAAGTCGGTTTATTAGGTCATTTTGATATAGGAGAATGTGTATAACGAATGTGAAGAGGAAAAGTGATGTGAAGGATATGTATGTAGATCATTTGTATGCGAAAGTAATATCATGCAATGGTCAATAGATAGTTTGTAAAGCTTTCTTAGAGTAAAGGAGATACCGGTAAAATGATTTAGGGTTTATGAACTGGTACAAAATGGAGCTATAACTGGAACTCTTTTTTGCATTGCAAATTCATTTTGTGAGTTCACCATTATTGTTTTATCTCAGTAGAAGCCTGTAGTCAGTGAGACTCTTTTGTGTTGAGCAGTGTGCTCTAGGCAGTGTGCCTTCCTACATGTGCAGGCCCCCATGCTATGTAATATCTGTTATATGGCCAGTGAATTGATATTGTGGGTCAAAAATCCCACCGTGGTTTTTCCTTGTTGAGGTTTTCCATGTATAAAATTCAGTGTGTTATGGTGTTCATTCATGTGGTTGGTTTATTTACTTCATGTTATATGTTTCTTCATTTATCGGTTTATATGTGTATGTTATAATAAGGTAAAATCTTATATCACTGATAGAACACTAATTCACCCCCCCTCTCAGCGTTCTTGGATTCCTTCTATTCCAACACTTACAACAATTTAAAAGTAGGATCAATGATAGCTTGATTTCTTCTTCCAAGTGTGTAGCTCAGTTTTGCAAGGGTAGAGTCTTCAAACAAAAGTATGAATCATCAATAAAGAAGAATCAATTATACGAAACAAGGTATACTTCAACCAAAACATGGGGTGCTTGGTTGTGTGCTCATGTCCCCAACTGAGTTTCCAAAAGCTATTGGTTGAAAATTTTGTAATCAGAAGATGATTACAAATTGTGTCTTTCAGGCATAGTGTGATGAGATTGAATCTCTCCTCTCAAAAGGGAGGTTGCCTTCTTATTGTAATTTATCAACTAGTATCTACCTAATTTCTATATTTTAAACTATTTGTTAGGTGTTACAATTACTATATTCTCTTTTTACAAAAAATATATTTTATCCAATTCTCTTTCTTCTGAATGGATTTTTATTCTTTTTTGACAAATTACAAATTTCAAGATACCAATTTTAGAAGCAATAACTGATATAAATTTCATCCAAACAAAAAAATGACTCAAAGATGTACCAACCTATCTAGAATAACTAAGAAACCCTCACAAGCCCAAAGTCTTGAAGGATTCCTCAAATTGATTCTTGAAACAAAATTGTGGTATATAAATAACAAAAAAATTCTTCATATATATCACAATATTTACTACTCTAAACAAATAATCAGATCTAGCACAAAGTCTCGACCGTGGTATCAATCATAAATAAATGACTCCCAATAGAATATTATAGATCAAAGTCTATAATATTATATCTTTCCACCCTTTAGTCAAACAATCTCTTACATTGCACAATTCAATCTTTAAAGATAATATGACTAGAATGCAATAAGAACAATCTCACCATAAAATAAAGTGAATCCAAGATAAAAATTGGCAAACAACTTTGTTCCTTTTTTGATTAAATGTTCATATTTCACTTGAAAGCATAAATTCTTAGAAATCTTTACAATCCGACAGAGTTTCGATGCATTAGCCAAAAGATCCTTATTTACAATGAGGCCTCATCTTTATATAGAGAAGAGCTTTGAGAAAATCTAGGGATCCTATAATTACTTTGACTTATTCAAAGTACAATCCAATTTGATTTAGGCCTTGTACTTTCTTTACATTTAATTACATATATAAAAATAGACATGTAAAATGTCAAAAGAAAAAAGAAAATTACAAATTGCAAAACATGACAAAATCTACCAAGTGTCAGGGGACACTACTTCTTCATCAAAAATTTTCTTCAAAAATTCTTCAAATTTCTGGAGGGTCGCATGCATTTGTGATTCATTAGGGCCTAATGTAAGAATAGAGATGATATGAACATGTGTGACTAAATCCTCTATGTTGATGTACCCCTTCTTATGTTTTTTCAAGATAGTTCCCAAACTATCTAGAATCATCTAAAAATCCATCAACTTATCCTTCTAGATCAATGCATTCAATTCCTAAATAACCAAGTCTATAGGAAGCAACTTTTGATTCTCATTAAGAAACTTCCAGGGAAATTCAGAGACTCTAGTATTAATCTCAACCTCTTTTTCCATAGAATCCTACAAATATTTGATTAGTTTCCCAAGTACATATTTTTGAAGCTTGATTGCTTCCCTTTATTGTACATACATTGTTTTGGTGGGGATAACTTCATTATCCACCAGTACTTATAATTTGAAGTCCTTGAGCTTATTTAAAGATTCAATATCCTTCTATTATGTTTATAATTACTAAGAGAGTAGATCAAGTGTTTGGTCTATCTCAGATCTTGACCTGTCTAGATAATTTAATAGCTTAATGGATGAACTTAGTAAATGTATGCCTTCTGAAAGCATCTAATCTATCAATGCACTTACTACTCTCCCCTATGCTTCGATGCACTCAACTTTCTTGATAGCCCCTTCATCCATTGATGAGCCCACACATTCAATTATCTTAGAGGATTGAGTAATCTTTATTAGCACAGAAGTGAGTTACTCCGCTTGAAGTTTGAGCTTATCCTTGATGACTTTATCCCTGTCAAATCTTACAATTAAAGCCTCAAGTGTCATCTAAGAATATTCTTTAGTACTATCTTGTGTTTTCTTTCCCAACTCAATTCTTCATATATCATAATTTGTTAATTATACTTCGCTAGTAGGTTTGTCTTATGGTGGGATTGCTACCTCTGCATACTTATTCCTTGACTCAACCACTCTTACTCTTAAGATATTTTTGGCCTTTTTAACACCTTTAGTTTTGGCAAGAACCAATTGACCAAAGTCAAATTCATTTGGAGAGATAGCTTGTTTCTTCCTTCTAGATGCCACAAATTGGAACCAAAGAGGAAGGGTATAAATCGTTCCTACACTAGTGACTATGGTCTAAATAGACATGGTTTTCTATGACATAGTGGCAATTACAATGGGCTTAGTATGCGTCATAACTTTAGATGGAAATTTTGTAGTTGAGATGCTTGGGAGGGCATCAAACATGAACTTATCAAAATATATATAGTCAACATCAAGCATGGAGGTAGTGACTTCTGACAAACTAGGGAATGAATAAAAAGAAGCAAAAATATTTCCCATGTTGTCCTAGGGAGTATCAAGGATTGACTCACTAGAGGTGGAAGAGTGAAAAGATATTATTAGAATAGTACTAGAAATTATAGAAATAGTTAGTGTAGACACATCAACGGAAGTAGCAGGTAAAGAAGAAATAACATAAATAGGGGGAAAACACTATATACTAACAAAAGAGGAGGTTGTGATTGTAGTAAGAGGAGTTGAAACCTATGGAGCAACTTCCATGATAGGCTCTAATTTTGTTGTTGTATGAGGTTTTGGAAAGTCTTCCTCCTGATAATATTCTTCATGCTCTTGTTCTTCATCTTACTTAATGACTTGCATATCAACTTGTTCAGATGCCTGAATAGATATTTCACCTTTACCCTTCTTCTTGTTCTTCCCCACTATGAATTTAAGCTCGGATTCCTTTCTTTTGAGTGGACATGTCTTCCCTATTCTTAGTCCTTGAATCAAAGTTTTTCTCAAGAGGTCTTGTAGTGTCCTCATTTGATCCTATTTTAAAAGGTTTCAACTTGATCCCTTTCTTTTGTAACAAAATGTTGGTATTAGCAGGAATGCATTGTAATCTTTCCCTTATGGAGATTGATTCCTTTTGGGACCATTGGATCCCTGGAAGAGGGGTCTCTGTGATCTTATTCTACACATATTTGGGATCTAAAATATCATCATCATCCTCCAAAGTATCAAGAATATCACCAAGTCAATATTTTCAATTTGGTCAAGTGTGAGTTGGTTGTAGTCTAATCTTCTCACATCCTCATCAGTTTTGCACTTGTCCCAAATATCCTCAATCCTATGTACATGAGTGTAACTCTTCTTGAGTTTATCCTTCATGCTACAGTAGTCAAAATATTCCCTCCTCTTGAATCTATTCATAGTGACCCATTGCATTTCATTTTCCATTTGTTTGGCTTGATATGATGTAGTCACCAGATACTGACCAATTGAGGAAGGGAATTAAAGTTGTCTTTATGCGCCTTAGATTTCTAACCATCAATAATTATGATTTTTTGACTTAATTCCATGAGGATAATCTTTTTAATGCGATATCTTGGCAGCGTGAAGGGGGCTCACTCATTAAAATCAATATTTATGTATGAGAATGTAGGAACAAGAATCCATATTTTTTTACAGTGCTCTGGGCATCTTCCAATATCCTTCTCCTTTCCAAACTCTAATTAAGTGAACACATTAGTGCACCAAAGGAAGCATCATTGACCCTTCTCAAGTGATTTAATATTTGCTTGGAGGTCAACTAAGAATGATATTTATAGATAGGAACAACATTTATATCTCCCTCTATCGTGAGACCTAGGAAGTGTCTCATAGATGTTGTAGCATAAACCAGATAAGAGGTCATGTAAAATTTTATAGTGGTCACTTGGGATAGTTTCTCATAGATTGTGTCACTAATATACTCACCCTAGTAAATCATATCTCTTGAAAGACATTTGAAGTGGAAAGGCCTCTGACCCTACTTAGGAGAATTATCATTTCTCTAATCTTCTCCCTGAAGTCACTCATGTAGAGGAACTTAGACCATCTGGAAATTTTTGTTTTGGACATCTATAACAAATTACTGCTTATGTTCTTTTTGCACTTGTCTGAGTTCTTTTCATAATACTCCCGAGTTGAATCAAAGGAAATGTCGACATACTCTTCCACATCCACGCATCTAAATATTATATCAAATAATTCAACATCTAATTTGATGATCACTTTCCCACTTGATTCCTTCACACTCCTTATTTCTTTATCAAAATGAGTTGTTGCCACGAAAAGAAATTTTAGATCATGAGCTACAACTAGGAAAGATGTAGCTAGGTGGAGGCCACTATTGACAAGTGCACGCATATTGAAGCTTTGCGGCTACCTTTTTGTATGTTCCAAAAAATTGGACATATCCATGTGCCCAATTTGAATATCTTTAATGTCCTTAACATTTGAAGAAACTGGGCTCTCTAGAAACATGTTCAAATATTTCTAATATTTGAACTTCATGTTTTTTCTTGGGGATGGCTCTGACATCAAGAACAATATGATTGTTTAACAAATACCTTTTCAAAGTTAGAAAATCATTGATAAACAAGACTTGTAAATCAGGTTTCAAAATTTGATTTACACCAAATTAGGCCAAAACTTGCTAATTATGCTCTGAAACTTGATTTATTGTCAGAGATTGTTGGAAGCATGAGCCTGTGTGCTTGCCATTGGTGTCAAACCTGGTTATCCAAATGGATGTTGGTGTAGATGTGCTCTTGGTTGTTGTGGAAATATGTTTTGTGTTGTAGTTAATGTTTTTGGTGTTGGTTGTGTCATCTTGTATTCAAGATGGTCTAGAAATCTTTTGGTGCCCTCTAGATATGTTGTTGATTGTGTTGCAGTTTATTGGATCATATTCTTTTGGTCTAGATATATGTTAGAAGATGTATTGAGATATTGTTCTGGGTATCACCATGGCATGTGGAGATCCGCATTGATTATTTTACATCAGAATAGGTTATGTGACCAACTAGTTATTATTTCTACATGTTACATTTGGTAATGGTTTCAAAGAATGTGTTATCATGTGCGTATCATTGGATAAATCTTAGAAGGATGTATTGCAATGTTTTTTGGTTCTCTCTTTCTCCTAGAGTGGACCGATTTGAATATTTTATGTTCGGGTGGCTTATTTTGTGTAATATTGCTTATTCTATTTTGGTCGGCCCTTAATTAGGATTTCAATGTTGTATCTCATATTTAAGATAAGTGAATGGATGAATTGTTGAGTGATGAAAGGTGGATTGTGTTGGAAGTGTATGTGAATAATTTACAAGCAGAGTAGAGTTTTTAGTTGTGCAAAAGTCAGTTTGAGAAGATCTCTGAAGGTGATATATTATGTAAGATAGTGTACTATGAAATTGAATATTATCAGAGATATTTTCCATGATGTTGGTCACTTGACCCAGTTGTTCCAGGACAATTTCATGTTAAAGATAATCCTTTTCAATTTCAATTCAAATATTTCATTTGTTGTTGACTGACTGTGATTCCTTCAACAACAGTATGTATTTTGTTTTGAAGAAGTGATCTTCAGCTAAGCAAATTCTCTTTGTATCTTGTCTAAGTTTGTGTGTCTTAGCTTTGCAAGTCCTTCAGGTGTTGGTGATCCTTGGTAGTAAGCCTAAAACATTATAAACATTGTTATTCACATTGTGAGTTAGATTATCGCTATGGTTTTTTCCTATTTGGATTTTTCATGTAAATATGTTTTTGATTAAGAAAAAATGGGTTTTAAGAGACCTGAAACCCACTTACAAGATGAAAGATTAGAAAGAAAGAAAGAAAGAAGACAAAACAGCTGCAAAAAACCAACACAAAAACTAGCAACTAGGACCAAAAGATAGTAAGGAGCCAACAAGAAATTGGCATCCAAAAACCAGCATTACATATCAAATGAAAACTTTTCATGTAAATATGTTGTTCATGTGTTGATGGGTATGCTTATGTGCTAGTGGTTAATGTGTTATTAATAAGTAAGTTAATGTTTCTTATTAATAATCTATTTTGAATTTTTGGATTGATTCACACACCCCCTCTCAATCCTGCCAGGTGTTCAACAATTGGTATCAAATCTTGGTTCCTCTTTGGAAAGCTTAACCGCTTGAGGTAGATATAGAAATGGTGCAGGACCTTCATGTTAAAGCATCGATGTTTGATGGAACAAACTTTACTTATTGGAAAGAAAGAATGGAGTCTTATTTGGAAGTGTTGTAGAATGGGATTTGGGAGATTATTCAGACAGGTTATCAATGACCTCAAAATGAACCATAAAATATGGATGAAATTAAGGCTCACAAGACAAATGCAAAATCTAGAACAATATTTATCAATTGTCTACGTGATGAAGTATTTGGAAAGGTTAAAGAATTGAAGAAAGCTAAGGAAATATAGAGTAAGTTATGTTATACATATGAAGGTGATCGAAAGAAACAACAAGCAAGACTTTTGAACCTGAAGAAAAAATTTGAAGGTTTCAAAATGGTTGACGATGAAAGTGTTGAGAGATACATACATAGAGTAAATGATATCACAGAGGCTATCCAAGTTGTTGGTGGAGCGCTAGAAGAAAGTCATGTTATCATAAAGATCCTATTTACATTGACCAAACCCTACAAAGTGAAGAAGTGTGCTATTGAAGAATGTCATGGCTTGAATAACTACTCAATTGATGAGCTTATTAGAACATTGTTTGCATATGAAATTGGAGAGATGGAAGATATAAAATCCTATTGTAGAGAAGTTTCATTTAACATTTCATTGATATCAAGAGATGATCTGGACATAAGTGAGAACCTGGATGAGATTGAAGCATACTTTGTAAGAAGACTGGAGAGAGGAATTGGAAAGTACAAAGGTAAACTGCCCTTGATTTTCTTTAATTGCATAATAATTGGTAATTATGCTTCTACATGTATATATAAACAAGACTAGAAAAAATTTGATGATGATGAAAAGAAAGGTAGATATAGAAGACATTATTTTAAGAAAAGAACATATGATAGAGATAAAGGGGAAAAGAGTTTTTACTCTATGGAGGAACATTCATTGTAAGAATAAGATGTTGAAGGCTTGAATGAAGAATATTTATTCCTAGGTATAGAAGGGAATAATTAGGATAGGTCTGGAATACTGAAAGAAAAGACTGCACTGCATGCTAGAGTTGAACCAAGATCATGGATCATTGATTTCATATGCTTGAATCATATAACCAGAGACAAAGACAATTTTATCAATCTCAAGAAGTATGATGGTGTATTAATGAAATTTGCAAGAGAGGAAGCTGCACTAATTTGTGAAATAATAATTATCTTGATTGATGGTAAGTATAAAACTAA
The DNA here is from genome assembly GCF_030272615.1 of Cryptomeria japonica. NCBI lineage: Eukaryota > Viridiplantae > Streptophyta > Pinopsida > Cupressales > Cupressaceae > Cryptomeria > Cryptomeria japonica. The sequence goes on along the minus strand of NC_081411.1, from coordinate 514,349,964 downwards.
CGAGGCTTATTATGTAGAAGGTTTGAGATATAATTTTTTGAGTGCTAGTCCGATGTCCAATAGAGGTTATGAAGTTGTGTTCACCAATATCGGATGACTAATTAGAAAAGGAAAAATTGGAAAGTTGGTAGCACAAGGAATTAGGACAAGTGGAAATGTTTATTACATAAAGGACAGAAGTGAAAACATATTTTATCTGAGTCAAAGCAATGAATGTTTGTTATGGCATAAGAGGATGGAACATGTTAACTTTGATAACATGATGAAGATCAGTAACTCTAAGGCAGTGAGAGTTTTACCAAAGATTATCAAGCCTATTGACACTATGTGCAGGGATTGTCAGTTAGGGAATCAGAAAAAGAGCAGTTTCAAGAACAAGGAGTATTATATGTCATATCCATTGGAAATAATTTATATAGATATATGTGGCCCTATAAAGATGAGGAGACTTAATGGAGAAAGGTATTTTATGTTAGTTATTGATGATTATTCTAGGATGACATGGGTTAGATTTTTTTGAGATAAAAATCTGAAGCTTTTGAAATATTTAAAGTTTTCAAGTCAATGGTAGAAAGTCAAGTTGATGCTATAATCAAGTGCTTGAGATCTAATAGGGTGGATAATTTACTTAAATGAATTTGACATTTTTTGTGAGAAATATGGTATTAGGAGACATATTTTTGCTTTGAGAACTCCTCAGCAGAATGGTGTGGTGGAAAGGAAGAATAGACTATTATTGAGATGGCTAGAACTATGATGAAGGATGCTAACTTGGCTAATGTATATTAGAAAGAAGTTGTGCATATTGTTGTTTACATTCTTAACAAGGTTCAAATAAGAGTAAATCATACTACGATGCTTTATTACAAATGGAATGGAAGACCACCTACTTTGAAATATTTCAAAATATTTGGGAGTAGGTGTTATATCAGGAGAGATGGGAATGACCTTGGAAACTTTGATACTAGAGTAGATGAAGGAATATTTTTGGGATATGTTATGAATAGCAAGGCCTACCAATGATACAATAAGAGACTAAATAAGATAGTGGAGAGTACAAATGTGAAAGTATGTGAGGTATGAGATCAAACCACCCCTGAACATATTCAAGAGACTGTATTTGAGATCACTCCTTTTTTTGTAGGGGAAAAGAGAGATCTAGAAGGAAACAATGAGGAAAAATCAAATTGAAATAAAGAAGAGAAAGAAGAACCAGAATAAGAAATCAAGAATACATTTTAGAAGATCAAATAATCAGAGACAAGAACAAAGGAGTTCAGACAAGAAGTGTTACAAATGAGCAAACTGATTGTTGTTTTCTTTCATTCATTGAACCTAAATCATAGAAAGAAGTGAGAAAAGAAGAAAATTAGGTAAAAGCACTAGAAGAAGAAATATACTTTGAGCAACCAAATGGATTTAAATTGTCAAAAGATCTAAACATGGATTTTACATCAAAGAAGGCATTGTATGGACTCAACCAAGCACCTAGAGTGTGGTATGCGAGATCGGACAGATATTTGTTACAATAAAACTTCAGGAAAGGAACTATAGAAAACAATATTTATTTTAAGGTTGAAGACATTAAGTTGTTGATTGTTGTTGTTTATGTTGATGGAATTATCTTTGGAGGAAGTGATGGCTTGTGTAAAGAATTTGCAAAAGAGATGTCGAAAGAATTTGAGATGTCTATGTTTGAAGAAATGTCATTTATTCTTGGTCTTCAATTTACTCAGTTGGATGATAAAATATTTTTTTATCAAGCTAATTATGTCAAAGAGATGTTAAAGAAGTTTGATATGGAAAATTGTAAACCAGTTACTACCTGTTATGCCCTCCATACTCACCCCTCCATTTTGGCTAGGAAAACTTGGGTCCCCTTTTTGTTCCCCTTTTGTTTTGTTTTGTTTGTTTTCCCTTCTTTGTTGCTCTCTTCTTTCCTTTCTATTGTCTTCGAGATCCCAAAATCTTAGGTTTGGAAGTTTTCCCTTCTATCTCAGAATCTTGGGTTTCCAAGTTTGGTTTGTTTGTTTTATTTTCTTCATTTTTGTTTTCGAAACTTCAGAACCCCGAGTTGCCGATTTTATAATAGTCTTAAGGCTACTTTGAACTTAGAAACCTATAACCCTGAGGTCCCAAGTTGTCTTTGTCTCTTTTATTTTGGGTCTTTGAGACTCTGGAGTTTTGGGTTCCTAAGTTTTCTTTTGCTTTTGTTTATTGAAAGCTTGAAGTCCTAGAACCCCAGAATCCCAAGTTTTCTTTCTTTTTGTGTTTTTTTTCGGTTTTCCCAGAATCTTGAAATCTTGACTCTCTATGTTCATGATGGTTGTTGAGTCATAGTGAAATTAGAACTCTGGGAAGCTAGGTTTTCTTCATTTTTTCGCTCGTCCTTTCAGAATTTTAGAACCCCAAGTTTCTGAAGTTCATCATAACCATTTAGGTTGTGTAGGCTTCAGAACCTTGGGATTCCAGAATCCCAAGTTTGTGACACCTCAAACTTCATGACCTCATTGGGAGTACAAATACCCCTTGGTAATTTATTCTTCTCATTTGTGCACTCAAACTTTTGCATCTGAGCTCTTTTGCTTCTAATGATCTTCCCGTAAGTTTGTGGTTGTGGATTCTATAGTGTCAATGTCTTGTCTTTATTTCCCTTCATTGTTGAGGGAGGTATTTTTCCTTCCTCTTGTTGTGTTTTACTCCTTTGGTTCATTTTTTTTCTTTGTTCTTGTTTTTTATTTCTAGGTTTTGCGTGTCTGTTAGATTAGGATTTTTTAATTCTTGCTTGCTTGGTAATAGGCCAGATTTCTTTGTAGGTTTGGCATTTTTGTGTTAATTTTGTTTCTCAATTTGTAGCAATGACCGATAAATGAATTTTGATCCATCAGACCTTAGGGTTTGTGACATCATTTCATGTTGCCCTAGTTCATGCATCTATACCCTAGGTTTAAAATTGTTCCCCTTACAACTATAGAATTCCAAAACTTTGAAATCCCAAAGTTCTTCTTGAGTTCACCCTAGATTCTTAGAATTTCAGAATCCCAACACCCTAAGGAGTTGTTAAAAAAAAAGTGTTCTTTCCTTGACTTCAAAACCCCAGAATCTCGGAGTTCCAGAGTGCAGTCTTTGCTTGGCTTTGGAAATTTGGAACCATGAGGTGTCTGTAGCATCATAAATTATCACCCAGGACAATTTACACCTCATTTTTGTGCCCCTACTTTGGTGTGTCTCCCCCTCATCTCCTATCCTGGTCCATTCAATGCCTTAATTCCAACCTTTATGCCTCATACACCTGCCAAATGATCCCTTGGGCCTGTGTCCTCCTCCATGAACCTTAATTTTTATCCCTGATTGAAGAGGACCAAGGCACCACCAATGCCCTAGATCCCCTTAATGGGGCCCAATTTTCAAGGGAGGGATGAGACCCAACTCTCTGGCAGGAAATGAATTTGGTGGCTCTATGTGATCATTGGAGGTTGGCCTGATCGATAAATTGACCTAGATTCTCATCAAGCATAATGAAAGCATTGAAGTGTTCATCATCATGGATTTTCAGAGGTCTTCAAGGTTACATATTCTTCATTCAATCATTGTGGAGCAATTTACAACATTCATATGCATGCATGTTTGTGTGATTAGGGTTTTGTCATGTTCATGCCATTTCCTACAACATATGTGATTACATTCAAGAAGCAAAGCATCATTAATATTTGTAGACACATAAAAATGACTTCTAAATTAAATAAATATTTAATGTTTATTTAATTCACTAACAATTCTTTTATTAATTAAATTAATATTTAATTAGTTCACCCCTTCCTCTATTAAATTAAATAAATTATTCAATGTATTTAATTTAATTCATCTAGCCAATTCAGTCTATTAATTATATAAATCATGTGTATTTAATTAAATGCCCTTTCACATTTAATTTAATACCTTCCATACATTTAAATAAATCAATATTTATTTAAATCTATCAAATGCAAGTTGCAACCAATAATTGAAATAAATCAATTTTATTTAAATTAAATCCTAAAAATCCTCCCTTGCATTCTCCTACAAAATCCACTTGCATGCCTAAACCCCTTCTAGATTCTTCCAATCACTTCCAATTTAGCCTAATCCCCCTCATAAACATTTGCACATTCCTTAAGAAAAATGCCACTTCTCAAAAACCTCCAAAGTCTTCAATAACCTTTAAAGGCTTTATGTCTTCAAATGGTTAACCTCCAAAGTATTCCAAACCATTAAAGGCTCTTACATAACCATTAATGGTTAACTCAAACTCAACCCTTGGTTAGAGACTTTTTCTCTAACTTAACCATCCTTTTAACTCATGTGTCTCTTCAAGCATTCATTGTTTCGACCACGGTTATCCTTTAACTCTTGCACATTCTTTTATCCTTTGGACAAAAGGATTATTCAATAACCCAACCCTAACCAAACTCCCTAGGGTAATCATCATGTCTTCCCATACATTTAATGTCTCTTCTCTCTCCTCTTAAGCCATCTCCTATTGATAATTGTCACCATTTCATTGGTGAAAATTGTAAACATGGATTGAGGATCATTCAATCCTATCCCTTGTTAAGATTACTCAATCTTAACCATCCAATTTCCCATTTCTTTTATAAATAGGCCTCATTTCTCTCATTATCCATCATCACAAGTTTTATGCATCCAGGTTATAGTCTATCAAAGTCTTTAAGTTTTTCCTCTCTTTGTTGCAAATCATCATCTTAATCATTTAGAAGCATTGTTAGTATAGTATTTTATCATGTTAGCATATATCATATTAGTCTATAATATTATCATTACCATAGCATAATATTTGTCTTAATAAGTTTAACATATAGATCTTAGTTGCATATTGCATATAGATCATTTTTATCCATTATCACTCGTTCTTGGAGTTTTCATTCCAAAGGTTAGTTGCTCAATGATCTGAGAGCAACCATTGACTTGAGGAATCCGATGAGATAGAGAATAATGAGACAACTTTTGGAAGATTTTCTTGTTTAACTAGTTTACCAAGTTAAGTCTTTATATCTAATGTTTCATTGGTATGTTAGTTTCTTGTCTTTCTGATTAATCAACTGACGCCATTATTTTGGCATACATTTTTGGCACCCATTGTGGATCCCATCCCTGAATTTATAATAGTTTTGTACACAGGTTAAAGATAAATTCTTGAAAGAATCCCAAAATAGCACATCTGCAAGTAATTTTAGCGCATATAACTCATTTTCTAGCACATCTGACAAATACACCAGCGCATCTGTCCTATACTCTAGCGCATCTGACAGATACACCAGTGTGTAAGAATCTTATTCTAGTGCATAATGATTAGATATGTCTTTTATCACATTGGACCATCAGTATAGAGCATATGGGTTCTAGAGTAGTGCATTTGCTCTGAAAATAGCACGTAGATTTCATATTTTAGCATATTTGTTTTGAATTATGGCGCATAGGTGATAGACAAAGAAATTTTTAAAAAATGAAAAGTTTAGGATTGTCAGCCCACAATCTTCATTGACTTTTCCAATAGGATTTTTGTAGGAAACTAATGTTGGTTGTAGGTCCAAGGGAGATAGATTCATGATTTTTTCAAATTTTTCATCTAAGGATAACAATAACTTCATTTCTTGTTTGGTGTTTAAAAATAATGTCGCGTGGTTTCTTGTAAAAGGTTAAAATGAACAAACAAACCTTTCCTTTCTTGCAAGTTAGTTCACATTTCTTTTGGTGTAGTTAAAAAGAACAAGACAAAATTTAATTTTTTTCTTCAAGAGGTGTAAAAGAAGACAAGCCACACTTCCTTTACAAAGTAAACAAAGAAGAAGCCATATTAGTCGAGTTTTGAGTCTTGATTTTCTTGCAAAAACTTCTAAATTTTTTCTCAAGGATCATCGTTGCATTTTTTGATTCACGATTTCCTTTTGTTGACCAAGTTTTATTCCAAAAAGCTTTTCAAAAGTTCTAACATTGTGATTTTTGGGCTTAAAAAGAACAATTCATCATTGATATCTGGGATAAAAAGAACACCATGCTTGTTGGAGCAACATCTCCAAATAGAACTTAGATCACATTGCAATATTTGCATAAAAGGAAAGGTTGTTTATTGTGTTTCGAAAGTGATAGGTATATTCTCTCCCCTTAATTGGGTGATCAAAAAGCCAAACTCACTCTTTTGCTTCCATTCATTTCTTGCAAATAAGATAAAACCTTTAGCAAGCCTGGCCTCTCGAGAAGCCCATAAGGTCGGTGAGAGTGGAACAACCTAAGTGGCAATGACTAAAACCAATTAAATCCAAGCCACTATAAAAAAATGCATTTGTGACGAAAGTTGCAAGCGACAAGTGTTACATGTTGTCATAATAGCATTATTTCTTCCTTGGTGCCTATATGGTGCGTAAAAACTTGTAGAGTGTAACCTCTACAAGCTAGGATACCTTCTTTAATGGAGTCGAAAATGTTGTTGATTATGACCACTCGAATGGAAGCCATAGTAGAAATCTTTAAGAAATAGAAGCCAAACCAAGTCAGTAACTAGACATTATAATATTCAAAGTGCAAGGGTGGGGAAGAATCCACCCCCAAGACACTCACCATACGACTCCCAAGATAACAATCCAATTGAGAAGAAATTTGCATTGGGTTAATTTATGGAAAAAGGCAAAAACATGGGCGCACCTTTGGGTGTGACACAACTATGTGAGCTAAAGGAGTTCCAAGATGTGGGCTTTAGATTATAAAACAAACTATCTTATTACTTGCTACTATGTTTTCAAATCATTTTTTAGAAGATCATCCATCAAACAAAATTGTCAAAACCACAAATCAAGATTATCAAAATTGTCAAAAACACAAATCGAACTTATCAAAAATGTCAAAAACACAAGTCAAGCTTATCAAAATTGTAAATCAACAAAGCAACTTAGCGCATAAATATGGCATTTTAGCACATTGAACCATCAACATAGCACTCCCAATCCATTTGGTAGCACTTAGGAAGCAAAGATTAGCACATGAAGTACGCACACTAGCGCATATAACCCAGTCAGATTTTTAAAACTTCAATGTTCAAATTAGCGCATTTATGGAACATTTTAGCGGTTAGAGAGGACAGCGTAGCGCTTTGGAGGATCAAGATAGCGCATTTTATTCATATTTTAGTGTGTCCTCTATCTATTTTAGTGCATCCTTAGAAAACTACCTCAGACAAAGAACATATTAGCAATTTTTTTAGGAAAATAAAAACATTTTCGAATACCCTTTTCAGAGTTGTTATTTTCAATCATCAAAAGCATCAATTTCAACTTAGGAGGATCAAGTTATCACAAGTATCATTTTTCAAATAAACTTAGATCAATCAAAGGAGTGCAATTATCATTCTGATCTTTAGCTGAATTTCATTTGACAAGATACATCATCCTTCATCATAAAACAAAGCTTAAAATCATATAACCTTAGTCTTATCAATAGGAAGGATATTTCCTATTTTGACTTAAGTATCATCTCATCCAATTGGGACTCACAACAACAATCAAATTTTAAAATATTCACTTGTATGACCATTCCTCATCAATTAAGGAAAAGAAAACTTAGTCAAAAGGCAATTCTAAAAAAGAGAAGATTTCTCTATATAAACCGCAAAATCTTGCTAAAATATCGCACCTTCTTATACTATTTTTGTAATTATCTACATGGTCACGGAACCAAGTTTGATGAAGAGTTAGTGAAAACACATGCCTTTCAATAAATATTTACATTATTCCAATGTCTCAATAGAGGAGGAAAGATCAACTTGGCTTATTTTCCTCCACAAATAATCACCTATTGAGTTGTGAACTAATCATTCACATGCCAATTGTAACTCAAGCTCAAAAGCATAGAGAACAGGAAATACAATCACAACTGATCATGGGAAATAGAGAAACAAACCCCTTTAACATGTATCTAGATGCTAGTGAAGATGAAATAACTGAGGACCTACTTCAAGAGGCCCAACAAAACCCCGGTTTCCAAAAACTCATGCAGAAACTCATAGAATCCAACAAGGAAAAATACTTTCTTATGCTAGCAAGCAAAGGCGTTAAGATTCCTGTGGATTTTGATATGGACCAGCTAACACAACAACACCATGAAATAAGAGAAGAGCCAAAACACACAACTATAATACCAATGACCATGATAATGACGATGAACCAAGGAATAATGATAATAGGCCCTTGAATGCATTAACACAACAAATCCAAGCTCTTCAGCAATAGATGCAAGATATGCAATAAGGAACAACAAGGACATATTTCTTAGAGGATATTTTCCTCTATCCATTCAAAGAAAGCTTAAACATGATACCATTTCCACCCAATTGCGAAATTCCCAAGTATGACAAATATAACAACAAAACTGACCCCCAAGATCATGTAAGGGAATTTTGCACCATGGGTTTGGAATTCGCACACAATGACACCTACCTAATGAGGTTGTTTTTAAGAAGCTTAAGTGGATAAACCATGGAGTGATTATCAAAACTTACGTTGGGCATTAGATTATTTGAGGAACTAGTTAACAAGTTTGTATCACAATACTCTTACAATATCCAACATGAGATAACCATTCTTGATCTTTGCAATACAAAATAGAAAAATAATGAGACATTCATGACATTTCTACAAAGATAGTGACGGTTGTTTTCTAGATATCCCTGTCTAGTACCTGAAAAAGAAAAGATGGATATCTTTATTGACAATCTAAGTAGCGAGATGAGTTATCAACTCCAATTGCAATGTCCGCCTAGATTCCAAAAATTGATCGATAATGGCATCAAAATTGAAGAAGCCCTGATGAAAAGAGCAATCTTAAAATTCTTTAAGGTACCAAAAAACTATAACAACAACAATGCGGACAAGTCCAAATTCTTGACGAGAAATAAGAATATCATGAATGATGGTGTAGTTGACACTCATAACGTCAAACCAAAACAACCAGTGTTGAACTTATCAAGTACTACACCATCCAGCAATCTAGAAAACAAGCCAAAGCCATCCCCTACACCCTATTGAAGGAAGTTTGCACCTTTGGAGCAATCACTTGAATAATCATTAAAATAAATTTTCGCAAACAAACTCATAACATTACCAAAAACTGGATATTCTGAACAAGTCAAACCATCATGGTGGAATGATGCACATCATTGTGAGTATCATCGAAGCAAAGGTCACCAGACTAATGATTGTCAAAAGATTGGAGAACTTGGTTCAAGAATTACTATAAAAAGGTGACATAATGGTGGACGGACATAAAACCAACAATGATCATGGGTCAGTGCAAGAAGATGAGTCCACTTTTTGGCCAAAAAGTGGAAGTGTTTTCCTTGATTTTCAAGTTTTGTCTCATTTGAGCTTAAATTTTGAAACACTTGGAGATTGAATCTTGGAAAAAGTCAGTAATATAAAAGATAGCCCTCTGAGTCTACTTTCCAAATATGTAATTTATTTTAATACCCACATAATAAAAAATAACTTTTTGAATGGATTTCTAAAAACTATGTTTTAAAAATGCCTATTTTAGGACCATACCATGCATGTGTACGACCCACACTCGTTGACACAATTAAAATTATTTTCTCAAACATTTTGGGAAATGGTTTGTAACACACGGATGATTGATGAGCATATTTTTCTGTATTTTTTTTCAAAATATATTTTTTTTAATTAATTTTTTAATGACCGTAATTATCTTTTTAAAAATTTGACGTGTACGGCCCACATAATTTGACGTAAACTTTAACATTTTTATTTTTTTTTTTAAATAGAAAAGAATTTTGTGTATATTGATGACATAATTTTTTTTTCAAAATTGATTAAAATAAAAAAATTATTAAATTAACAAAATTAGTTAATATTTCAAGTTTATGGACCCGATTTTGTATAAATTAAATGAAAAATAGTTAAAATAATCAACTTTTAAATAAATTTACATATTTAAAATATAGACACTATAATCTGAAATGGGTTTTAATTTTGTATAAAAATTCTCTAATTAGAGGCACGTAAACTATTTCTAAAGTTCATATTTGTGCTTTCATTCATGGAGATTTGAATCTGCAGGTCCATGTCTTAGGTGTGGCCATCCCAGGCCTATCCCAGATCTAATCCTGAGACAAGTGGCGGGTTGTAGAATCAACTTCCACAAAATGGGGTCCGTTTACGAAACGGGGGCCCGTTCCTAAAATTACCGTTACTGTCCAAAAATGACAAAATGCGCCCAAAAAAAATGGGTAAAATCGGATTTAAAAACGGAGGCCCGTTTTTTAAAAATGAGACCCCGTTTCGTTTTCAACCAAGCCCCTGTTTGAGAACAAAACAAGGGCCCGTTTAGTTTTGCTTTGGGCCCCTGTTAATTTTTGCATCGGGGGCCCGAAACAAATACGGGTCCCCGTTTTTTGAAAACGGGCCCTCGTTTCTAAGAGCGTGTTTTCCAATGTGTGGACTTCCGCCAATTTGTGACTCATTACCTTGCACTTACCCTCATGAAGCGTTCAAAAATCACCTTCCTATTTATGACAATGGAGCATCATCTTCCTCAAACAAAGGGGTCGGTATCAATCACATTTATGACAATATTATCAATCATATCTTGACATATGGAAACCAAATCAATGTCATAAAAAACAAGGACAAACAAGAGCATGTCCCAGTAAATGTGACCACACAAGCTCAATCCAAGTATGTATTGAAAGGAAATGCATCCAAAATATATATTCCTCCTAAAAATCAATTCAATTTGGTAGATCAATTACAGAAAACACTGGCCCATATATCAATATTAGTGCTTCTCAAAATCTCACCAACACACAAAGATATTCTAGAGAGAGCTCTTGTAGACACTACAGTTCCAAACAACTTGGATATTGATCGATTCCAATCCATAGTGGGGCATTTAACCGTGCCTTACAATCTATCTTTTTCTGAACATGATAACGTCTCTTTGAGTCATCTGCATAACACCCCGCTCCATATTGAAGTTCTAGTCTATAAACATTAGGTAAAACATGTACTGATAGATGGAGGATCCTACCTAAATATTTGTACTCTGAAACTCATCCATGCATTAGGTTTCTCAGAAATGACCATTGATCCTAAGAAAAAGATAACAATAAAAGCATATGATGACGAAGAAAGATCATCAGAAGGATTGGTGGTACTACCCATTCAAGTGGAACTAGTTCAGAGGGACACTATCTATCAAGTCTTGGACATAGACTTGTCTTACAATAGACTCGTGGGTCATCCTTAGATCCATGAGATGAAAGTGGTATCATCTACATACCACTAGTGCCTAAAATTTCCTTACAATAGACAAGAAATATTGGTATCAACATACTCTAATCCCTTTCAATACTTCAACAACCTTAAAACAGTTCAAGATGTCCTCATACTACACAATAGGGAAGCTCTCACTTCCACATCATCAAACAGTAAAGACTGGCTCACATCTCTATCCATAGATTTTGAGAAAAATATACAGTTGAAAGATAAATGCATCAAAGAATACTCTTTTGAACCATCCTTATGTCTATCAAAGTTGCTAATTTCACTAAGGCCTTGTTACAAGCTAGGGTTTCCGTTGCACCAAAAGATCGACCTGTCAATGCCTGATACAACCACTAGACTTATAGAATCCATAGGAGGTTGTTAAACCATGTCGTGAATCCCCACAAGGGACATTGGCCCATTGCCAACAATCGCCCTCCCAACGTCACTCGTCACAACCTACGTGATTCAAACCTGTGACCAAGCTCTGATACCACTTGTTACAAGATAAGGTTGTACTTGCACCAAAAGATCAACTTGTCAATCCCCAATATAACCACTAGACTTACAAAATCCACAGGAGGATGTTAAACCATATCATGGATCCCCGCGAGGGATGTTGGCACAATGACACCAAGTCTCATGGACAACCATCAACATCCAACCAAAAATCTTCACAACCCATCAAACTCTTTGATGGTATGTTTATTCAAGTAGGAACATTAGTAGATGAAATAGAGAACAAGGATGTATTGAACTAGTTATACAAGGATGAAGAGGATACAAGAGCAACAACGTTAAGTGTCACAATCCCAATAGATTTATATGGCAATGGGTTCAGGATCATTCAAAGGATGGGATACACAGGAAAAGGTCCTATTGGCAAAAAATGAAGGTATTATAGAACCCATACACCTTCCTACTCAAAGTGCTAAAGACAAATCAAGACTAGGCTTTGGTCAGGATATTCGAGTTCGTAGGCAACAAACAAATCAGCAACAACATCAACAACAAGAATCAACACAGCAACAACAACAAACACAAGAAATGGCACAACAACAAGAAGCAAAAGCAATCTGAAAGTGACAAGAAGAGGAATGTGAACAATGACAAGAAGAACTTGCCATTAAAAAGGAGGAAGCTTCTCAAAGTCTCTATGAGAAAACCCATAACTACAAACCAGTTCAGAAACAAACTCCAATAAATGAGAATGGGATTCTTATTCTAAGGAAACTTGTGACACTGATATAGATGTGGTTCATACATATACACCAATACTCTGCAAAGGAGAAAGCTCAAGGTCTCAATGATTTGAATTTGGACCACAACATATCTATGATGCTAGTGAGAATGAGTAGATTCAATACGAGACAGGCAATACCAAGGAGAGTGCAATCATAAACCTCGATCTTGTTATTGACAACCTTGACAATGTTTCTATCATAACCCTTATGACATCAGACCTTTATCCACCTAATGATTCCTTACCCCTCGTATATCCCGAACTCATTGACTGGGAACAAATTAAACCTCTCACTATACCCATCTTTCAAGATGATGATACCATTGTCCATTACCTTTGTACAGTAAACTCGGAAACATGATCCACCAGTAAGACTCATAATGAAGTCTTCAACTAGGGGAATGCCAAGTCTTTTAGTCATAAAACAAATAAAGCACAAAATGGATCTAACGGTGAAAACTATCTAATGGCAATGTTAGATCACAAAAAAGTAAAAAGAAAGGACACATCCAACAGTGAAAACCTCTCTAAGGTGCTGATGGATGAGAGACTTGACACTCTTATTGAGCATTATCAGGAGAGATCGCTAATATTGATTGATCCAACACAATCAATAAAAATCGGCACTACAGAAACAACAAGGATATTACATCTTTGATGAATAATGATGAACAACAGATACCCCAATCGGTACTGAGAGGGGGGGGGTGAATCAGTATAGGCAAAAAACTCACTCAACAACTTATCTAGCTAAAGTGATACCAACTGGTTATCACCATTACTGAACTTAACCATGGCAATACCATAAACTGATAAGTCTGATCACTTCAAATACGATCAATACTTGATATCAACTTCACCCATAAACATATGCATGTGGTATACTAGAAATACCATAACCCATTAACCCTACATGCATAATCTTTCAACCAAATATTTCATAATTATCATATGAAAAATGCATAACAAATAACACACAGATTTTTCACATGGAAACCCAAATGGGAAAAACCACAGTGGGGATGAATACCCACAAGCTTGTTTTTGAACTCTTTGAAGCTCGCCTTGTTAGGAGCCTAGTCTGGTTAAAGACTTTACAATAAGGTTCTGCTAGGAACCGATCATGTTAGAGATCACCCGGTTAAGGGATGGCTATATACCCTATTAAAGGTTGAAACCCTGTTAAAGGTTACCTCGCTAGAGGATTTAAAGAACTCAATGATCTTGAGTCACCTGGTTACAGGTTTTACAATAATCTTGTTAAAGCTACCCAGTAAAGGGATTTTCCAACTGTTGAAATGGTTAGAAGACAATAGGTAAAACTCTGATCTGATAACAACACTACATGCCAAGGCAGATCCTTTTCATATCCTCTACTCTGCAATCACACTTTGTAGTTTCCCTCTTACTGGTCTGGCAAGTATCAAGTATCTTATCACTCGGATACACACACACACAAAATTTGCCAACAACTTTACAATAACAAACATCATCGATCTTATAGGCAATAGTTAGGTCAGTAGCATAAATCCTAAACCCTAAGCATCTTAGGTTTACAACATAGGCGGTCCAATCCTGACCGTCCAAACACATTGCATAGAGCATTACAAATTCAAACAGATCACAAGACAATCTGCATCGTTCATTCTTCACCGCACATGGGAATCAGCAACCCATCACGCTCTCTTCTCATTCCACTAAGAAGAATGATCATTCCCGAGGTAGACTTCAAACACGGTCGATCTTCTCATGCAAGATCCTTCATGCACACAAGGCTGACGTGGCACCTCGATCTCATTCACATCTCTTAGCTAACTCATCATAGAGTATCATTGGATTGCCTCGCACAAGCTGGGTCATCAAACCGATAACCATAGAGCTGCGACTACCAACTGGTAGTCACACTAAGTGAAACCCTGACACTGGTTCACTACATCTCTTCAAGCCTCTTCATACCGGTTCACTTGAACTTATTGACATCAATGACAACATACATTATCATCATATCAACATATCGGTTCATCATATGCCAATGATATCCAACAATCTTGTGGCATCCTTAACAGATCAGGATAGACCAAACTTCACTAAATTATTTAAAGAAAAGCAAATCAACTTTTCTTGGTCATTTGCAGATATGCCAGGGATAGATCCAGATTTGATCATGCACCATTTATCCATAGCTCTAGGAGCTAAACCTATCAAATAGAAGCTGAGAAAAATGAATACATATGTGGCAATGTTGGTCAAAGCAGAACTAAACAAACTATTGGATGTTGGTTTCATTCGACCAATTGACTATGTAGAGTGGATCTCCAACATAGCACCTATTTCAAAACTAGACAAAAGCATCAGGATATGCACTGACTTCAAATATTTGAATAAATCTTGCCCAAAAGATGATTTTCCTTTACCCATCATTGACACAATTGTGGATTTAATAGTAGTACATGCCATGCTATCACTCATGGATGGTTTTTCGAGATACAATCATATCAAAATAGCACCAGAAGACCAAGACAAAACAACTTTCACATGTCCATGGGGTACCTATTGCTGGAATGTCATGCCTTTTGGCTTAAAGAATGCAGGAGCGACCTATCAACGAGAAATGACCACCATTTTCCATGACATGATGCACACATTCATGTAATATTATGTGGATGATCTATTAGCCAAATCATTCACAAGAGAAGGACATTTGGAGTTTCTTGACAAATCTTTCAGAGGCTAGAATAATTCAATGTGCGACTAAATCCAAAAAAGTGTGTTCGGAGTAACATCAGGCAAGATCCTGGGATACATAGTATCAATGTCATGTCCCCAAACTGAACCTCATCAAATACTGTTGATATTGAGAAAGCTCCTTGTATTATCTATATAAATGATATGAATAAATAATAGTGGATGATCTAAGACCCAAGTTATAAAATATGAAGACTTTCAAGCATCCAAGTTTATATGGTCTGCATGCAAACAATATACAATCAATCAATGGGAAGCACAAAAAAACTATCATCATAATCAAAAGTCAGTCATAGTAACATTAGCATCGATTAGACTCGAGGCTATAATATTGGTGACTAATCAATGATTAGTTTTTATCAAGGTATTAATAAGAAAATAAGGATGACATTAGTATATTAAAAGAAACATCCAATTTCATCAAGTATCGCCACCTAACGATATAAATTGATTAAATTATCAGCACCATCAGTTAAAGGTAATTGACACCTCTTCACTATTTTTTAAAGAATAAATATATGTGCCAGTGTTACGGTCTATTAAGGAAGACGTTGAATTACCTAGTGAAAAGTGAAATATTGATATAGACGATTCAATCTCCTCTACTACGAATCTACTGAAGCTATTCTGGCTCCAAAATAGACCTTTCGTACATCGTGTTAGCGATAGGTTAGTCAATCACAACCATTTATTGCAAAATCAATGGTGTAAAACGCGTGACTAACACACGTGTTAGTCAATCCATACTATCATTTTGGAGCCAGAATAGACACCTCCCTACGAATCTCCGTTTACAAGCACCGCGATATTAAGAGTCAAGTATTAGACTTTGTGGTAACTTGATCTTCCATTATTGTGTGAATACTCCATTTTGAGGGTATGGATGAGAGTAGAAGTTTCGAGCCAATATCGGGGATTTGTGCATGACATCTAAACAGGTTATTTTGTCAGGAGTCTTTGCCAGTTGTTGGAGATGGTCATCTTCTCTGAAGAAGATTATTATAGAAACAACTACTAATCAAACAATCGATAAATGAACAAGAAATTCAATAAGATACGAGCTTCAATACCGAGCGAGTCCATATCCTATGATACCATTATTGACTTCATTAGCAAAGATTGAAAAGACAAGACAATGAATAATCATTGCTAAGAACATGAATAAAGAAATAATAATTTTTAGGGATCGTATGTCTTGAATTATCACTTTATGATAGCAGAGAAATTAAATAAGAAAGTAGTCGCTAAAGACCTCCTCACATTGATAGCAGATTTATATGTTTGGAAAATACTGCAAACAAATGTTACAACCATTGACAAAGGTTATAACTGTTCACTATAAGTTCCAACCATTTCATGTCAAGGATATTTAAAGAAGGTTTAATTCATTCCATGGCGGGGTGAGGATCAGAGATAGAGGCTCTTATTTCATAGGAAAACACTCAAGAAGAGCAGCAGATCAAATTAGAATTGTTATTAAGTTACAGGCAGTAACATGTTGCTATTGATTTGTATCTCTTTTAGTAGAGAAGAGGTTTATGATATAGGAGAACTACTCTCAAGTATATAAATCAGGAAAGCTATAAAGATAAGTCCTATTCTTTAGAATTATTCTTAAAAAATTAAATTAAATATCATAATGAAATGTCTTCACTTTGGGTAAATTCTATATTATAGTTATCAATTTAAGTCTGAATGATTGTCTCAGAATTACATTAAGGGAAATCCCAAATGAAGACATTACAGTGTGTTCGGAGTAATATCAGGCAATCTCTTGGGATACACAGTATCAACTAAAGGCATCAAAGTCTATCCGACAAAGGTCCAAGCAATTATGGAGATGCCACCTCCTAGAAATATTAGTCATTTAAGATCTCTCCAGGGATGGCTACAATTCAGCAAAAGATTCATCACTTAATTGGCCAACAAGTGCCTCCCTTTCACTCATTTACTCCACAAAAATGTTCCTTTTAGATGGGAAGACATATGTGAAGAATCATTCAACCAATTAAAGCAGTATCTAATGAATCCACCCATATTGGTGCCACCAATGGATGGAAAACCACTTCTACTATACGTATGAGCTACAAAAGTATCTTTAGGAGCTTTGTTGGCACAAGAGGACTCTATCAACAAAGAAAGGGCCATTTACTACATCAGTAGAACATTATACACGTTTATTGAAAAGTCTTGTTTAGCGGTGGTGTTCACTTCCCAAAAGTTATGGCATTACATGTTAGCACACACAATAAAGCTAATAGCAAAAATAGATGCATTGAAGTATTTACTCAACAAGGCTACTTTAACAAGAAGACTAGCTAAGTGGGTGATGATTTTGAGCAAGTTTGACATCTAATAAATAGACAAAGGGCAATTAAAGGTCAAGAAATAGCAGATCGGTTGGATGAGGCATCATTACAAGACAATCATCCACTACATATTGAATTTCCAAACATGGATGTACTAGCAGTCACAACACAACTATGGATCTTGTACTTTTATGGATCATACACACAACATGGATTAGGTGTCGACATCCTATTCATCACCCCACAAGGACACACCATCCCAAGATCTTACCAATTAATGTTCTCTTGCACAAACAACATAGTTGAGTATGAAGCTCTAGTCATAGGAATCAAATTCATAGTAGAGTGGAAGATTACGGAGTTACAGGTCTATGGAGACTACCAATTGGTCATCAATCAGGTAAATGATGACTATCAATTCAAGGATGACAAGTTAATGCCATACAAAAGGATGGTGGACGACTTCAAGAAATAATTTATGGATATCAAATTCGAGAAAATTCCCAGGATGGATAAAAAAGTTGCAGACGCCATGGTAACCATTGCCTCACTCCTACAAATATCAAAAAAATAGAATCGTTATGAGTTCCTGGTGGAGCAATTGTTTTCCCCTGCCCATGACAATCCCAAATCCCAAGTCGTATCTCACCTAGTCAGTTTTGACTCACCACTCTATAGAAATGTCTATACCTACCTAAAAGATAATACCCTTCCACTAGATTTATCCCGAAACAAGAAATACAACTTTATACGTCAACCAACCCATTATATCCTAACCGTTGATATACTTTATTGACGGGGTCTTGATGGTACTTTCCTTCGGTGTCTTGATAATAACAAATCTGAAACCACCTTGCAAGAACATTACGAAGGTATTTGTAGAACACATTCAAGTAGCCTTACTCTAGCCAAGAAACTTCTAAGAATGGGGTACTATTCACCAACTATGGAAAAGGAATCCCACCAATTTGCTAGAAAGTGTTCGAAATACCGAATCCATAGAAATCTTATACATGCACCATCACAAGAATTAGAATTGTTCACTACATCATGGTCATTATGTTAGTGAGGGCTTGACCTTGTGGATAAGATCCATCCCTCCTCATCAAATGGAGACAAGTTTATAATCACAACCATTGAGTATTTTACAAAATGGATTGAAGTTGTTCCATTGACTACTATTACTGGCAAGCAAATATCTTCCTTCATCTTGAACTATATCATTTGTCAGTATGGAATTCCCAATTCCATTATCACTGATAATGGTAGACCTTTTAAAAATCAAGATGTGCAAGAACTTTGAAAAAGATTTCATATCCAATATCACTGCTCCACAAACAAAACCATCATGAAAATCCTAAAGAAGATAGTGAATGATGTTGGTCGTGATTGGCATGTCCAATTAAATCTTGCCTTATGGGCATACTGCACTAGCATCCGTACCCCTATAGGAGAAACACCATATGCACTTGTATATGGATTAGAAGCCATCTTACCCATTGAGGTCTAAATACCTTCACTCAAAGTATCATTGAAAGGACTCATCCCAGATGAGGAGTATCGGGTAAACAGACTACAAGAGTTGGAGTTGCTAGATGAACGTTATCAACATACTTTTGATCATCTAAAAGCATATTAACAAAGAATGTCCAGAAGCTATAACCATAGACTGAAGCCAAGAATATTTCAGGTTGGTGACTTGGTACTAAAAAAAAATCCCCGCAATCAACAGGATCGAGAAAAGAAAGGCAAGTTTGTACCAAATTGGCTAGGTCCTTTCGTCATCATATTAGCATACGAGTCAGGGGCATACTAGTTATCTACATCAAAAGGGAAATTGTTTGATGAACCTATCAATAATATCCATCTCAAAAGGTTCTACACATGAGTCATCCAATGCACAGAAAAGCAAAAAAAATCAAAGAAAAAGATAAAAATAAAAAAATAAAAACAAAAAATAAAAAATAAAAAAAGTGAGATAAAAGCAAGTAGTGAAAACCTGGCAACATGTGCTATTTGTGATAGATCAGCTCCTTCATCTATTCCTAAATTACCATATATCTTATTTTCACTATCATTTTCCATATTCATAATAAAAAACATTGTATCCATCTCAAGCATGACAGTAACATCTCACCATGGCTTGGTTATCCTAGTATATATCCATAAAGAAAGGTCTTGTCAAGACTGGGGGAAAAATCCTACGCTTAGTGGTGGCAATCCATTTTAGGCTTCAACAAAACAGACAGCCAGTAATAGGGAAAAATGCATCAAAACATCAAATCAAAATGCAACTCAACGTCGAACATAGAACACACATTTCAAACCAATGATCAGACTCAACATTAGAACCAGTAAAACACAACATGATGGATGATCTATTCAGATTCATGGTGATTACGTTAGCATGAGGTTTGACTATTGGTATCTTGATTTTGGTTGACAGATCTCTAGAGCAACTCAAGGATGTCTTGAACTAGAGAAGCAAGGAAGGGGTCTGATATTTTCTTTGTCTGCTATATGTGAGTGGATCATTTGTACAATGTAATTTTTTTGCAAGACATGATTAGAAACATATCATTGAAGACATTTTGGATTTGCATATACTGTTGGTTCACTCTTGCCTATTTGATGCAAACAACACTCAGGTTGTCTTGGTTAAATTATACCTCGACGCTTGTGTCATTTTGCAATATAAAAATCTATGTAAGTTGTACTCAAGTCATCATGGTTCAATTATACCATCGATGTTGTACTATCTTTCAACATTTTAACAGCTCAAAGATGATAGAAAGAGCACACATGATTGGCTGATGGAATGACAACATTGCATAAATCAATTTGCATGGTTACAATAGATGGCATTCATATCAAAGATATTTAATTACATGCATATCATTACATTTAGTTGCATGTCGTAATCATTGCATTACACATCATTATCCTTACATATAGTTTCATAGTATGGCATCCATCCACAAAATTGTAAATAGTCATATCATAGAGCACTATACACATCCATTTGCATTAGCATCATCATATATACAAAATAATTATAGCATAATCCATCATCATACATGAACATAAACATGAATAAACAAAACATCATATAGGCATGTTCATCATATATCACCTTCAAAACATATAGATCACGTTATCATGAAATCAGTCGTCACATAGAAAACACACACCACATAGACATCATAGGCATAAAATAATATAGACATGCATTCATCCATACATGAACATCCACATCATCATACATCAAATAATTGCATCCATCACATCATAAATAAATCATTTACAAAAATTATCATCATCCCATATAAGCATATGCATCAAATAGGCACAAGATCATAATACATGTCTATCACAGGAAGATCATATAGCTCATCGTAAAATCATCATATAAATTCATAAACAGAAATCATGGCATATAGACATCTATAAGCATATAAGATAAACATCATGACATCCATACATATGCATCATCATATAGCATCATATCATCATATACAAGTACCACATGTGGATCCAAGGAAAAATCGTTGTTGCATCTCATATAAATCTCCAAAATAATGTCAACAATACAAAAGATATCAAGTTTGTATATAAGATTTCACATCACAAATGTCTATATAACTTCAAGATAAATAAAATCAGGCATGACTGCCTCTAGATGTTGATGGTCTTGCTACACCTGTACCACCTCCAGATGCTCCTACCCCAAGATCTTTTCCAGGTGGATCCTATTGTAATGGTCCTGTCACACCCCTACTCTCAATCCGGGAGTGACTTCGTCCAGATCTTGTGGCATCCATGACTACATAACTTAGTGTTCTCTACTCTCAAAGGACCAGATCCTCATATAATCGCCTATAATACTCGACCTCCTTGGTCGAGTATTGCATCTCTCTCAAGGTGTCTCTAAGCGGGGATCATGTTGCTGCTTTGTCTAAACTATCATCCAATGCCTTTGCTCGTCCCTATCTCTCTATAGTAGTATCTCTCTCAGTCTACAGTTGTGTGATCTGTCTCTACTAGTGTGCAATCTATCTTTGTTGCTATGATATGCCTATAGCTACTGAACAAAGGCCTGTAGTACCCTAATCTGAGCATCATGTTGATGAGGCGACACATGGATCTGTACCTATCTCTGTGGCTTTCCTGTGGCCTATGGAATCTGCACCTGGGAAGAATTCCTTGCTTCCTCTATTCCTGTGACCTTTGGAGGGGGCATCTCTGATCTCCTCTATTGTACTTTCATGTTCTCTATATCCTGTTTGACCTTGCTGGCCACTACTCCACTTGATCCACCATCATCCCCACTCTCCTCATCATCATCATCATCATCCTCATCATCATCATCTTTGCACCTACGACCTCCTCTAACTTGTGGCCTATCCTCATCCTCGTCATCAAAAGTTGGTACTGACTCAGTTGGATCTGACCATAGTGGCATTGTGTGAGCTATCCAGTACTATGAGTACTCGATTGTCATACCTGCATCGATCACTCCTGCAACATAGTCCCAAGTTTGCACACCCAAACTCAGATACTTTGTACAAGTTGCATCACTCGATATGGTGGGTCCCCACTCTGGCACATCCTATTGACGATGTGCATACAAACAAGCTCCTAGTGGTACCCCCTCTTGTCTACCATTCTGTCTATAGACTCAGCTATGTAAAAACCTCTAAATAATGAAAGGTGTCTGACCAATCAAGTACGTTGAGGCAAAAACATATGGCATCTCTTGTTCATCCTCAGGCCATGCCTCACAATCAAGATATGGCCTCCAGATGACCATATCCAAATCATCTAATGCCCGGTGCCAGTATTCCAATTTGCCTAGCTTGTACTAGACAACAACACCTGTGTAACCATAAACATAGGGTTGGTCGAATGGTCTATCTCTATCTGCTAATGGTTGGGTGATCGCTATGTGTTCCCAGGCCCACACTTGTAGCAATGTCGCTCCTGCAGACAAACTCGTTTATCCTTGATACACCACTTGATGTAGCTCCCGATATAGATGTGCCAACATGCATGATCCCCAAGCAAATATCTTTCCCTCGGTCACCACGGCCTCTAGCACCAACCCCCAGCCCACTGCTAGTCCCTTTGACTTGCGGTCGCGACATAGAAAACCTCCAATAAATCCTGCAAGAACTAATGGCAGTGTTGCATATCTATCAAATATCTCTTGCCAGGAGATCCCATATCCACAAATGTGTTCATCCTATAACACTCATCACAATGCCTCGGTCCCACCCTTCTCCATGTGCTCGTATGGAAGAAGATCACCCACCACAAGGCTCTGAAGAATCCTATAGACATCATCAGGTGTCACCGTCATCTCTCCAGTCGCTAGGTGAAAGGTGTTGGTGTCACTATGCCACCACTCCACCAATGTTGTCAGTAACCCCCGGTTAATTACATATCAAGGCATGTCAAGGAGAGAGGATAATCCACACCTCTCGATAATATCTCTATCAACTTGTGACAACTGAGGAATCGGTCTCCATGTCTTCGGGAATCACTCCCAAGACTAAAGGACACCTAACTTCTCATGCATATCAAAACATATCAAGCCTATCAAAATCAACTCACATCAATCAATCAATCCAATCAATTAGCTCATTGGAATGAAACCCATCTCATTGAGCATCAATTGAACCAATCAAAATAAAATTGCACCATATCAAAATCCAAATCAATCATGATAAAAAAAAAACCATATCGAAATCAACAAATCAAATCCATCAACCCGTATCAAGATCAAAATGACCCATATTGAGAACCAAAATATCTATATCGAACAACAATCAGATCAAAAGAACCATATCGAAATCAAAATTAAGAAGATCAATCAAATCAATCAGCTCATTGGAGATTAATTCAATCTCATTGAGCGTCATATCAAACAATCAAAATCAAATTGCACCATATCGAAATCCAAATCAATCACGATAAAAAAGAACCATATCGAAATCAACAAATCAAATCCATCAACCCATATCGACATCAAAAGGACCCATATTGAGAACCATATCAAGAACCAGAAGACCCATATCGAGCAACAATCAGATCAAAAGAACCATATCGAAATCAAAATTAAGAAGATCAATCAAATCAATCAACTTATTGGAGATTAAATCAATCTCATTGAGTGTCATATCAAACAATTGACTTCAAACAGAACCATATTAATCAAAAAGATCCATATCCAAGTTAATCCATATCAAAGTCTAGGAAACAAATCACATTTTCCTCTCTTTCAATCCAAAAGCACTCAAACAAACCTCATATGTGCTAGGGTGCCCCTTATGCGCTATTCTTATTCGCAAAAACACTAAAAGATACCACTTACATGCTAAAACATCTAGAATCACTAAAAGATCACCTGGATGCGCTAACAAATTACTCATATGTGCTACATCATATCAATGTGCTAAATTTCATTACGTATGTGCTATACTACCCTACATATGCGCTAATTTGGGTCCATGCACTAACCTATCAGACATCTGTGCAAGCCTATTCATTGTAGGTGCTACACCTATGCCCTGAGTGACCTATGCACTAAGTTCCCTTGTGTATGCACTAAACCAGATGCTAAATGCACTAAAATGCAAAAAATTGGGGCTAAAACATGAAAAAGTGCAAAAAATTATCAAAAATCTCACAAACAGGTGCGATTTTCGAGCACTTACCGGTGGTCCATACGTGGTGGGCCTTTGGAAGTGTCTAACTCAGTCAAATCGGTGGGTGTGGTACGGAATCAACATGTTCTCCAAAAAACTCTATTCTCTAATCACAAGAGGACAAATGTTTCAAATGAGCTTTCTTTTTCACTTTTTACCTTTTAAAGGGGGGTAAAAGGAAGGTAATTAAGTGGGAGTGCATTTTCCCACTTACTTACCATAATTAATCGATGACCTAAATCATTTTTTTAGGAGATGAATCAATCCAAATATTTTGAAAAAAAATGAACATCATAAATATTTTGAAAAATTCAAACATCGTCGAAAAATTGTAAAAAAAATTGAAAAAATCCCTGATTCATCTCTCGGGGGGGCATTATCATTATCATCATTCAACAATCAACATCTAGGGCAAATAAAATAATTTATCAGCATCATTAGCAATTTTTCTTTTAATCAACGTGTGCACAAACATCACTTCAAAGAGGGCAAAATGTAGACACATAAAAATGACTTCTAAATTAAATAGATATTTAATGTTTATTTAATTCACTAACAATTCTTCTATTAATTAAATTAATATTTAATCAATTCATCCCTTCCTCTATTAAATTAAATAAATTACTCAATGTATTTAAGTTAATTCATCTAGCCAAATTCAGTCTATTAATTAATTACATTATGTTTTTTTAATTAAATACCCTTTCACATTTAATTAAATTTATATTTAATTAAATACCTTCCACAAATTTAAATAAATCAATATTTATTTAAATCTATCAAATGCAAGTTGCAACCAATAATTGAAATAAATCAATTTTATTTTAATTAAATCCTAAAAATCTTCCCACTCGCATTCTCCTACAAAATCCACTTGCATGCCTAAACACCTTCTAGATTTTTCTAATCACTTCCAATTTAGCCTAATCCCCCTCATAAACATTTGCACATTTCTTAAGAAAAATGCCACTTCTCAAAAACCTCCAAAGTCTTCAATAACCTTTAAAGGCTTTATGTCTTCAAATGGTTAACCTCCAAAGACACTTCTAGTGACACTCCATCTAGTCTTGGAGATATTATTCGAAGATGAAAAAGAATACCTATAATATTCCTCAGAATGGTCCGATTATTGTAAATGAGATCAAGGATATTGAACATAAAATAAGAGATAAAGAAGCATTGTTGAGTGCCCTGACCGATTTAGAGATGACTAATGTGATGGGATTGCAGACTGCACATGGGATCTGGGAAAGTTAGAGACCTTGTATGAAGGAGATAAACATGTCAAAGTTGCTAAACTATAGAGTTTGAAAGGAAAGTATGAGATACCAAAGATGGGAGAAGATGAGAATAGATCATCCTTTATGGCTAAAGTGAATGAACTTGTCATGAACATCAAATGTGTCGGTGGAACTCTTGAAGAAGATGATATTGTTGCTAAAGTGTTGAGATCCTTGCCTCCTGCTTACAAATCTAAAGCTGTTGCTTTTGATGAGATCCGGATTGTGACCACTGTGATAAGAGACATGTTGGTTGGTAAAATTGATGCTTTTGAGTTGAGTGAATTTGGAGAATCACGTGGTAAATCTGAGACTGCATTTAAAGCCTCTGTATCTGGGAAGCATAAGTATGATCCAGGAGAAAGTTCATCTAGGGTTTCTGTTGGTGTAAATAAATATTCATTTTGGATATTATTACACTTTACTTAAGTTAACTTAGGATAATGCATCTCTTCGTAGTTTGGATTTGAGACACTTAGGGAAGTGTGCACATAGGGATAGAGCTTGTAGGAGATATTCCACCCTTTGTGGTCTTATTTTGTTGTTACACTCCACATTCGGTGGGTCATCCACCTCTTGTGGAATATTATATTATTTCTCCTACCTACCCTTAGTATTTCTTACCTACCCTTGTTTTTCATTGAGCCACATGTCATAATTGTGTGCTTGTACATCCATATGGCCTTGCCTATATAAGCAGGCCTATATTCATTATATTGGTTAATCCAGTTGATCATTTGCATATTGATGAGAATACAGTTTGTTCTTGTCATTCTATTGTCTCTCTTTTATGCTTTTCATTGTGCCCTTGATCTTGGCAAAATCCTACATGGTATCAGAGCTATTGGGGCTTCATTGATTAGTTTTTTGGAGACATTTTGGAGGCTTCTATTTTCGGATTTGGGGATCTTCATTTTTGGGGGGCGTCATATAGCAATTTGGACATCACCGTTGAATCCGGGAGGCCATTTCCATAAATTTCGACTATAAAGTCGACCTATTTTGGTGAGAAATTTTTTTTCCCCATTTTGGCTATTATCGTACGGATTTCGAAAAAAAATTTCAAAAAAAATTATTTTTCGAAAAAAAAAAATTAAAAAAATTCGAAAGGGCGATCAAAATTTTCAAAAAAAAAAAAGATAAAAAAAAAACAACAAAAAAAAAAATTTGGGGGGGGGTCTCCCCGTGCCCTTCGTACCCTGCGCGTGTTGCAGGTTGCAGGTCGTACCTGCTGGTGGAGCTACCGAAGTGTACTCACTGCTGCCGTGACCCGTGCCGCCAAGACCTGCGCCGCCTAGCTACCACACCGCCGGGACCCCATCGGCCACCGCCCACACCTTCCGCAAAGCCCAGGTCTCCCGCCGCCGGTCGCCTCGCTCCCACCTTCGGCGACTCCGACAGCCCGCTCCCGCCTCCGGCGATGTCTTCCTCCCGCCGATAGTTACTAAACAGAAGGACCCGCACTCGCCACATGGCAGGTGGCCACTGGCCCACAGTCACCACCGTATGCCCAATCATAGAGCCACGTCATCTGTTCGTACAACCAATCAGCTTGCACAGTCAGCATGGTCGTACAGTACGGACGCCACGCAAGGGGGGTGACATTTTTGTGATGGCCAGATGGGCATCAAATTTAAGCTCATGAATTTCTGATGTCAGCACTACATCAGCAGCTTTTTGAAATTTTTTGACCCCCTCTCCATTGAGCTTTTCAGTTTTGTAGTCCAACTTTGAAAGGCCATATCTTGCTCATTTTTGCTCCTTTTTGGTGCAATTTTTTTTGAAATGGGCTAAAATTTTGTGATCTTTGCAGTGGTGTGGTTATTTTCTGATTTTGGTGCATAGGTTTTTCAAAATTTTTGGATTTTCTCAGCTGTACCTATCCAATCCTCAATTCTGCAACTTCAAAGGCCTCGTTTGAGCTCATACGACCTCCTTTTCAGGTGCTGTTTTTTTTGAAAGTGCATGTTTTTTCATCTACTTTCATAATATATGATCATATTTTAGATATTTTGAGTGGAATTTGTACTTTCAGACATTGGTCTTATTTGGCCTATTAGGTGCTTGTAATGTGCTTGGATCTTAGTTAGATCTCTTGCATTTTCAGTTTGAGTCTCTTTTGGCCTTATTGAGGCAGTTGTAAAATTGTAATCAGAAGTCCACTTTGCCATTTTTTGCAAGTGGCCCATTGTATACGCACTACTTATAAAGTGCCAAATCATCACTTTTGGGGGGGGTTCTTTGATTGAGTGAATTTGGGGGGGTGTCTTGTGTGATTGTGCCTCTCTTTGTGCTCTTTCCACCTTTAACTCCACATAATTATGCATCATGGAAAATTAAAGTATGAAGTAAATTAATGGAAAAGGGTCTCACACATTACATAGATGGAACAATAATAGCACCACCTAATCCTAAAGATGATCCAAATGCTCAATTAGAATGGCTCACAAATAATTGCATGGCTCTTGGAACTTTGCGCAAGTATGTATCAGATGACCTCATTTTTCACATTGAGAAGTGTAAAACAATCAAAGAGGCTTGGGATATGTTTCAGAAATTGTATGGTCAAGTGGATGAAATCAGAGGCTATCAGATTGACAATGAGCTCACCAACTTGGATCCCAAGAGTTTTGATACAATCCAAGATTATGTCACCAAAGCAAATGAGCTAAGAGCAAAGCTTAAGGATTGTGGAATTGACAAAAAGGATGCTCAGTTGATATTCAACTTGTTGGACAAGCTTGCACCAGAATATGCAGCATTTGTGTCTAGCTTCCAAACTCATCGTTTGACAGTGGGGAGTTCCTATGTTATGCCTTCATTTGATGCTTTCACAGAAATGTTGATATTGAAACAATCTAAGTTGTTGAACATGGGGCTTCTCAAGTCTTCAAAGTCCAAGGCTTTGGTGGCTAATCAAGGGAATCAAGGAAGTCAAGGCAAAGATTCCAACAACAAGAAGAAGCACTCTAAGTCTAAGCCACAACAGGAAAAAGGACAATCATCCTCTCCATCACAAGGCGATTTTTCATCCTCTTCCAAGAAGGGGACACCACCTAAGAAGGATAAACCAACTTGTGCATATTGCAAGAAGTATGGTCATGATGAGCATTGATGCCATGCAAAGCAAGTTGATGAGTTAACTAATCTTCTTAAGAAAAACAACATCAACTTGCCATCCGCCTACACAAAGAAGGATTCATCTCCTTCCTCTTCCTCACAGTCTAAGGGAAAAGGGAAAGCATTTGTGGCTACAACAGGTTCTTCACAGCAATGGATACTTGACTCGGGTGCCTCATATCACATGGGTTCTACAAAGGAGCAATTTTCTTCATTGGAGCCATCTAAGGTACCTCACATTTACATAGGTGATGATACACAAGTAGAGGTTGAAGGGAAAGGTTTAGTTGACATGGATGATGGAACATTTGAGAATGTTCTCTATGTTCCTAACTTGTCTACCAACCTTCTCTCCATCTACCAAATCACTCACTATGGGAATGGGAAAAAGGTTGAGTTTACACCAGATTCAGTTGTGGTAAAGGAACTTGATGATGATGCCTTGGTAGCAGTGGGACAAGTCAATGACAACTCAAGGCTTTATTCTTTCTCTCACTTTGTGCCAAGTTCACCTTCTAGGGCCTTGCTTACTCATTCAAATTCAGAAAGTAAGCTATGGCATGAGCGGTTTGGTCACCTCAACTACCGCTATCTTCAGCAGCTCAGCACTAAAGACATGGTCACAGGTCTACCTCGAATCAGTTTTTCAAAGGGTGTATGTTCAAGTTGTTCCATGGGCAAGCATCCCAAAGAGAAGTTTGACAAAGGGAAAGCTTGGAGAGCTTTGGAAGTTCTTCAACTTTTTCACAGTGATGTAGCAGGTCCATTTCCAGCACCTTCATTTAGTAAGGCCTGCTATGTTCTCACCTTCATTGATGACTACTCCCGCTTCACTTGGGTCTACTTTCTTATTCATAAGAGTGAAGTATTTGACAGATTTCAAGACTTCAAGACTCGTGTGGAGAAGCAATCAGGGAAAGTGGTCAAGATTCTTCACACAGATAATGGAAGGGAATATGTGAACAAAAGACTTGAGGATTTTTGTACATTTGAGGGGATTGGTCTTCAGCATTCTGTAGCATACACTCCATAGTAGAACAGGGTTGCAGAATGCAAGAATAGAACTCTCAAAGAAATGGCTAGCTATATGATACATGCACGTTCTCTTGATCCTGCCTTTTGGGCAGAGGCTATCAGTTGTGCCACACACATCCAGAATTGGGTTCCTCACAAAGCTTTGCAAGGTATTACTCCTTTTGAGGCTTGGGCTGGTAGGAAACTGATTGTGAGACATTCTAGAGTCTTTGGGTGTCCAGCATGGGCTCACATACCTCCGTAGAAACACAAGGCATTGGAACCGCAGAGTTGGCCTTGCATATTTGTTGGATATCCTGAGCGTGTTAAGGCATACAGATTGATGGATCCAGAGACACATGAGGTGTTCATTGAGAGGAGTGTTCACTTTGAGGAAAGCTCTGCTAGCTTAGCCTCTCTACCTCCTCCACCTTCCTCCATTGTGGATAGTGATGTTAGTGATTCAGATGATGAGACTCCTACAACTCCGACTTTCAGGGTAACACCTTCGCAGGGTCCACTTGCAGTTGAAGAGCCTCGTTCTCCACCTCCACCTAGACCTCGTTGGGCTCGACAGACACTTGAGTCCGTGGGTTCTCTTGTTGGGGATCCTTCATATACATGGAGAACTCGATCACAACATCAGGATCTTCCACATGCATTCATTGCTACTACTTCTGACCCACAGACATTTAAGGAAGCATCAGGGGTTCTTGAGTGGCACCAAGCTATGGAGGAAGAGTATAGTTCCTTGATGAGGAACAACACACGGGATTTAGTCCATCTCCCTAAGGGGAGAAAGATGGTTCGATGTAAGTGGATCTATTGGACCAAGTTTGCAGTGGATGGTAGTGTGGATAAGTATAAGGCTCGGCTTGTTGCGAAAGGTTTCTCGTAGGTTGCAGGTGTTGACTATACTGAGACCTTTGCACCCGTAGCCAAGATGAACTCCATTCGTTTGACACTTGCTATTGCTGCAGCTCATGGTTGGGCTATACATCAGATGGATGTGAAGAGTGCTTTTCTTCATGGTGATCTTGATGAGGAGATTTATATGGAGCAGCCACAGGGCTTCATCCAGGATACTTCCTTGGTTTGCAGACTAAGGAAATCTCTCTATGGCCTTAAGAAGGCCCCCAGGGCTTGGTACGCCAAGATGGATTCCTTTCTTCTCTCCGCAGGGTTCACCAGGTGTCATTCTGATCCGAATGTCTACATTTTGCGAACAAGATGACTCTCACTTGATACTTGCGCTCTATGTTGATGACTTGATCATTACAGGAAGTACTTCATCCATCATTAGCAGGGTCAAATCTGCTTTGCATGATGGATTTGCTATGACTGACTTGGGTCTTTTGCACTACTTTCTCAGGATAGAGATTTCACAGTCACCTTCAAGGATTACACTATCACAACCCAAGTATTCTCTTGATCTACTTGCATGCTTTCATATGGCTGATTGTAAGCCT
Organism: Cryptomeria japonica; assembly: GCF_030272615.1. NCBI lineage: Eukaryota > Viridiplantae > Streptophyta > Pinopsida > Cupressales > Cupressaceae > Cryptomeria > Cryptomeria japonica. The sequence continues at coordinate 514,318,750 of NC_081411.1, read as the reverse complement.
GCCCCAACTCCCTTTCTTTCAGGAGTCAAGCTTGAGGCTCAATGTTCTTCTCCACTAGTTGATGCCACCTTGTATCGTCAGCTTGTGGGTAGTCTCATCTACTTGACTCATACATGCCCTGATATTTCATTTGTAGTTGGCATGGTTTCCTGCTTCATGCAGAAACCACATGAGCTTCATTGGAAAGCCCCCAAACGCATCCTTCATTACATCCAAGGTACACATCACTATGGGATTCACTATGCAGCAGGCATGGGACTTCGCTTGGTTGGTTACACAGACTCCGATTGGGCTGGTGATCTTGATGATCGTAAGTCTACTTCTGGTTACAGTTTTCACCTTGGTTCGGGCCCCATTTGTTGGCAGAGCAAGAAGCAACATGCTATTTCTCTCTCTTCGACTGAGGCTGAGTATTGAGGCATTGTTAACATAGCGACTGAGACCATTTGGCTCCAGTAGATCCTCATAGAGTTTGGATTCACCACTCCACGGCCGACAGTTCTACATCGAGATTCATATGCACTATATCTGAGAGCTCATCCAGGAGCAGGTCATTGATTTGCAGTATTGTCCTACAGTAGAGCAAGTTGCTGACATATTCACCAAACCTTTCACCGAGAGTAAGTTCCAGTAGTTGCAAGCTCTCTTGGGGGTGCAGGATGTGTCATTAGGGGGGGTCAGTTGACTTCTCCTTCCTCTCTTATGGGGGGGACTTTTTCCTCTTTGAGGTTTTGTCCTTCTTCTTTGAGAGTCTTTTGTACATTCATCTCTCTTTTGGGGGGGAGTTTTTTTCCCACTGGGTTTTCTCCCTTTCTCCATTTGTGAGAGATTGCATTACATGGTTTTGCTTGCATTTGCATATTGTACATGGGTACCCATCATGGCCTAGTAGTCGGGACCCATCTTGCATTGTTGACTTGAGTCTTCATTCCCCTAAGTTGCACTTAAGGGGGGGTGTTGGTGTAAATAAATATTCATTTTGGATATTATTACACTTTACTTAAGTTAACTTAGGATAATGCATCTCTTCGTAGTTTGGATTTGAGACACTTAGGGAAGTGTGCACATAGGGATAGAGCTTGTAGGAGAAATTCCACCCTTTGTGGTCTTATTTTGTTGTTACACTCCACATTCGGTGGGTCATCCACCTCTTGTGGAACATTATATTATTTCTCCTACCTACCCTTATTATTTCTTACCTACCCTTGTTTCTCATTGAGCCACATGTCATAATTGTGTGCTCGTACATCCATATGGCCTTGCCTATATAAGTAGGCCTATATTCATTGTATTGGTTAATCCAGTTGATCATTTGCATATTGATGAGAATACAGTTTGTTCTTGTCATTCTATTGTCTCTCTTTTATGCTTTTCATTGTGCCCTTGATCTTGGCAAAATCCTATAGTTTCCAAATATGAAAGAGAAATGAGAGATATGGAAGAACAGGAAAGAGAGTTGGAAGAGCTTGAAGCACTTATTGCTCAGAGATTGCCTAAGGGAGACGGTAAGTATGATGGGAATTTACCTTTGAAATGTTTTTATTGTATTAAGATTGGACATTTTGATTCTAGGTGTCCTGAAATAATGTCGAAGTATGATAAGCATGATAAATTTGATAAGCATGATAAATATAAGAAGCATGATAAGTATGATAAGCCCTATAAGCCTAACTGGAAGTACAAATATCATAAGAAATGTTATTATGTTTTTGATGAAGGTGTGATAGATGAAGAGTCTGAGTGATTCAAAAGATGATTTTGTATTTATTGCTATCAAGATAATTCGGTACCATTGGATTCTACAAGCTGCATTATTGAGGAGAAAGCTTTGGTTGCTAAGATTGAAGAGAAAGATGAATGGGTAATTGAGAGTGGTTGTTCACATCATATGATAGGTGATAAAAGTAAATTTGTGAATATGGAGAAGTATGGTGGTGGTATAGTAAGATTTGGAGATGATAAATCTTGTGTAATTCGTGGTAGAGGTTCTATTTCTCTTGATGGTAAGCATAATACTGATGATGTCCTATATGTTGAAGGTTTGAAGCATAATATTTTGAGTGTTGGACAGATGGTTGATAAGGGATATGATTTTCAATTCAAGAATGGTAAGTGAAATATTTTGAATGCCTTCGATATAGAGATTGCATCAGGAACTAAGACTAAAGGTAATATCTTTCATCAGAATATTGGTTAGAAAAATTGTTTGATTTCTCAGATAGATAAAAGTTGGTTGTAGAATAGAAGGATGTGTCATGTTAATTTTGACTGCATGATTAAGATAAGTTCTACTCAAGATATTCGAATTTGTCTAAGATTGTGAAACCTTCTAATCCGATATGTAAAGAATGTCAGTTGGGAAAGCAAACAATAATTTCATTCAAGAGTAAGTTCTATACATCTAATGGATTATTAGATCTTGTGCATACTAATTTGTGTGGTCCTACAAGAGTGAGAAGTGTGTAGGGTGACAAATATTTCATGTTGTTGATTGATGACTATTCTAGAATGATGTGGGTTACTTTTCTAAGGGAGAAATCACAAGCATTGGAGAAGTTCAAGATATTCAAAGCTAAGGTGGAGACAGATACAAGATTGAAGCTTAAATTTCTGATATCTGACAGAGGAGGAGAATTCACATCCGGTGAGTTTAATTCATTTTGTGAAAAGCATGGAATTGGAAGACAGTTATCTGCTCCTAGAACCCCTCAGTATAATGGAGTTGTTGAAAGGAAGAACAAAACTATTTTGGATGTTGCTAGGACTATGTTGATTGAAGGGAATGTTCTGAAGACCTTTTGGAGAGAAGCTATTAGCACTGGTGTATACACATTCAATTGGGTTCATATAAAAGGTGATTCCAATAAGACTCCTTATGAGTTATGGTTTGGTCATGTTCCTACAATTGGATATTTCAAAAAATTTGGAAGAAAATGTTATATCAAAAGAGATGAGGATATAAGAAAGTTTAATGCAAATTGTGATGAAGGAATCTTCTTGGGTTACTCTACTAAGAGCAAGGTGCAAATTGTGATGAAGGAATCTTCTTGGGTTACTCTACTAAGAGCAAGGCCTACCGATGTTACAATGAGAGGTTGAGAAAGATAGTGAAAAGTGAAAATGTGAAGGTTGATGAATGTCATGGAAAGCATATTAGAGCATGCAGTTATGAGTTTGATGATCATGATGTTATTTCAAAACAAGTGCATACTGAGAGCCTAAAGTAGAATGATCTGGTAGAGACAATTAATCCAGATATTGCTGCTGTCAGTGAAGAAGTTCAAGAACCTAAGAATCAGAATAATCAAAAGACTCTGAGGTATGTGAGATTAGATCATTTAGAAAATCAGACTATTGGTGATAAAAATAAAGTTGTGATGACTAGGAGAAGGATTGTTGTTTAAGAGGTAGGTTTGATTTCCAAGATTGAACCTAAAGATATTGTCGAAGCTTGTAAAGATGAGAATTGGATAAAAGCTATGGAAGAAGAGTTGAATCAGATTAAGAAAAACAATACATTGGAACTTGTTCCGAGACCAAAAGACGAGAATGTGACTGGTACGAAATAGGTGTTCAGAAATAAATTGAATGAAGTCAGTGAAGTGGTTAGAAACAAAGAAAGATTTGTATGATTATAAGTAGACGTTTTCTCCGGTTGCTATAATTGCAGCTATTAGACTACTTCTTGCATATGCTGCTTATAAGAATTTCAAGGTATATCAGATGGATGTGAAGCCATTCTTTTTGAATGGTGATTTGGAAGAAGTATACATTGAGAAACCAAATGGGTTTTCATTATCAGATGAAGGAGACATGGTATGCAGATTGAAGAAAGCACTATATGGACTTAAACAAGCCCCTGGAGCTTGGTATGCTAGATTGGATAAGTATTTGATGAAGTTGGGATTCTATAAAGGTAATGTTGATAGTAATTTATACTTTAAGGTTGATAATGATAATATTTTGATTTCTGAAGTTTTTATTCATGACATTATTTTTGGAGGAGATGATGATTTGAGTATGAGGTTTGCTGATGATATGCAAAAAGAGTTTGAGATGTCTATGATAGGTAAGATGAAATTCTTCTTAGGATTGAAGATTACATAGACTAATAAAGGCATTTTAATTTCTCAATCTAAGTATGTGAAGGAATTGTTGAAGAAGTTTGAGTTAGATAGCTCCAAGCTTGTTGGAATTCCTATTGTGACTAGATGCAAGTTGTTTAAGCATGATGAATCTCTGAAAGTTAATCAAACCTTGTATAGATCTATGGCTGGTGGATTTCTATACTTGACTCAAACTAGACCATATATTATGCATGATGTTTGTCTTTGTGCAAGATTTCAAGCTTCAATGCTAAAGAAAGTCATGTTACTACTATGAAGAGTATTTTCAGATACTTGAAGGGGACAGTTGACTATGGTTTGTGGTATCCAAAGAATGATGATTTCATGTTATGTGCTTATACTGATGCTGATTGGGAAGGTGATGTTGATGACCAGAAGAGTACCTCTGGTGGTGCATTCTTTTTGGGAAAGAAGTTGGTTTCTTGGATGAGTAAGAAGCAAGATGATATTTCGCTATCTACTACAAAAACTGAATACATTGTTGTTGCTAGAAACTCTACTCGGGTAGTTTGGATGAAGTAGATGTTGAAGGAAATTAGAGTTGTTTATGATGAGCCTACTATTATATATTGTGATAATTCAAGTGCTATTAAAATTTCCAAGAATTTGGTACTGCATTCTAAAACAAAGCATATGTCAATCAAGTTTCATTTTTTGAGAGAGAAAGTCAGTGATAAGGAAATCAAATTGGAGTGTATATCTACAAAAGATCAGATTGTAGATATCTTTACTAAGACTTTGCCTATAGATACATTTGTATATCTGAGAGATAAGTAGGGGTCTCTTCCGTTCCTATTGAGAATTAGATTCATTGAGATGCATCAATCCGGTGGACTTCATAGTCTTATCTTCTTGTTTGGATTGATGAGTTGGTGTTGTTGCTCCGAGGGAGTAGTCAGTGTGTTGTTCAGTTGTTCAGATGTGTGATTTTATCCTAAGGGGGAGAGATTGTCCTTCTTAGAAGGTGAGATGCATGATTTGTATGTGTTTTTGGCATTGTTGTCAAAGGGGGAGAGAAGCATGTGAAAAATTGCCTTATCTTGGAATCTTTGTGTGCATGATCTCAGGGGGAGATTGTTGGTGTTGATTTCTTAATTTGAATTGATTTTTTTTCACATTCATATGTTGCCATCAATACCAAAGGGGGAGATTGTTGGATATTGTTGCTTCTAGGATATGTTGTTGTCATTGATGTCAACATATTCCTATGTTCTAGTATTACAAAGAGTTGGTTTGGTTGTTTTAGTTGGTATATTGCAAATGTGATTGTGCAGATTGGTGATTTCAGTAATGAATTATCTCTAGTTGATTCAGTGTTGGTTTCATGATGCTATGTGGTGATTTGATCGAGTTATAGACTCCGGTATGAGGATTGGTTTTTTAGTGTTAAGTGTTGCAATGTTTTGGAATTTGATCCTTTGTGCTCCAGGAATGATTATATCTTGAGTTGCGGATTTGGGAGAGTGTTTCGGATGTTCATGTGTATCTTAAATTCAAATGGTTTGTGATTTGGTTCTTTGCAAGTTATCTTTCTAGTCCCAGTTGTTGTTGTTGAGTGTTCTTGAGTACCACTGTGTTGATCGATGAAGATTTGATTAAGTGGTGTTGGTGCAACTATTGCGGATGGTTCTAACGTGCTTGTTGGTGTTTCCTAATCATAAACTATTTATTTTGTTGGTCTACATTGATCATTATGTGTGTTATTGAGGAACTTATGGGTCTGGTGATGTTCTTCATGTTATGCGATATTTTTGGTGGTGTAGCATGTTGCGGATGATCTTGGTGAGATTTATGGTGGTGTTGCATGTTCGAGGATTTTATTTGGGTCCACACTATGTCATCTTGGAATTGTATTGGTCTGGTGGTTGATTTATGTAGCATGTGGTGTAATTTTGTAATTAGGTCTTATGGGTTGAACCGACCTTGTAGTCAAGGTTGATGATTTGTATATAAAGGTGTTATATTCATGTAATTTGGGTATCACTATTGTGTCTGCATTATCAGATAGTGGTGTATGTGTGAACAAGAAAATTCATCTTTCGGTGAGAAGTGTAGAGAAGAGTGTGTTGCAAAGTAGACAAATGTGCTTAACCATAATTGTCATCAGGAATTTGGAGATGTTATTCTTTCAATTCATGTAATCCGGATTATTGTCAGATCTCTGTAAGGCAATGAGACTTCCCTAAAGGTTGTAGCCTTTTTGGGGTTTCTTATTTTGAGCAGTGAGCTCTAGGCAATGTGCCTGAATGTACGTGCATTCCCCATTGTAATATTTTCATACTACTGCAGAGTATCATCTTATTATGGGTAGGTTCCCACTGTGATTTTTCCCTTAACTGAGTTTTCCACATCAAAATCTTGGTGTTATGTGTGTTGTTTTTATTGTGCTTATCTTTTCTCTTGTTGCAATTAATTAGATATAAAGTTGTGCTTAAATTGTTTGATCCAGTGAAAACTAATTCACCCCCCCCCCCTCTTAGTTTTCCTTCACTGTTGTTGCCAACAGTCTTCTTAGGCATTTAATGCCTCTTCACTCTCCTCTTAAGCCATCTCCTATTGACAATTGTCACCATTTCATTGGTGAAAATTGTAAGCATGGATTGAGGATCATTCAATCCTAGCCCTTGTTAGATTACTCAATCTTAACCATCCAATTGCCCATTTCTTCTATAAGTAGGCCTCATTTCTCCCATTATCCATCATCACAAGTTTTTTTGCATCAAGGTTATAGTCTATCAAAGTCTTAAATTTTTTCCTCCCTTTGTTGCAAATCATCATATTTATCATTTAGAAGCATTGTTAGTTTAGTATTTTATCATGTTTACATATATCATATTAGCCTAGAATATTATCATTACCATAGCATAATCCTCATCTTAATAATTTTATCATATAGATCTTAGTTGCAGATTGCATATAGATCATTTTTATCCATTATCACTCATTCTTAGAGTTGTCATTCCTAAGGTCAGTTGCTCAATTATCTGAGAGCAACCATTTACTTGAGGAATCCTATGAGATAGAGAACAATTAGACACCTTTTGGAAGATTTTCTTCTTTAATTAGTTTACCAAGTTAAGTCTTTATACCTAATGTTTCATTGGTATGTTAGTTTCTTATCTTTTTGATTAATCAACTAACACCACTATTCTGGCATACAATAATCATTCCAGATCTGAGGTATACCTTTATATCATTAATTTTAGCATTTGCAATATTTCATTCAAGGTTAATTCCTAAATTGGGGCTTGACTTAGGAACACCCCTATTCCCAATCTATTTTCCCTTATTTTTGTGTGTAGGAAGCAGGTATGGAGTTGTGATCTTTAGGATAAGATTTATTTACAAAGATGAATCAATCTCCCCTTAGATTGTGAAAAGTGTGGAGGACCAGATCGATCGTCACAATGGTCCTGACAAATTAGGTCCTCCTTCTGGGAATGGGTCTGAATCCTCTTACAATCCTCATACCTAGGTTTGTGGTTCAATCCGATGATTGTAGCTTTTTGTTTATGCATTTTTACATCAATTCCAGCATATTTACCCTAATTTCAACAAATTCAACAAACCAATTCAACTCAAGGGAAAGAATAGGCTCATTCAACACCCTTGGAATTTGATCAACATTTAGATCTCTTAGGTTTAGATCTATCAAATTTTTATCTTTCCCTAATGTAATTGTTCTTAAGAAAAATTAGTGGTTTTTCTACTTTCAACGATGGAAACCCTAATTTTCACCATTACAATGTCCCAATTCATTTTTTGTGAGGTTCCAAGTCCTGGAACCCTAGAACCTTAGAGTTCTAGAGAGTATCCCTTGCATAAATTTGGAATCCTGAGATCTTGAGATCCTAAAGTATTGTTGTAGGTTATAAGTTTTCAAGCCTGGAACCTCATAACCCCAAAGTTCTAGACTTTTGATCATTTCCTCTTAAGAACCCCAGAATCTTAGAGTTCCTGACCCCTTCTGTTCACTACACTTTTGGAACCTTGGGATCCTGAAATCATGAGTTCCTGAGTAATTCAAGTTTTCTCAACCCAAAATCTTAGAATACCAAGACTACAACCTTTTGGGACTATGTTCCCTTTAGAAGCCTTTCTAACCCTTGAACCTTGGAACCCCAAGTTCCAGAGTCTAGTGTTTTATTGAAAACATAATAAAGGGTAAAGTGTGTTTCTTGAAAAATGGTAATTAACTAAGTTTCTTTTGCAAGTTTGAAAGATATTATGGAAGCAATAGAGGCCCCAGAAAGCTCAGGGAGGAAGACACAAACTAAGGCCAATATTGAAAAGATTCTAAACACAATGAAGTACCAATATTAGGGCCAGATAACTTCTTCCAAGTTCAAGAATAAAGTGCAGTGGATCAGAGACATTGAAATGGGCCATATTGAGTTGGAAGCAATTAAACAAGAAGTATATGGAAACTATCCTAATAGTGCGTGGAGAAGGATTGGGAGATTCAGTTTGGTTCAGAGTACTATATTCTCTCAAGCCATGCATACACTTGAATTGGTCTTGGAAATAGCACAAAATTATGACAAGGATACAAGAAAATGTAGAGATACTAGGGGGAATGTTGTTGTTGACTTATCTCTAGAAATGTTGGCCCTAACCTTTAAGATTCCTCAGTTTGAAGAATTCTTGCAAACCACAGAAGAAGTTGTAAGGGTTTTTAATAGCAATGTGGAGGTTAATAAAGATTATGTGAACAACAATTGGTTTTAGGAGCCCTAAAAAATAGGTTTGAAGGCTATAGACAAAATTAATAGGACAAAATTCAAATATACCCCTTGTGATTTGATCATTATGTTGAATAGGACCTTTGGGAAAGAAGAATCTAGACATTATTACCTATGGATGTATTATTACATGTTCACTATCCTCAAAAGGGAAATACCATTGTGGTTGGGTTCAAATAATTTTGATAATAGTCATAATCAAATATGCAATCTTAGAAACTAAGAAATTCTTCATGACATCATATGTAGTTTGGATGGTAGTAAGAAGTGGGGTCTACCCAAGATTCAATATTCAAGGCAGATTAGGAGAAGGTCTTAATGAAAAGAGTGTGTTGGAGTACTACACCCAACTATTGTTTAGTGCAACTAATGACTACTTCAAAAGGGTGAATGATGCTTTTATACATGCAACCATATGCAAACTTACGGAAGATGTTGGATATAGGTTATCTAAAGAAGTCGTGATCTTGATAAATACTTCAGCAACTTGGTTCATTTAGAACCCAAGATCAATATACATGGATGACTAAGAGGGTTCATAGGAAATCCTTTTCTCCTTCTCCATTATTGCAGCAATACGATAATGCTTCTTAAATTTTCCAAACAAATTGTGCAAGTAAAAGCCTTGATGACATTAAAGCACAAAATAGTGATAGTTTTGATACTTAATATAAGTACAGATCCAATAGCCAACAAGATGAGAGGGGGGGGGTGAATCATACAAACTTAATCTTCCATAAAAATATTAGATTCAACCTCGGTAACATATACTTCAGTAATATAACCAAAACTATTAAACATGCAAACTCGAAAGCATATAAACATCATAAACCTCATAACACCAGATTTAACATGGAAACCCAAAAAGGGAAAAACCACTGTGGGATTTCGGACCCACTAAGAAATATGCTCTTCTAGAGTATGCTCGATTAAAAGCAAATCCTGTTAAAGATTACAAACACATTGCTAGATAAGACCCGGTTAAGGGATTTCCCTCAGATCTGTTAGGATCTTCACCTTGTTCGAAGTGACCTTGTTAAAGGATTTCAAACACTCAATCAGAATGTCACCTTGCTAGAGAGTTTTACAAATAAGACTGTTAAGTTCACTCGGTTAAGAGATTTTCGGTCACTTTTGCAAAATAACAGTAATAAAAATCTATATGCAACTTCACATCTAAAATGCTAAAGTAGATTCTTATTTGTTCAATACAATCTAGACATAGAACTAATCTTGTCCATCTGTTGGGCTTCTACACTCTATTATTCAAACAGGTCTTTAAGCTTTTGTGCTCGGTAATCACTATGTAGCATCCCTATGCATACACTTGCCCGCATACATTGTTTATCAACAGTTTCCTATTTATAAACAATTAGCTAACCGCTTAATCTCCTTGATCATATTTCCCATGATCAATCATAGCCATCAGATCTTCAATCTTGTCTAGGTTCAATGCATCTTTCGATCTGAAAAATGTTTTACCCCACCTTGGAACTTGCATACATTTCTTGGAACTTGTGCTAGGGTATTGCGGTTCAATCTGCGTTGTAGATCTTCATGCCGACTTTCCTTTGCCATAGATTCATTAACAAACTTCATGCACGACATACCAATCATTTAATCAGTTCTAGCTCATCAGCTTCCTTCATTAAATAACGCATGTAACCATTTAATGTATTTTGTTATAGCTCAGTTACATCTCGGTAACAACTTAGTGAATACTAAACTTCACTCGGTAGACATTCCGCCTTCATTAACCGATAGCGATAACCTTAGGTTTTACCGACTAGGTTCCTTAGGGTTTACCGACTAGGTTCTTTGCTTTGTAACATAGTATAGTATTAAACTTACAATTTACAACATATGTATGATGTCAAAACAATCTAAACATCATGATCTCATCATTGTCTAACTCAGTAATAGTTGTCCATTGAATACCTTATTCATCCCCTTATTCATCATAATCTTTCTGTGTCTTTTACCGACATCTTTATACTCTTCAAATCATACTTCTCAAGATATGGCAACATCATACTGAATTAGAAAATCAATTTCTTGACATCAATGACAAAATAATAATATCAAGACAGTAAACATCCTTAATCAGTTATATCCATAATCATCAACAACCTTCTCAATATCCTTATTGAAATGCCAACAATCTCCCATTGTTTGTTATAATACCAAATGCTAACAATCTCCCCCTTTGGCATTGATGGCAAAACCAATTGATTTGACCTTAAAAGATTTGGATTGTTGTGATTCTGTAATGCTGAAATGCTCTCTTGTTGTCAATGGATTTCTCCCCCATACATTAGTCTTCTCCTGATTTCTTCAGTCTTCTCTCCCTTATATTAGTCTTCTCCCCCTTTGACAACAATGCCAAAAAAGTAAAGAACTAAAACATAATTTCTTCCTGTATGAAGTGAATTCTTGCTGTTGTGTATCAATTCAATCTTGGTCAGAGCATTTTGTCTTCAATTCCTGTTCCCTGTAATATTTCTTGTACATCTTTAGAAAACATCCTAAAGTGTGTAAATCAGCATCAACTCCTAAAAGATATTTGATAGAGTCATCAGATTGATGCTTTCACCGAACTCGGTTAGTGAGTAGAAGATAGGGGTAGGACCCCTAACTTACTTCTAAGATATTCAAAAGTGTCCCTTGGCAGTGGCTTGGTGAAGATATCTGCTATTTGTTCCTTTGTGCTAATATATGCCAACACCACTTTTTTCTCTTGAGCTTCTTCTCTAGGATAATGATATTTGATAGAGATGTGCTTTGTCTTAGAGTGCATAACAGGATTCTTTGAAATGTTAATGGCACTAGTATTGTCACATAATATAGTTACTGGCTCGGTAACTTTCTCATTTATACCTTCCAATAGTTGTTTGATCCATGCAATGTTGGTACAAGTCAATGCTACAGCAATGTATTCAACTTCTGTTGTTGACTGTGAAACACATCCTTATTTCTTGCTAAGCCAACTCACTAGTCTTTCTCCTAAAAAGGAAGCTCCTCCACTTGTGCTTTTCCTATCATCAATGTTGCCTGCCCAATCAGCATCAGTATAAACTTTTAAATCAAAATCATTTCCTTTCTGATATACTAAGCCATAATCTTCTATCCCTTTCAAGTATCTAAAAATTCTTTTGATTGCAGTCATGTGTGTCTCCTTAGGATCTGCAAAGAATCTTAAAACTATACCTACTGCATGTGCTATGTCTGGTCTGCTGTGAACAACATATTGTAGCTTTCCAATCATGGATCGATAAAGTGTCTCATCAACAGATGCAGATTCATCATTTTTTGATAATTTACAGTTGGTAGTCATAGGAGTACTTACTGGTTTTGAATCCTCCATTTCAAATTTCTTCAAGATTTCCTTTATGTACTTGGATTGAGTAATGAAAATCTCATTTTTCATTTCAGTGTCTGTAAACCTATAAAATACTTTATCTCACTGATTAATGACATCTCAAATTCTTTGCTCATTTCATTTCCAAAGTTCTTACATAGAGAGTCATTTCCACAAAATATAATATCATCAACAAATATGGCTGAGATCAGTATTCCATTTTCATCATTCTTCATGTACATATTGTTATTCTCACTTGTCCTTATAAAACCAATCTTAATCAAAGAAGAGTGCAATCTTTCATACCATGCTCTAGGTGCTTGTTTCAAACCATATAATGCTTTGTTCAATTTACATACCTGATCTTTATTCTTGTCTTCAACAAATCTTTCAGGTTGTTCAATAAAAACTTCTTCTTCTAATATTCCATTCAGAAAAGAAGATTTGACATCCATTTGATATACCTTGAAGTTTTTGAAAGCAGCATATGCCAACAATGTTCTTACTCCTTCAAGTCTAGCAATAGGTGCAAAAGTTTCACCATAATCAATTCCTTCTTCTTGAGCATAACCTTCGCAAACTAGTCTTGCTTTGTTTCGAATGACCTCTCCTTTTTCATTTAGCTTGTTTCTGAAAATCCACTTTGTACCGATTACATTTTTGTCCTTTGGTCTTGGGATTAGTGTCCATGTGTCATTCTTCTTGATTTGATCAATCTCTTCTGTCATAGCATTTATCCAATCTTCACTTTTAAATGCCTCTTTCACTATTCTCGGTTTAAATTCAGATATCAAACATGTGTTCTGTCTCAGTTTGTTCCTTGTCATCACTAGATCATCCTTATCTCCTATAATCTGACTTGGTGCATGATGTCTTCTGACATACTTGGCTAATACAGGTTTGGTAGGCTCTGTATGATCTTCTTCATCACTCGGTAACTGGATATTCTCTTCATTTTCTTCAACAGTTTTCTCAGTAAGACTTGTCGGTTGAACATAGACAAATTCATCAGTCTTCTGGTTCCTTGGAATTTCCTTCATCATTTCTTTCTGCAAATTCATCAATTTTCACATTTGCACTTTCTACTATTTTGTTAGATGATTTGATCAGACATTTAAATGCTTTGCTTCTAGAAGAATAACCTAGAAATGTTCCTTCTTCACTCGTCTGATCAAACTTGCCATTTCTATCATCTTTGTGAACATAGCATCTACTTCAAAATATTTTAAAATAACTTACATGAGGTTTCTTATCATACCAGATTTCATATGGTGTCTTCAAAGTACCTTTCTTCAATTGTACTCGGTTCAGGGTGTAAACTGTTGTGCTTATTGCTTCTTTCCAAAATGTTTGTGGCACTTTCTTTTCAATCATCAGTGTTCTAGCACAATCCACAATAGATCTGTTTCTTCTCTCAGCTATTCCATTCTGTTGTGGAGTTCTCGATGCAAAGACTTGTCTTTTAGTACCATGATCATTGCAGAATAAGTTGAATTCATCAGATGTGAACTCTCCTCCTCTATCTGATCTAAGACATTTCAGTTGTCTTCCTGTTTCATTTTCAACTCTTGCCTTGTACCATTTAAACATTTGAAAAGCTTCTGATTTTTCTTTTAAAAACATTACTGACATCATCCTTGAATAGTCATCCACAAATAATATGAAATATTTATCACCATAATAACTTTGAACTTTCATAGGACCACAAAGATCAGTATGCACTAGATCTAAAATTCCCTTCGAAGTGTAAGACTTACTTGTAAAGCTTGATCTTGTCATCTTACCCATCTGGCATCCTCGGCACATAGCATTCTTAGGTTTTTCAAGACTTGGTAGACCTCTTACTTGGTGCTTCTTACTTATTTTGATCAGATTATCAAAATTTACATGACAAAACGTTTTATTCCATAACCAGGTATCATCTATCTTTGCATACAAACACTTATTCTGAGTTGAGTCAAGATGAAATGTATTACCTTTTGTTTGTGTCCCAGTAGCAGCTAACTTTCCATTCTTGTCATGAACTTTGACAATTCCTTTCTGAAATTCTATTCAGTAACCTGTGTTGTTTAGCTGTGCTACACTCAATAAATTGTATTTCAAACCTTCAACCCAATAAACATCATTACATTTAGCACTGTCAAGAAGTGTTATGGATCCTTTACCTTTCACCGGACATGGTGCATCATTACCATATCTAACACAGCCTCCATCATAATCTTCTAACATAACAAACTTGTGTTTATCTCCTATCATATGATGTGAGCATCCACTATCTATGATCCAAGAATCATTAGTGTTTATGTGAGATATTAGGGCTTTTTCTTCATACCTTTCTTCATTTGATCCATCTTTGATAGCCACATAAACTACTTCCTCTATATCAGTTTCATCTGATTTATCATCATTGGATTCCTCATCAGCTATTAAGCATGTCTTTCTATCTCTTCTTTTGAAATCTCAGTGTCCTCTGTAATTATTATCTTTCTGTCTGTCATCTCGGTAATCTCTCTTTTCAGTACAATCTTTGTCAGGACAGTTAGAAGCTATATGTCCTATTTTATCACAATTGAAACATTTCAAAGGTAGTTTTCCTTTATACTTACCTTTGCCTCCCAGTAAGTTTCTGGCTAATAGTGCTTCAAACTCTTCTTGCTTTCTGATTTCCTCATACAGTTTGTGTACTTCTTCCATGTTCTTACGAAATCTTTCACTTGCTCCACTGTGATCTCCTTCAAAGTACTTATACTTTCTTTCATTGAAATCATTAGATTCATCAAGATGAAAAGAACTAAATCCAGATTCAACTTTATTTACCAAAGATCCACTGTTATCAAAGTTACTTAACTCAAATGCATGTAGCTTACCAATAGTAGCATCTAAAGAAACTGGCATATTAGGTACAGACCTTAATTCATTGATTGCAGAGACTCGGATTGCATAAGCTAGTAGAAGGGTTCTTAACAACTTACTTGTTATATCCTTTTCTTCAATAGTTCCCCCTGCTCCTTTGATTTGATTGACAATCTCCTTTAGTCTTGTACTATATTGAGTTATGCTCTCACCTTCACTCATCCTCATAGATTCAAGTTGTCCCCTTAGACTATCTACTTTTTCTCTTTGAACATGTTCATCTCCTCCATACACTAATATGAGCTTATCCCAAATAGCCTTTGCATCATTGCAGCCTTCTAGATCATTAAACTCTGAATCGGTCAAAGCAGATGTTATTTCAATCATTGCTTGGATATGTTCTTGCTTTGCCTTTATCTCTTCCATAGTCAATGGATAGGTGCTCGGTGTAACAAAATCATTCTCCAGATAGTATATAGCATATTCTCCAACTCCTGATAGATGCAGCTTCATTCTTTTCTGCCATGTAGAGAAACTTGACTTGTTCAGCTTCGGTGCATCCATCTTATACATCTTTGGATCTTTAACTCAAGTGCCTTTAAACTTTTCTTCCAGAGTCCAAAGCTCTGATACCAATTGATAGTTCTGATACTTAATATAAGTATAGATCCAATAGCCAACAAGATGAGGAGGGGGGGTGAATCATACAAACTTAATCTTCCATAAAAACATCAGATTCAACCTCGGTAACATATACTTTAGTAAACTAACCAAAACTGTTAAACATGCAAACTCAAAAGCATATAAACATCATAAACCTCATAACACTAGATTTAAAATGGAAACCCAAATAGGGAAAAACCACTATGGGATTTCAGACCCACTAAGAAATATACTCTTCTAGAGTATGCTCGGTTAAAAGAAAATCATGTTAAAGATTACAAACACATTGCTAGATGTGACCCGGTTAAGGGATTTCCCTCAGATCTGTTAGGATCTTCACCTTATTAGAAGTGACCTTGTTAAAGGATTTCAAACACTCAATCAGAATGTCACCTTGCTAGAGGGTTTTACAAATAAGACTGTTAATTCCACTCGGTTAAGAGATTTTCTGTCACTTTCACAAAATAACAGTAATAAAAATCTATCTACAACTTCACATCTAAAATGCTAAAGCAGATTCTTATTTGTTCAATACAATCTAGACATAGAACTAATCTTGTCCATCTGCTGGGCTTCTATACTCTATTATTCAAATAGGTCTTCAAGCTTCTGTGCTCGGTAATCACTATGTAGCATCCCTGTGCATACACTTGCCTACATACATTGTTTATCAATAGTTTCCTATTTATAAACAATTAGCTAACCGCTTAATCTCCTTGATCACATTTTCAATGATCAATCATAGCCATCAGATCTTCAATCTTGTCCAAGTTCAATGCATCTTTCGATCTGAAAAATATTTTACCCCACCTTGGAACTTGCATACATTTCTTGGAACTTGTGCTAGGGTATTGCGGTTCAATCTGCGTTGTAGATCTTCATGCCGACTTTCCTTTGCCATAGATTCATTAACAAACTTCATGCATGACATACCAATCATTTAATCAGTTCCAGCTCATCAGCTTCCTTCATTAAATAATGCATGTAACCATTTATTGTATTCTGTTATAGCTCGATTACAACTCGGTAACAACTCGGTGAATAGTAAACTTCACTCGGTAGACATTATGCCTTCATTAACCGATAGAGATAACCTTAGGGTTTACCGACTAGGTTCCTTAGGGTTTACCAACTAGGTTCCTTAGGGTTTACCGACTAGGTTCTTTGCTTGGTAGCATAGTACAGTATTAACCTTACAATTTACAACATATGTTTGATGTCAAAACAATCTAAACATCATGATCTCATTATTGTCTGACTCGGTAATAGTTGCCCATTGAATACCTTATTCATCCCCTTATTCATCATAATCTTTATGTGTCTTTTACCAAGATCTTTATACTCTTCAAATCATACTTCTCAAGATATAGCAACATCATACTGAATTAGAAAATCAATTTCTTGACATCAATGACAAAATAATAATATCAAGACAGTAAACATCCTTAATCAGTTATATCCATAATCATCAACAACCTTCTCAATATCCTTATTGAAATGCCAACAATCTCCCATTGTCTGTTATAATGCCAAATGCTAACAAATAGGAGTGAGTTTCTTGTTCACTTTGGAATATTACAAATGTCACAATTTGCAAATTTCCAAAACAACAGTTCATGAACTCCAGGCCTTGAAAATTAAGGAGTTTGACTATGCTCGTGAATTTTTTGATCCATTTGGCAAATTGAAAGGCTTAATGCCTAATTCATATAAAGGACATGAGCCCGCATTAGAAGATTTTTGGGCAAGTATGCAAGATATGTTTGAAGTGAGAAAGAAAATTTTTTTCAAGCTCACTGCCTTTCAGATGAGAGAATTTGGTGTGGAAGATGATATCCCAAAGGATTTCAGAGATGATGGGATGGTTTTAGATCCACTCTATGATGAGTCAAAAGTGGAACAAATACCTCTTTCTCCCATTAGGTGGTCTGAGCCAAAAGATGTAACAATAGACAATGTCACTTCAAGAGTAGTCCAACGAAGTAGACAATAGCTAGGACTAAGACTTCATGGAAATCCTTCTAAGAGGAAAAATAAAGGAAAGTCATAAGGAAATCCACAATCCAAAGCCACCCAAGAATATGTTAAGAAAAGGAGAATTGATTCTATAAATTTGACTCCAACTGAAGAAGAGGCTCCCATGTTAGTGGCTTAAAAAGAGAGCTACAACGCCAATTGGACAAGAAGATTAAAGAGTCAAAGTCTTTGAAGGCAAGGTCTGAGCAAGGGGTTACCATTGGATTACTTGCTACTACTGCAGACTCTATTGCTCTAGTTATGGAAGCTATTGGAATGACTCCATGAGAAGGAGCATCTCAAGAACAAGAGTTGGAGTGTGAAGAAACACCTTCTCAAGCTCGTTTAAGTACAACACAACCACCACCTATCCATGAATGAGTTGAGATTCATATTATTGATTTAGATTCAAACTCTGATAATGAAGTCATTTCAATAATAACTTGCAAGAAGAAAGGAGTCCCAAGTCAAAAACAAGCTTCTTTGAGTCAAGACTTGGGAGAATCTATTTTGTCCCAACTACTGGTTATTTCTCATGATGAACAGGCTCCCAAACCTCTAGTGACTACTCAAGAAAAAGACCAAATTGTTGATGCAACCTAATAGCAAGAAGAACCTCCACAACAACCTCCTTTGCAGCATGAGGAACCCAAGGAACAACCATAACCGCAACATCATGAGGAAGAAGAAGAACAAGGAAAAGATGAGGAGTGGGAACAAGAACAAGCATCACATAGTTATTGAAGGACTACTCAAGTTACTCCCCAAGGTGGACAACAAGATTACAATGTGCCTCGATGGCTAAGTTTCAATTTCGAAAGGAAAAGGAAAATTGTCTTGCCTAACTAAGGAGATGCTCTAGGATTTATGGCTGAAACTCTAAGGAAAAGAAAAATGGAAAATAACTCTACATCATTTGATGAAGAGTGAATTAGGTGAGCTCATGGCAAGTATAGACACCCCAGTGCTAGGGAAGGGGGATGAAGAGAAAAATCCAACTGGCTACCAAGTCTCTCAAGTAAACCACGGTAAACAAACCAAAAGGGGAGAGATTACTACATTATATGCTTCCATTACCACCATTAAGATGAGGATAGAAAAGGAGCACAAGTCCAAGCAAGAAATCAAAGCTCAATTAGAGCAATACAGGTAAGTGCTTATGGACTTATCACTTCCACTTAACTCTAGGTTTGCGGATACACAACCCTCCACCTCAACACTCCCTCAACAAAAATCAAGTATCTAGACATACTATAAAGTAAAAGCTTACTACTTTGGGTATATGGGAAAGCGAATAGTTGAGGAAGGTAAAAAAAATTCTACAAGAGACCATGGATATTTATGAAGATGCTTGTTTCCTAGAAAAGGCCATGATGTCCCTCTTAATATAATGAGAAGCCCAGTCCCAAAAATATGAAAGAAAAATCAAGATATTAAATAAGATTAAGGATTTGGGATAAGATGTCATTAGACAAGAAGATTTACTAGGAGGGGAAGATCTCACTACACTTCAAGATTGCATCTACAAATTAGAATTCAAAGGGGACATAACTGATCAATACAGGGCTGAAATCTTTGAAGGACATCATCCTTTCTTATATTTGTTAAAGGGATATGAGGAATATGTAGTCAAGATGTTGGGGGAGCATGTACTCACTGTTAAGGAATGGGATCATTATGTGGCAAAAAGTTCTCTCCAGAGGTCAAGTTTGACACTATGTTAATGAAAAGATATGTGTATCTCATCTTGTAGTCCTACCAAGGAACTCAAGTGGTGGACAATTTAGTGGACAAAATGGAGTTAAGAGAAAGTATCAAGGTCTCCAAGTTTCAAATTGGGTATTCCCTAGATCCACCTCACTCTTCAATTGAATGTAACATGGTGAACTATAGGACTTTCAACAAAAAGAATGAGTGAGTAGATGGAGAACAACATATACAAGAGGAGCAGTGTAGTACATTAATATAACCTGTAGTATTTCATGAGTAGACAACAGTTTTGGATACCATACCCAATAAATAGTTTACTCGATATGCATGGCTCTACGACACCCCAAGAGGAGAAATGTGTGCAAAAGGAGGAGTGTAGCTATTAGTTCCAGCTAACAAAGACTTGCCATTCAATAGTCGACTTAGGCCAAGGCATAGTAACTTGCATGTTAATTGTGCCTTCCTCTAGTTTATAGCTGGGTTTTGGGCAAAATTTATTTTTTTAGCCTTGGGGATTTTGGGTCTATAAATGTAATGGATTTTGGGTCTATAAATTTAATTTTCTAAGTCATTGTAAGGGTTCAAAAAATGATGATTTGAGGCCATTAGTTTAGAATTCTATCTTTCATTTACTTTCAAGTTGTAAATTTCTTTTTAGATTGTTAAACATTTGTAGTATGAGTTTTGTTGGTGCTCCTAAATCGATGAAATTAATTCATGGATCGCATGTTCAGTGAGTTGTGTTCTTCAAAATTGGTATCTCATATGATTTAATATCTTCTTTCATTCAGATAGCATTTAATTATTCTAAGAATTGACATTCTATGAATCTTATTGCACATGTCAATGGTGTATGAGGATTGAATGGTATTGTGAGAAGGTAATTCTTAAAGATCTCGCTCTGTTTGCATGTAAATTGCTTATCTTTCATCTGAAATGGGAAGTTGTATTCAATGTTTTCTATAATGTTATTGATAATATCATGTTGTGTAATCTATCTATTTTGTAGTTACATGCTTTGCTTTCTTTCTTTAATTTATTTCTTGAAACTCTACCCTATCTTTTGCATTTTGTTTACTTGAGTAGGAGTTCATATCAAGAGCCCAACTAACCAGCAGACACCTTGATTCAAATAGGGTATGTTAACACTGAGTTACCCATGCACCATTGTGACCCAACAATAGAGACCTTGGAAGATTAGGAGTTTAATCTTTCTTACCTTTTTCAAAAGAATCTTAGCTTCACTAAGCTTGTCTCGGGTGTGTCAAAAGGTCCATCAACACTACCCCTTTAGCTATTGGATGAAAATTAGGCAAAGATGATACATTTTTATATGTTGATCAAAATAAGTACATATCTATGATTGGAGGATTGTAATATGTTATTTATTCTAGGCTAGATATTATGCAAGTTGTATGTTTGGTTGCAAGATTTAAAGCTAGTCCAAAGCAAACTCATGATCAAGAAAAGAAGAGGATTTTTAAGATATCTGAAAGGAACTCAAGACTTCAGCCTATGGTACAAGAAGGATGGAGATTTCATGTTGAAAAAAAATACAAATGTTGATTGGGCTGAAAGTATTGATGGCATAAAGAGTACTAGTGGTGGTGCATTATTTTTGGGAGATGAACTGGTTTCATGGATAAGTAATAAACAAGAATCAGTGTCATTATCCACTATAGAAGCTAAATATATTGTCGCAGCATCTTGTTGTACTCAAGTTTTGTCAATGATGTAGACTCTTAAGGATATTAGAGTAGTATATGATGATTTTGTTCCTATTATGTGTGATAATGCCAATGCCATAAATATTTCAAAGAATCCAGTTATGCATTCAAGAACTAAACATATCTCAATTCGTTATCATTTCTTAGGAGAGAAGATTACAAAGAAAGAAGTCAGACTAGAATACATTTATAAAACAAAGCAGGTAGCAAAACTTTTTACTAAGGAATTGGTGAAGGATACTTTTGAGTATCATAGGCAAAATTTAGGGGTTATTGCCCATCCTTTTTTTAACTAAATGCATTTTCAATGGTGCATCTTTTAAGGGGGAGACTTAGCACTTATCCTTGCCTCTTGGATTGATGTTGTTGTTACTCTCGGGGGGAGTAGTGGTACGAGTTGATTAACATATTTTTGTAGCACTCTTTGTCATTGTTGTCAAAGGGGAGAGAGTTGTTGTGAGATTGTGGAGAGATTTGTTGTGAGATTATTATGATCAAGTGATGTGTTGGTGTTGTCAAGAGTTGTATCGGTGTTGCCATCAATGACAAAGGGGGAGATTCTTGGAGATTGTTGGAAGCATGATCTAATATGGTTTTCATTGATGTCTAGCCTGGCTATCTAAATGGATGTTGGTCCGAATATGCTCTTGGTTGTTGCGGAATTATGTTTTGTGTCACAGTTAATAATTTTGGTATTGGTTGTGTCATCTTGTATTCTAGATGGATGGTTTAAAAAGATTTTGGTGCCCTCTAGATATGCTATTGATTGTATTGTGGTTTAGTGGGTCATATTATTTTGGTTTAGATATGTGTTGGAAGATGTGTTGAGATGTTTTTTTGGGTCTCACCATGGTGTGTGGAGATCCACATTTAGTATTTTTGCATCAGAAGA
Organism: Cryptomeria japonica; assembly: GCF_030272615.1. Lineage (NCBI taxonomy): Eukaryota > Viridiplantae > Streptophyta > Pinopsida > Cupressales > Cupressaceae > Cryptomeria > Cryptomeria japonica. The sequence goes on along the minus strand of NC_081411.1, from coordinate 514,296,662 downwards.
GGTTATGTGGTTAATTGGTTGTTATTTCTATATGTTAAATTTGGTAACGGTTTTAGAGAATGTATTAACATGTGTAGATCATTGGATGAATCTTGGAATGATGTATTGCAATATGTTTTGGTTCCCTCTTGCTCCTAGAGTGGACCGATTTGAGTATTTTAGGTCCGGGTGGCTTATTTTATGTAATATTGCTTATTCTATTTTCATTGACCCTTAATTAGGATTTCAATGTTGCATCTCATATTTAAGATGTGCAAATGGATGAATTGTTGAGTGATGAAAGGTGGAATATGTAAGAAGTGTATGCAAATGATTTACAAGAAAAATTGAGTTTGCAGTTGTGTGAAAGTTAGTTTGAGAAGGTTATTAGAGATGTTTTCCAAGATGTTGGTCGCTTGATCCAGTTGTTCAACGATAATTTCATGTTCAAGATAATCCTTCTCAATTTTAATTCAACTATTTCATTTATTGTTAACTGACAGTGAGTCCTTCAACAAAAGTTTGTATCTTGTCCTAAATAAGTGATCTTCATTTGAGAAAGTCCTCTTTATATGTTGCTTAAGTTTATGCGCCTTAGCTCTACAATTCCTTTAGGTGTTGGTTGATAACTCAATGATGAATAGTGAGTACCAAACCGGTACTGAGAGGGGGGGGTGAATCAGTACAGGCACAAAAATTTTTCCTAAACCGGTTTGATTACAAACTGTAAACTAATGGCAATCCCTAACACCGGTTGAAACCAGATTACTATCGGTTAAACATAGTGCAACTATGAAAGACATGAACCGGTCAATCTTCTTAGCTTTCCATACAACCTACTCCCTCATTTCCACTTTGTCCTTATGCATAGACAGATAATCTATCATCAGAGATACAATGATTTACCACTAAACAAGAAATAACAAAACATCACATGAAAGAGGCATCACACATGACACGCATATTTTTCACATGGAAACCCAACTGGGAAAAACCACGGTGGGGATGAATACCCACAAGCTATTTTTGAACTCTTTAGAAGTTCGCTCTGTTAGGAGCCAGGTCTGGTTAAAGACTGTTACATCAAGTTATGTTAGGAACCGATCCTGTTAGGGATCACTCAGTTAAGGGATGGCTAGAATACCCGGTTAAGGGTTAAACCCTGTTAGTGGTTACCTTGTTAGAGGATTTTATGAACTCAATGGCTTTGAGTCACCCTGTTAAAAGATTTACAACAAGCTGGTTAAAGCTACCCTGTTAAGGGATTTTCCAACTGTTGAAGTGGTTAGAGATCAACAGGTATCACAATGATCTGGTAATATCACTCAATGCCAATGCAGATCCGCTTTAGTTCCTTCCTTCTGCACACACATTATGCAGGTATCAATCCTCTCAACTGGTCTGGCAAGAATCACGTATCTTTGTACATAGATACACACACAACATTTTCCAACAACCTCAACATGAAATGCCACATCAACCTTATAGGAAACAAATAGGTTGGTAGCATAAACCCTAAACCCTAAACACCTAGGTTGAGAAATTTAGTCAGTTCAATCCTGACCATTAAACACTTTGCATTTGAATACAATGGTCTTGAATAGATCTCAAGACATTCTCCATCGTTCATTCTTCATAGCTTCTTGGAAGTGATAACCCATCATGCTTTCTCCATTGTTTGCAAAGACTTCACACATTCTCAAGGTAGATAGGATCAATCTCCTGCATGGAAGATCCTTCACATGCACGAGGCTGACGTGGCAACACGATCTGATCTCCATTACAATGCTAACTCATCACATAATGCCATCGGTTGAAACACACAGGCTCGAAACACTTCAACCGGAAACCCTAAAGTTGAGACTACCAATCGGTAGTCATGCCATATGAACCCTTGATACAAAAGATTCCATATACCGATTCTCATTCTGACATACCGGTTCCGATTCACAACATCATACCAGTTCACTTGGACAAGCATACCACTTCACTTTTTCACATATGTCGGTTCACAACATTATACCAGTTCTCTTTGTCAGTTATTTAACTTCAATAATCATGTTCACTCTTCAGCATATTACCGGTTCTCTTTCAGCATATTGACATCAAAGACAACATAATATCATCATGTCAACATATTCTGCACATATGCCAACAATCTCCCCCTTTGGCATTGATGGCAATATACAAAGATATCTCTCTTTCTGCATCACATCTTCTCCTTAATACTGCAGATATCTTTTCCACTTCACATCTTCTGCCCCTTTGACAACAATGCCAAAGTGAAGACACAAGCTTCCATGTTCCACTATGCTACTCCCCCTGAGGAGTAGCATCCTTCAACACATCAATCCTGAAAAGATATAGCAAAGTAAGATCTAACTGATGTGGAGCACAAACCTTTAGATTACCTCTTGAAGGGGCAGCACCCCTAACTCACCTCTCAGATAGGTAAAAGTAGCCTGTGGTAGAGGCTTGGTGAATATGTCTGCTAACTGCTCCTTACTGGAAACATGTTCCAACACCACCTCTTTGTTCTGAACCTTTTCCCTCAAGAAATGATACTTGAGTTCAAAGTGCTTGGTTCTAGCATGTAAAACCAGATTCTTGGAAATGTTAATTGCACTTGTATTGTCACAGAATATACTTATCGGTTCAAATACAGGAACTTTGAAACCATTCAATACATGCTTCATCCAAATAGTTTGGGTGTAATTCATAAAAGCTGAAACATACTCTGCTTCTGTTGTAGATAGAGAGATACAACTCTACTTTTTACTCATCCATGAGACCAGTCTACCACCGAGAAAGAATGCACCACCGGTTGTGCTCTTCCGGTCATCTACATTACCAGCCCAATCAGTATTTGTGAACACTTTTAGGTTGAAATCATAATTGTATGGATACCATAACCCATAGTCAATAGTTCCCTTCAGATATCTAAGAAACCGCTTGACTACTACCAAGTGGGATTCTCTTGGGCTTTGCTGAAATCGAGCGGTAATACCTACTGCATGTGCAATGTTCGGTTTGCTATGCACTACATAATGCAACTTACCAATCATTGATTGGTATTCCTTCTCATTTAACATTGTTGAGTCATCTTCTTTTGATAGTTTACAACCAGTCACAATTGGTGTACCAACCGGTTTACTGTCTTCCATGCCAAAGGTCTTCAACACCTCTTTGACATACTTGGACTGAGTAATAAAGATTCCATTTTTCATTTGCTGAATCTGCAGTCCAATGAAGAATTTAATCTCCCCTATAAGTGACATCTCAGATTCCTTTTTCATCTCATCTGCAAAGTCATGACTCATCTTGTCATCTCCACCAAAGATTATGTCAACAACAAATACTTCATAAATCAGAATCTAATCTCCTTCTGATTTCAAGTAGATATTGCTATCTTCACTTGTTCTTTCAAATACAATCTTCACAAGATGGGAGTGCAAGCTTTCATACCATGCTCTAGGTGCCTGCTTCAGTCCATACAAGGCTTTATGTAGCCTACACACCATGTCATTGTCTTCTGATAGGGAAAACCCATTTGGTTACTCTATATACCTCCTCTTCAAGTATTCCATTCAGGAATGCAGATTTTACTTCCATTTGGTATACTTTGAATCCTTTAAAAGTTGCATATGCAAGAAGCATACAAACTCCTTCCAATATTGCTACTGGAGAAAAGGTTTCTCCATAGTCTTCTCCTTCTTCTTGGGCATATCCTTTACATACTAGTCTGGCTTTGTTCCTTACCACTGTGCCATCCTCATTTAGTGATAGGGAGCTTGATAGGGAAGTGCTCACATGGATAATTTGTTCAAAAAGGATAAATTTTTTTCCAAAGACTTATAGATTATGTTGAACATGATTACTCAATCTGCTTGATTGTCATGATGCCAAATACTCCATAGTTTTCTTGGCTAGCAAACTCCCTTACTGGTGATGACTCTTTCCCATGCACAAAACTACTCAAAATGCTTAACCCTTCCAACTACACTTGCTCATCCTTGACTCTTGGGGCCTTAAACCTTGAGTTTCAATGTGTACTAGGGGTCTTCCACATGGAAATGCAGGGGCAGTAAGGTCGTGTACACCTTTGGATGCTCATAACCTTGTTTGAGGACTATGACCCTTAACTTGCTCCAATTCGCTTACAAAGCTCAACTACCCCAAATGAGGCTACACACTGTCTTGGAGTCCCAAATTACACTTGGTGGATTTCTTGGAATGTTTTCAATATGGTTTATAAGCCTCCAAGTTTCATTTCCCCATCGGGTTCTTGCATTTTACAAAAACTACCAATTTTGTGTGCTATGCAGCAGGGTTACTAACCTGTGGAGGCCTAATTGGCCTTATTTCGCTCCCACTGGCCAACGATGGTCACTTTTAACACAAAAAATGTTTTTAATGTTGTTTTAGAGGCATAAGATTGAAGATTTTTCAGGTTTTGAGTTCCATGGGGAGTGTTTGATGACTGTCCACCTTTTAAGGCCCAAAAGGATGGTTTAGTGAGGGTTTGGGCTTGCATTGTTTGATTTGTATTCCCCTACATGAACCAAGGCCTAAAACTATCTGAGAGGGTCTTCCACACCTTGGAGAACCCTATCCAAGTCACTACCACTTGCCATTTTTCCAAACACTTGGCACACAAGAAGGAAAACAGTGAATTGCCTCTGCCACTGTTCTTTTTACTGTCTTTTACCAGTCAGCAACTTTTCCTCTTTGGAACCTACAAGAATGAAGAGTTTGGAGAATGAGAAGGTACCTAAATGAGGTCTTAAACATATACACTCCACCTATTACATTTCCTTCAAGATACAAGGCATAGATAACGCTTTTAGAAGAATCCCAATGAGCATTTTACAAATTGCCATTCACAAAATAGTGAGCATACTGTTTGTTTACAAAATAGGAATGATTGACAAAAATAAGCTTAATATAACAAGCCAAGGTGGTGATCAACACTTTGGACCAAACTTCCATGCTACTACCTCATTGATTAGTTCATTCCAAATTGCTTTTTGGATGACAATCTTGAGTTTGCACCATGAACTAGCCTAGTTGCTCCAACTTGCCTAGTTCACACTCAAATGCATCTTCAAACCATTTTCCTAGCACAAAAAGAAAGGAATGTACATTATACACACATGGATAAACTTGGAAGAATCCATTGGAGGGATCCCAGACCTAGATCAACCAAGTTGACACATTTTACAACTCCAAACCCTTGGCAGGGCAGCAGATACACAGTTTACAAATATTTTTGAAAAAGCACCTTGCCAAAGAAAAAATAATAAAAAAATTACATGAGAAGCCTTGTTACATAAAAATATAAACTTCCAAGAAGGTACAGTACGGATTTGTACAACTACAGTACGGACTGCCCTTCAAAAGGAACAAAAATAGTCATAAAAGCCAAAAAAAACTTGTTTTCTATTGAGTTACTCTTGCAAATAAAATAACCAACCCTTTCCAAGGAAAAGGGAGGCCTTATATAGTTTCTCTAATTGGTTTCCATTCCCTTGTATGGACAAGAGGCTACAAGAATTACATTTTTCAAGAAAATGACAATTTGACAACTTTCTTAAGCCAAATGGCAACTTTTCTTGCTCACAAAGGCATTTTTTTACAACCTATCCTTACCAACTTTCCTAAACAACTTAGACATGCTTAGAAACACTAAAAAAACATGTTTCAATTCTCTTGAAGCCATTAGAAGACCTTTTTGGCAATTTTTCACATTTTTGCCAAAAATTGTCAACTCAAGGCCTGAAACGCAAGATTTGATCTCTTAAGCCCAAAATGAAATCAAAACCACTAAACAAGATCCAAAACAACCTAAAACAAAAAAAACAACCTAACACAAGACTTTACAAACATAAAAACATGAAATACCCAAAAATGGAGTTTTGACTCAACTAGGTGCTCCTGCACCATTTAGCTTATTTCTGAAAACCCATTTGGTTCCAATGACATTTTTATGCTCCGGTCTGGGTACCAAAGACCATGTACCATTATTTTCTATTTGGTCAAGTTCCTCCTCCATTTCCTTGATCCAGTCTTCATCCTTATGTGCCTCTTTGAATGATTTAGGCTCAAATTCAGAGATCATACATGAGCTTTCTTTGACCTTTCTTCTTGTAAGAATTCCTGCATCTTTGTCTCCTATGATCTACTTTGGATCATGATTGAGTTTGACATACCTAGGTATTTTCTTAACAACTTCCTCTTTCTTTTCTTCATCATCCTCATCTTCATCAGCATCAGCATCTACCGGTGTACGAGCACAATTACTGGTACTGGGTTGATTTGCAACCGGTTCCCAGAAAGTTACTATCGGTTCATCTCCTCCTTGATTACTACCGATTCCCTCTGATTTCTCAGAGTTTTCATCAACCCTAACATTGATGCTTTCAACAATTCTTGAAGTCCTATTGTTGAAACATTTGAGAGCTTTTCTCTTAGTGGAATACCCTAGAAATATTCCCTCATCACATTTAGCATCAAACTTGCTCTGATGTTCACTCCTCTTGATATAACATTTACTACCAAACACTCTAAAGTAGCTTACCACAGGTGTCTTACCATTCCAGTACTCATAAGAAGTCTTATCCTTTCCTTTCTTGATGAGTACCCAGTTCATTGTGTAGACTGCAGTGCTCACCACTTCTCTCCAAAAGGTGTGAGCGACCTTTCCTTGGATCAACATAGTTCTAGCCACTTCAACCACAGTCTGGTTGTTTCTCTTTGCTAGGCCATTCTGTTGTGGAGTCCAGGGGGCAGACAATTGCCTCTTGATACCATTTTCTTCATAATATTTGTTGAATTCACAGGAAGTTAATTCCCCTCCTTGATCAGTTCTAAGGCATTTGATTCTTTTACCACTTTCCTTTTCTACCAGTGCTTTGAAAGCTTTGAACTTTCCAAAGGCTTCAAACTTTTCCTTCAAGAATGTGACCCACATCATTCTTGAGCAATCATCTGTAAGAATCATAAAATACCTATCTCCCTGCACACTCCTAGTTTTCATAGGACCACACAAATCAGTATGCACAAGATCAAGTAAGTTGTCAGCAGTGAAAGATTTACCTTTGAAGGTTGAGGAAGACATTTTCCCCAGTTGACATTCTCTACACAAAGGATTTTCCAGTTTGCTCAACATCGGCAGTCCTCTAACTGCCTTGATCTTACTCGCCTTTACTATGTTATCAAATTTTACATGGCAGAGTCTCCTATGCCATATCCAGCTATCATCAAACTTATCCATAAGACATGTACTTATATTTGCATTCAACTGAAATAAGTTACCTTTGGTCTGCATACTGGTGGCCATCAGTTCACCATTCTTTCCTTTGATTTTGCACACTCCATTTTTGAATTCCAGAGTGAGTCCATTGTCATTCAGTTCGGCAACACTCAATAGATTGTGTCTGAGACCTTCCACCCAATACACATTGTTAGCACTGCTCTTTCCATTTAGAGAGATGGACCCTCTGCCTTTGACCATACATGGTGCATCATTACCAAAATGAACCACACCACCATCATACTCTTCCAGAGATATAAACTTGCTCCGATCACGAGTCATATGGTGAGAGCAATCACTGGCAATAATCCACTCATTGGAATTATCAAAGCGGGAGACAAGATCCTTCTTGTCTGACACATCCTCCTTGACTGCAACAAACACAATATCTTCATTTTCTTCATCTTCTGATTCCTCATCTGTGACACCTTCATCAACTACTACAAAACAGTTTCTCTGGTTTCCTCCTTTGAATTTCTTGAACCTTTCCGGTTTGTCCTTGCTATCACCATTAGGACAGTTTATAGTGTTGTGTCCTATCCGGTTACAAGAGAAGCATTTCAAAGGAAGCTTACCTCTGTATTTGTCGGTTCCCTTAGGAAGTCTCTTGGCAAGAAGAGCTTCAAATTCCATCAGAATCTCCTCATCGTCCATTTCTTTTCTCTGTCTTGGTTCACCGCTAGTGCTTGCTTCTTTTCCTTTTCTAGATGGTGTAGCAGATGCTCTAAAAGATGATTCAGTCTTTTGAACATTGCAATCAAAACTATTTAGCTCATAGGCTGTTAATTTTGCAATGATGGAGTCTAGGGATACCTTAGTCTTGTCTATTAATCTCAACTCCTAAATAGCAGCGACCCTTATTGCATAGACTGGTAATAAGGATCTCAAAACTTTGCTAACAACGGTGGAATCTTCCATTTTACCACCTGCACTCTTGATATCTCCAACAATAGTTTTGATTCTTATTCCATATTGTTGAATGGTCTCTCCTTCAACCATCTGCATATCTTCAAACTTTCCTCTAAGGCTTTCTTCCTTAGATTGTTTCACATGCTCATCACCGCCATAGATATTCTCAAGAGTATCACATACTTCTTTGGGATTTTCTTTATCCTGGACATCAATAAACTCAATGTCAGATAAGCTACTGATTAGGGCTTCCATGATTTTCCCATTCTCCTTAATCTCTCTCTTTTGGTCATCGGTGAGAGTACCGGTAGGGATAACATAAACATTCTCAACATAGCTCCAATGTTCAGCACCCATGCTTCTGATGTATATCTTCATTCTATCCTTCCATTTTTTAAAGTTATCTCTATTGAATTTTGGACCTTCCCTCTTCATCATTACAATAGGATCTTTCCCTCAACCAGTTAAGCTTACAACACAAAGGACCTCGAGGACACTCTGATACCAATTGATAACTCAATGATGAATAGTGAGTACCAACCCGGTACTGAGAGGGGGGGGTGAATCAGTACAGGCACAAAAAAATTTCCTGAACTGGTTTGATTGCAGACTGTAAACTACTGGCAATCCCTAACACCGGTCCAAACCAGATTACTACCGGTTAAACACAGTGCAACTATGAAAGACATGAACTGGTCAATCTTCTTAGCTTTCCATAAAACCTACTCCCTCATTTCCACTTTGTCCTTATGCATAGACAGATAATCTATCATCAGAGATACAATGATTTACCACTAAACAAGAAATAACAAAACATCACATGAAAGAGGCATCACACATGACACACATATTTTTCACATGGAAACCCAACTGGGAAAAACCACGGTGGGGATGAATACCCACAAGCTATTTTTGAACTCTTTAGAAGTTCGCTTTGTTAGGAGCGAGGTCTGGTTAAAGATTGTTACATTAAGTTCTGTTAGGAACTGATCTTGTTAGGGATCACCCGGTTAAGGGATGGCTAGAATATCCGGTTAAGGGTTAAACCATGTTAGAGGTTACCTTGTTAAGGGATTTTATGAACTCAATGGCTTTGAGTCACCTTGTTAAAGGATTTACATCAAGCTGGTTAAAGCTACCCTGTTAAGAGATTTTCCAACTGTTGAAGTGGTTAGAGATCAACAGGTATCACAATGATCTGGTAATAGCACTCAATGCCAATGCAGATCCGCTTTAGTTCCTTCCTTCTGCACACACATTATGCAGGTATCAATCCTCTCAACTGGTCTGGCAAGAATCATGTATCTCTGCACATAGATACACACACAACATTTGCGAACAACCTCAGCATGAAACACCACATCAACCTTATAGGAAACGGATAGGTCGGTAGCATAAACCCTAAACCCTAAACACTTAGGTTGAGAAATTTAGTCAGTTCAATCTTGACCATTGAACACTTTGCATTTGAATACAATGGTCTTGAACAGATCTCAAAACATTCTATATCATTCGTTCTTCACAGCTTCTTGGAAGTGATAAGCCATCACGCGTTCTCCACCGTTTGCAGAGACTTCGCACATTCCCGATGTAGGTAGGATCAATCTCCTTCATGCAAGATCCTTCACATGCACGAAGCTGACGTGGCAACATGATCTGATCTCCATTACAATGCTATCTCATCACACAATGCCATCGGTTGAAACACACAGGCTCGAAACACTTCAACCGGAAACCCTGAAGCTAAGACTACCAACCGGTAGTCATGCCATATGAACCCTTGATACAAAAGATTCCATATACCGGTTCTCATTCTGACATACCAGTTCCAGTTCACAACATCATACCAATTCACTTGGACAAGCATACCGCTTCACTTTTTCACATATGTCGGTTCACAACATCATACCAGTTCTCTTTGTCAATTGCTTAACTTCAATAATCTTGTTCACTCTTCAGCATATTACTGGTTCTCTTTTAGCATATTGACATCAATGACAATACAATATCATCATGTCAACATATTCTGCACATATGCCAACATTGGTGCTCCTTGGCAGTAAGCCTAAAATGTTGTAAACATTGTTATTCATATTTTGAATAGATTCTCACTGTGGTTTTTCCCTGTTTGGTTTTTCCATGTAAATCTGGTGTTCATGTGTTCATGGTTGATGTGGTTAATATGTTATTTGTAGTACCCCTCCTTGATCAGACTCTTTTTGTATGTTTTTGATTGACTTCAATGGAACATTATTGTATATTAATTCATATTTTATGCGATGTTATTTCATGAATGCTTTATTTGGATTTGTAGTGTATGATTTTGTGTAGTATCTCACTGCTTATGGTTAATGTTATTTTATGGATCATTATCATAGACTAACACTCTTACCTTATATGTGTGATGCATTATTTATGTTGTGTGTGTTTGTATGTGTATGGGATGAGAGGACATAATTTTCCTTCACTCACTCTGGTAAGACAAGGAACGTCACAACTCTCCTCCATCGGTGTGCGTACCATGTCTGTATACATATTTGTCTGTATGCAAGTGTGGTTCTTTGGTGTAGGACATTTCAAGTACAAGTACCAGGTAGGTATGGGGTATTGACTCCACCTGGTTTCAGAGGTCTGAGTGTGCCTTATATGTCTGATGGGAGTGGAGCAAATAGTTGTTGGACCCTAACTTGACCCACAGTTACACTCATGTGAGTGTTGTCAGTCGGTTATCTTTCCCGTCTAGCTGGTATGCGAGTCATAGTGCTTTGGTTTGGTCATTTGTGAGTTGTCATTTGATCATTCTCCCTTTTGCGTGCTTTCATTCGTCTGCATGGTTATTTAATTAAATGGAAGATGCTATCTTATGTTGGCGTAATTAGTTAATTATTATGCTCTGAGATTATTTATTTAATTGAATTAATGATTTGCTAGATTAAATGGTTAAATGGCTTATTTCATTGTGTAAAGTTGCATTAATATATTTTGTGGAAGGAAATAAATAATTGCCTAGCCATTTAAATGATATAAGCTTATGTTGAAAGAAACTATTTTGGAAAATAGAAAATAAAATAAAAAGCTTTTCTTTTTACCTTTCCATTTAACTTTTTCAATTTTAATTGTTGGAAAAGAATTGTTTTTGGAAAAAGGTAAATCTGATTGTTTTTACTTTAAAAATATTTAAATCTAATTGGATGGAAAACCTTCCAACCTAGAAAGTTTAGGTTGAAATATATTTTTCCATATATGCCTGGAGATTCACGGGAATAAAGGGGCAAGAATTTCTAGAGAGAAATTTGGTAAATCATTCTGGAAGGAGGAGCTGGAATTCGATTTGGGTTGCAAGGATTGGGATTCTTCCATCATTTTGCTTGCTAGTTTGCTTCAAGGTTGGATAACCTCTTCTTGTTTTAAATTTAAATTTGAATTTTTCAGTTTGCTTCCTGTGTGTTGAAATTATGCAAAAATCCTTGTAAATTCTTGTGGAATGGTTGAAATGGAAGAAAGAATGCCTATGGTTGTTGATTTTGTGAATCTTAAATCATATGTTTGCTTATAGGAAAGAAATGGCTCATTTCTCTAATTGTTGTATGTTTTTGTGTTCTTGAAAATCAACTTCATGGTTTGCCTCTTCTATTTGGAATATAATGAACTAGATTTAGCTTGTTGTGTGCTTTCTAGTATCTAGTTGCACAAGCTTTGGGGTTCTTGTGGGATTTTATTTCACCATTTGCCTTATTGGTAAATATCCATATGAAATTTGGATTTGGCACAGTGTATGTGTGTGCCCATAAAATGATCCGAGAATGAGGTGTGTTCATGTTAAAACAGATTTTAATGCTTTGGAAGCATGTTTTTAAATGTTTCATAGACCTTACCTTACCCCGTGGTGGGCTATTTCCATCGCGCAGGTCGATAGTGTCTTCTACCCGCAGGTAGAAGTACTACTAGTCGGCAGCACCGCTACCGGTTGGTAGTAGTGCTACAAGTTGGTAGCGACTGCCACTGACGGTAGCAGTTCTATCGATCAGCAGTACCGCTACCGGTTGGTAGCGGCACTACCGATCGGTAGGCCCATTACCAGTGATAGCGGTACTACCGGCAAGTAGTGTTTGTTGCCTCGGCAACAACACTACTACGGGTTGGCCTTGGCCACCACTTGACCTTGTACCCTTATCGGTATAAACCAGTTTATGCTATAAACTTAAATTTTATAAAATGAAATATATTTTAAAGTGGTTTTAGTGTTAAATGAAAATGGTGATTTTTCATGTGATTTTTATTATGTGGTTTAATAAATTTATTTATGGAAATCAAGGCATGTATTAGGAATTCAAATTGGTTAATTTGGATATATTTTGGAAATGAATTAAATGCCTATTGGGAATTCATGTTTTTATTCGGTTGAGTATTTGACGTGAATTTTATCCTTGATGAAATATTGAACTGGAAATTGAATGGATGTGAATGGTAAAAGAGTGTTTTATTTAATTTTCAATCAATGATGTTCCAAGTGCTTATGATGCTGATTTTCTCAAAGATTGTCAGAGTATGGACTTAGTGAAATTAGTTTTTCTTGCAAGAGTTATATTGTGTTATTTTTGGTATGTGGTTCAGTCATCCTGTGATGGCGTATTTGGTACCTTTGACCAAGTGATATATGCTGGCTTTATTGTCTTAACCATGTAGTGTCTTTGCCTTATGATTAACCAAGAGTCAATATGTCCTTGTTTTGACCACTTGTTTTTGGATAGTGGTGTTATGGTTGTCTGTTTTGCTATAGGGTCCTTGTGGAGTGACCATGTTTGTTTAGTGTCCTTTGAGAAAGTGGCTTTCGAAAAGGGGCTACGCCCAAAGCAGTTGGTAGGATGACCCTTTGAAAGTAAGATAATAAGTGATAATCTAATTAATTGATTAGGTGGGTAGCTCTCAAACATTAATAAAAATATTGTACCTCGTGCATAGGTGGGTGCTTGTATTGAGGCTCATAATGTAGTGAGGAGGCCTGGAATGGCAAACCAACCACCTTATCTTCACGAAAGGTTGGTAGGGTCTGCATGAGACTTAGTTGGAACCTGAGGTTCGGGAGAGGTTACCAGGATAGTGAGTTGGGACCTATGGAGGTTGTACCATGATATCCATCTTAAGCTATGTGATGACACTCTCTCTTTAGGTTCACTTGTGTGTGTGATGTCGGTTCACTTATATTTTGTGTTATCAAGTGACTTGTGTATTTGTGATGTTGAGTCACCTGGATTATTGTAAAGTCTCTTTGTGTTGTCATGGTGTCGTATTGTTTTGTCGACCATGTCATGCTTTTGCTTTCTTGAGGGTTCTCAGCTATCTCCTAGCATAGTGGGGTGATTCCATTTTGGGAATCGCATGGTCGGGTGGTAGTTCCACTTCCCATCGGATGTTCTTGTTCGTACCTTCATGCAAGGATTGGCTTTGGAGGTGTTTTTGTGGATTGTGGCTCATGCTTATCTCATGTTTGGAGATTATTGTTATTTGGAGACCTATGTGGTCTTTATATCATGATCTTTTGTAACCTTGTAATTGGTTAAGTTGTATCTTTATATATATATTGAGAAGCAATGTATAGGAAGAACAATGTAATCCTAAGATTAGGATTTTATTTATCAGTTTCCTTTATGATTATGTGTACATGCTTATTGAAGAGAGAATTACATAGTATCCTTTCAATCTTTCAATGGTGTAATTTATTTTTCTTATGGCTTCTTGTGATAATTGAGTTAATGATGGATCATTGGATTAACCTTAATTGTGGAATTTATCTTTTGGTTTTAATTCTTCATTGGTAACCCCTTAAGGAATTATGGTGTGAGTCTTTTGCTTGTGTTATCATGCATGTTGTGTTATGCACTTATTATGTTTATGTGATGCTAAAAATGTGGTTAGTATAAGAGGCATACACATATAATGAGAAAATAAAAAACATAATTGAAAAGCTTAATTGAAAACTAAATCAAAGATGCAAACCATAAGCCTTCCTTGAAATTTCCCATTTTCCTCTATTCTTGAGGACCTTGAAGGTGTTGGATTGATGGGCTCTCAGCGGAGCAATGACCTCCAAAGTGACAACTCAAGAGTTGAGTAGCTAGTTGATCATGATTGACTATGGAGATGATATGAAATGCATGATTTAAGAAACTAGATTAACATGCTATGATAAATCCAAAGCTAATTACTAGATAACTGAAATGTAAATGCCTATAGTAACAATGCCTAAATTGATATGAGATGGGATCCATATTTCTCCAAAATGAGGGGTATTTATAGGATTTCCAAGGCCAAAGCTGAGGTGGCAGGAATCAACGGTCCAGATCTGATCTGAAGATATCAAGGGTCAAGATTGAGGAAGTTGGAGAAGAGGTTGGAGGAAGGGACACTTGTCATCTCTATGGTGACAAGTGTCAAGGAGCCTTTCTCATGAGAGGGAAAGTGTCCAAGGGAGGATACATGTGGCAAAAGTGTCATGTGTCTCAAGGAGAGAATATCCACACCATGAGAGGTTAGGATAAGGAGGTTAGAATGTGCAAGATAGGATAGGTTTAGTTAGACCCAAGATTAGATTGAATGGGTTAAGTTAGGGGATGGTTAGGTTGGGTGGTTAAAGTTAGGAGCCATGTGCTCATTTGAATTTAGAAATTCAAATAATTGAAAAATGGTAATTAATCTCAACAAACTTGAGTTTGTTAATCTTAATTATGGATTAGAAGAATTGATTAGTATGGGGAGACATTAATTAATTGAGAATTAATTAATCAAAGGGGGATGTGAGATGAACTATATAAATAAATCATTTAGGTTTATTTACTAGTAGATGAATAGAGAAATTAATTAAATTGCTTGTGAATTCAATTAAATAGGAAGGGGAATTAATCAAATATTTGCATATTTAATTAACTATCTTCAAACCATTTTTAGGTGTATACAGTACTTGCAATGTCCTGCACCAAAGAAGCACACGTGCATATAGACAAATATGTATACAAACATGGTACACACACCGATGAAGGAGAGTCGAGACGTTCCTTGTCTCACTGGAGTGAGTGAAGGAAAATCATGTCCTCGCATTCGATACACATGCAAACACGCAACACATAAATAACGCATCGTACATATAAGGTAAGAGGGTTAGTCCATGATAATGATCCATAAAATAATATTAACCATAAGCACTGAGATACTGCACAAAATCATACACTACAAATCCAGATAAAGCATGAAATAACATTGCATAAACTCTAAATCAATATACAATAATGTTCCACTGAAGCCAATCAAGAACATACAAAAAGAGTCTGATCAAGGAGGGGTACTACATCCTCCCCCCCAAGCCTAGGCTTACTCCTGGAAGCCTAAAACAGATAAGAATAAAGATCTCTCATCTTCGCTACATCTTCCCATGTTGCTGAGGTCTCATCATTTGGATCCCATAGGACCCTTACCTGCTCGATGGTACAACCCCTGAGGGTCAAATCCTGATGTTGAAGAATGCGCACAAGCTCCATGGAGAGCTGCCCATCCTCAACCTGCAAAGCATTCCAATCAAGAACATGGGTCACATTAGGATGATAAGGTCAAATAACGGAAACATGAAAGACATTGTAGATGTGAGATAGACTCAGCGGCAAGGCAAGACGAAAGGCAACAAGTCCTATCCTCTCAAGGATTTCAAAAGGGCCTACAAAACATGGCACCAACTTAGAACCCTTTCCATAATGGATCAGACTCTTCCGTGGATGCACTCTCAAAAACACATGGTCACCAACAGAAAACTAACGATCTACTCTATGGGCATCAACATACTTCTTCTGCCTATCCTGAGCAGCAACCAAATTACCACGAATCTTCTCAACCTGCTGCTCCATCTCACGAAGCATATCTGGTCCTAAACACACCCTATCCTCCAGCCGATCCCAACTCAAAGGAGTACAACAAGGATGACCATACAAATCCTGGAAGGGAGAAACGCCTATAGATCTGTGATATCCGTTGTTATAAGCAAACTCCACAAGGCAAAGATATTCCTCCTAGCGCGACTGCTGGTCCATAACATACATATGAAGCATGTCCTCCAAAACCTGATTCACACACTCAATCTGACCGTCGGTCTCTAGGTGATAAGCTGAACTGAAGTTCAACTGGGTTCCCAAAGCATGCTGAAGTGAGGTCCACAAGGCTGAAGTAAAGACAGGGTCTCTATAAGAAATGATCCGCCTTGGAATCCCATGCAACCTCACCACATCTTCCAAGAAGACTCGTGCCACCACTACTACTGTATAAGAAGATCAGATAGGAACAAAATGAGCAAATTTGGTCAATCTATCAACAATGACCATGATGGCATCATGATGACGTGAGGAAACACACAACCCCATAATGAAATCCATGGAAATGATATCCTATTTCCAATCCGCTATCAAATTAGGCTATAAAAGCCCTGCAGGGTGCTGATGCTCTGCCTTCACTTGCTGACATTCCAAGCACTTTGAAACAAAATCAGCAATGTCACGTTTCATACTAGCCCAATGATATATCTGTCTAAGATCTACGTGCATCTTCTTGACACCAGGGTGTGCCAAATAAGGTGCACGATGGGCCTCAGTCATGATCAAAATGCGAAGACCCTCCAAAGGAGGTACATAGGTCTAACCAAGATGTCAAAGAAGACAATCTGACTCAAGAGTATATCTAGAATATCTACCCTCCAATGGTCTTCCGGACTCTGCCATGGTTCTAACATCCTGATACTAGGTGTCCTGAGGAAGAACTCCAAGAATTATCTCACTCAAGTCCACACCAAGGGACAATGCTGCAAGATCATGTCACCTACGGCTCAAAGAATCTGCCACTACATTCTCTTTCCCCTGAATATAATGAACCTCAAAATCATACTCATAGAGGAATTCCATCCATCTTCATTGTCGAGCATTCAAGTTCGACTGCGTGAAAATATACTGTAAATTGTGGTGATCACTATGCATCTCAAACCGATGCCCCAACAGGAAATGTCTCCATCTAACCAATGCATGCACTACAACTGCCAACTCCAAGTCATGAACTGGATAGTTCAACTCATGATCCTTGAGTTTGCAAGACTCATAGGCAACCACACATCCATCCTACATAAGCACCGCACCTATACCTTCTAGAGAGGCATTTGTGCACACCATGAAATCTCTGGATGGGTCAGGGACTGCCAAAATCAGAGAACTAACAAGGAGTTCCTTCAGGGTACGGAAAGCTAATTTGCACTGCTCTGACCAAACGAACTTCTTCCCTTTCCTCTGAAGAGAAGTAATCGGGTGGCCTATCCGAGAAAAGCTCTGCACAAAGCGATGGTAATATCCAGCCAAACCCATGAAACTTCAAACCTTAGAAACATTGGTCAACGTTGGCCAATCAACAATGGCTTGGACCTTAGAAGGATCCATGGATACACCTTCTCTTGAAACTATATGACCAAGATAGCTCACCTCTGACTGGAAGAAATCACACTTCGCTAAATACGCAAAAAGATGATTCTCCCTCAAGAACTGCAATACTTGATCCAAGTGACCATCATGCTCTTCCATAGATCTAGAATAAATCAATATGTCATCCAAGAACACAAGGACAAAGTGGTCAAGGTAGGTTCGAAAAACCCCATTCATAAGACTCATGAATACTGAAGGCACGTTCGTCAACCAAAATGGCACCACTATGAACTCATAGTGACCATATCTAGTATGAAACGTCGTCCTATGAATGTCTGCATCATGAATGCACAACTGATGATACCCAAATTTCAGATCTATCTTAGAGAACACCTTGGCTCCCTTTACCTGATAAAAAAGATCATCTATCTGAGGCAATGGATATCGATTCCGGATGGTTACCTTATTCAATTGTCGGTAATCAATGCATAACCGAAGATAATGATCCTTCTTCTTAATGAAGATAATCGGTGCACCCCAAGGAGAAAAACTAGGATGAATGAACCCCTTGGCCAACAACTCCTCAACTTGCAACTTCAACTCACTCAAATCCTAAGTAGTCATCCGATATGGTACTCTCGAAATAGGTTCCGCACCGAGAACCAAATAAATGCAAAAATCAATGTCCCGCTTCGGAGGCATACTGAGAATATCCAAAGGAAACACATCAGCATACTCTCAAAGAATAGGGTGACCATTAAGAGAGATTTCTCAACTCTCTCCCTCATCCACATCCTCAAGATCAACTTCAAAAAGTTGACACCCTTGACGCATGCACCACCTAAGTTGCATAGCGGAAATCATACGTAAGGATATTGATCGCTGAACTCCAACGATCCCCACTCTCCTACCATGGTCATCTAAACATTCTACTGTCTTTAGACGATAGTCTACATGAGCATTGTGAGATGATAACCAATCCATACCCAACACAACTCCATAGGACCCCAAAGGAATGACTCAAAGGTCAACTGAAGTGACAAAGGGTCTTAGGTCCAACTCACAACTGGAAACGAAGGCATCTATGAACACACGTACACCGGTAGCCAACTCTACTTGCCACCTATCCACCTACTTAGCAAACATGAGCCCGCACCGCTCCATAATGGATGAAGAAATAAAAGAATCTGAAGCACCAGAATCAAAAAGTATAGAGATAGGAATACCACACAACACACCTGTGGTCTCAATCACGATAATCTGATGCTCAGCTTGGCAGTCATCCACTGATGTAAATACTCTATGGGATCTACCTGCATCCCCCACTATTAGCTCTGATGTGGCTGGCCTCTGGCTACTCGTCTGGTGAGGATGCTGAGGGCACTGAGCATCTTTGTGGCCAAACTGACCACAGGAGAAGCAAGCTCCTCTAACAAGTCCTCTACTACCAGAGGACCCACTGGACTACTGAAAGCTCTCTCCAATAGGGGCCTGAGATGCACCCTGAGAGGACTGTCCTAGAAAAGTCTGCCTACTTTTCAACCAGTTCCTTCTCTTCTGAAACTGAGAGTTTCCACCTTGCTGGCCCTGAGATTGCTTCGGTCTCGGTGGCTGTTGTTACTGCTACTGACCACCCTTAGTGGGTGCCTGAGGACCCCTAAGAGGTGCAACAGTTTGGGATTGATTCCCTCTCCCTCTAGACCCACTGAAAGGATCACTCCCAATATGAACTCCAGACTGGCCGCCATGAGCACAGATAAGGTTCTGCTCCACCAGCCTAGCTTTCGCCATGGCTACCTCTACTAAAGGAGGCTCAAAAACTCTCACTCCTCCACTGATGCAGTCATCAAGACCTCTCAAGAAGTGCTAAACAAGCATAGCCTCATCATTGCCGATCCTGACATACTGTTTGAGCTCATAGAACTTGTTCTCAAACTGATCTACTGACAACCCAAAATGGCGTAGAGCATAGAACTCATCTGCATGCGACTGCCTCCGCTGGGGTGAGAGAAATCGTGCCCTGAATCTCTCCAAAAATATCTCCCATGACACAGAGTTAATGCTAACACTGGTCATCTCCTCCTCTAACCTCCACCAGATAGATGTGAAGCTCTCGAGATGCATGATAGCACATCTCGCCTTGGTGTTTCTACCATATGAATACATGGCGAAACACCAATCTAAACTGATAAGCCAAGTCTCTGCCTCAAGACCGACCGATACCTTTACCGTCAAAGAAAGGAGGATTGGACCTCATCAAGTCCCTCATGTGCCCCATGTTAGCTGGATCCTGGTCTAGTGGGACCTCTCTCCCTCTCTCTCTATAATCTGCTGATGGGACTCCACTACCTAGGCATGGATGGGCTGATCCACTTGAGGTCTAGTGCCTAGTCTAGCTAGCACCTCCTGAAACATTTGTCGCAACTCTTCCCTTTCGGGAACCTGCTCTCCTAAATGCGGTCCCTCCTGATGAACTGACTGATCTCTATCCACACTCGCATGAGTGGGTGGTGGTGAAGGACTATGACGGTCAGAACCTCGACCACTGCCTCTGGTGCAACCACCAACACGGCCACCTCCCTTGGTTTTCCTAGCCATGACCTAACACTGCACAAAAGAAACGTTCAGATCAAGGCAAGGAAAGAAGCAAGGAGGTCACACCACAAGACCTACACAAAAGGTCAAGGCAAATGGGCTCACTACAAACCCAGAGTACCCAGTGTTGAAACATGGGCTCTGATACCAAATGTAATGCCCCGCCAGGAACCCCTGAAGGAAAACCCACAACAAGGGTGAAACAATTTTTTTTTTAAAGTATAAACTGTGATGCTAAAAATGTGGTTAGTATAAAATGCATACACATATAATGAGACAATATAATATAATTGAAAAGCTTAATTTCAAAACTAAATCAAAGATGCAAATCATAAGCCTTCCTTGAAATGTCCCATTTTTCTCTATTCTTGAGGACCTTGAAGGTGTTGGATTGATGGGCTCTCAGTGGAGCAATGACCTCCAAAGTGACAACTCAAGAGTTGAGTAGCTATTTGATCATGATTGACTATGAAAATGATATGAAATGCATGATTCAAGAAACTAGATTAACATGCTATGATTAATCCAAATGCTAATTACTAGATAATTGAAATGTAAATGCCTATAGTAACAATGCCTAAATTGATATGAGATGGGATCCTTATTGCTCCAAAATGAGGGGTATTTATAAGATTTCCAAGGCCAAAGCTGAGGTGGCAGGAATCGACGGTCCAGATCTGATCTGAAGATATCAGGGGCCAAGATTGAGGAAGTTTGAGAAGAGGTTGGAGGAAGGGACACTTGTCATCTCTGTGGTGACAAGTGTCAAGGAGCCTTGCTCATGAGAGGGCAAGTGTCCAAGGGAGGAGACATGTGGTAAAAGTACCATGTGTCTCAAGGAGAGAATATCCACACCATGAGAGGTTAGGATAAGGAGGTTAGAATGTGCAAGATAGGATAGGGTTAGTTAGACCCAAGATTAGATTGAATGGGTTAGGTTAGGGGATGGTTAGGTTGGGTGGTTAAAGTTAGGAGCCATGTGCTCATTTGAATTTAGAAATTCAAATAATTGGAAAATGACAATTAATCTCAACAAACTTGAGTTTGTTAATCTTAATTAGGGATTAGAAGAATTGATTAATATGGGGAGACATTAATTAATTTAGAATTAATTAATCAAAGGGGGATGTGAGATGAACTATATAAATAAATCATTTAGATTTATTTACTAGTAGATGAATAGAGAAATTAATTAAATTGCTTGTGAATTCAATTAATTAGGAAGGGGAATTAATCAAATATCTGCGTATTTAATTAACTATCTTCAGACCATTTTTAGGTGTATACAAGTACAAGTATCAGGTAGGTACGAGGTATCGACTCCACCTGGTTTCACAGGTTTCAACATGCCTTATATGTCTAATGGGAGTGGAGGAGATAGTTGTTGGACCCTAACTTGACCCGTAGTTACACTCATGTGAGTGTTGTCAGTCGGTTGTCTTTCCTGTATGGCTGGTATGCGAGTCATAGTGCTTTGGTTTGGTCATTTGTGAGTCATCATTTGATCATTCTTTGTTTTGCGTGCTTTTGTTCATTTGTATGGTTATTTAATTAAATGGAAGATGCTATCTTATGTTGGCGTAATTAGTTAATTATTATGCTCTGAGATTATTTATTTAATTGAATTAATTATTTGCTAGATTAAATGGTTAAATGGCTTATTTCATTGTGTAAAGTTGCATTAATATATTTTGTGGAAGGAAATAAATAATTGCCTAGCCATTTAAATGATATAAGCTTATGTTGAAAGAAAGCATTTTGGAAAATAGAAAATAAAATGAAAAGCTTTTCTTTTTACCTTTCCATTTATCTTTTTCATTTTTAATTGTTGGAAAAGAATTGTTTTTGGAAAAAGGTAAATCTGATTGTTTACTTTAAAAATATTAAGATCAGATTGGATGGAAAAACTTCCAACCTAGAAAGTTTAGGTTGAAATATATTTTTCCATATATGCTTGGAGATTCACGAGAATAAGGGGGCAAGAATTTCTAGAAAGAAATTTGGTAAATCATTCTAGAAGGAGCTGGAATTCGATTTGGGTTGCAAGGTTTGGGATTCTTCCATGATTTTGCTTGCTAGTTTGCTTCAAGGTTGGATAACCTCTTCTTGTTTTAAATTTAAATTTGAATTTTTCAGTTTGCTTCCTGTGTGTTGAAATTATGCAAATATCCTTGTAAATTCTTGTGGAATGGTTGAAATGGAAGAAAGAATGCATGTGGTTGTTGATTTTGTGAATCTCAAATCATATGTTTGCTTATAGGAAAGAAATGGCTCATTTCTCTAATTGTTGTATGTTTTTGTGATCTTGAAAATCAACTTCATGGTTTGCCTCTTCTATTTGGAATAGAATGAACTAGATTTAGCTTGTTGTGTGCTTTCTAGTATCTAGTTGCCCAAGATTTGGGGTTCTTGTGGGATTTTATTTCACCATTTGCCTTATTGGTAAATATCCATATCAAATTTGGATTTGGCACTATGTATGTGTGTGCCCGTGAAATGATCCGGGAATGAGTCGTGTTCGTGTTAAAACTGATTTTAATGCTTTGGAAGCATGTTTTTAAATGTTTCGTAGACCTTACCTTACCCCGTAGTGGGCTAGTTCTACCGCACGGGTCAGTAGTGTCTTCTACCCGCAGGTAGCAGTACTATCAGTCAGCAGCACTGCTACCGGTTGGGAGTAGTGCTATCGGTCGGTAGTGATTGCCACCAATGGTAGCAATTCTACCAATTGGTAGTACCGCTACCGGTTGGTAGCGGCTGCTATCGGTTGGTAGCGGCTGCTATCGGTTGGTAGCGGCTGCTATCGGTTGGTAGCGGCGCTACCGGTCAGTAGGCCCATTACCAACGGTAGCGGTACTACGGGAAAGTAG
Source organism: Cryptomeria japonica (assembly GCF_030272615.1). Lineage (NCBI taxonomy): Eukaryota > Viridiplantae > Streptophyta > Pinopsida > Cupressales > Cupressaceae > Cryptomeria > Cryptomeria japonica. The sequence goes on along the minus strand of NC_081411.1, from coordinate 514,273,557 downwards.
TGTATGTTGCTCGGCAGCAGCACTATTGCAGGTTGGCCTTGGCCATCGCTTGACCTTGTACCCTTACCGGTACAAACCGGTTTATGCTATGAACTTAAATTTAATAAAATGAAATATATTTTAAAGTGGTTTTAGTGTTAAATAAAAATGGTGATTTTTCATGTGATTTTTATTATGTCGTTTAATAAATTTATCTATGGAAATCAAGGCATGTATTAGGAATTCAAATTGGTTAATTTGGATATATTCTGGAAATGAATTAAATGCCTATTGGGAATTCATGTTTTTATTCAGTTGAGTATTTGACGTGAATTTTATCCTTGATGAAATATTGAATTGGAAATTGAATGGATGTGAATGGTAAAAGAGTGTTTTATTTAATTTTCAATCAATGATGTTGCAAGTGCTTATGATGCTGATTTTCTCAAAGATTGTCTAAGTATGGACTTAGTGAAATTAGTTTTCCTTGCAAGAGTTATATTGTGTTATTTTTGGTCTGTGGTTCATTCGTCCTGTGGTAGTGTATTTGGTACCTTTGACCAAGTGATATATGTTGGCTTCGTTGTCTTAACCATGTAGTGTATTTGCCTTATGGTTAACCAAGAGTCAGTATGTCCTTGTTTTGACCACTTGTTTTTGGATAGTGGTGTTATGGTAGTCTGTTTTTCCATAGGGTCCTCGTGGAGTGACCATGTTTGTTTAGTGTCCTTTTAGAGAGTGGCTTTCGAAAGGGGGCTATGCCCAAAGAGGTTGGCAGGATGACCCTTTGAAAGTAAGATAATAAGTGATAATCTCACTAATTGATTAGGTGGGTAGCTCTCAAACATTAAAAAAGATATTGTACCTCATGCATAGGTGAGTGCTTGTATTGAGGCTCATAATGTAGCGAGAAGTCTTGGAATGGAAAACCAACCACCTTGTCTTCACGAAAGGCTGGTAGGGTTCGCATGAGACTTAGTTGGAACCAGAGGTTCAGGAGAGGTTACCAGGACAGTGAGTCGGGACCTATGGAGGTTGTACCATGGTATCCATCTTAAGATATGCGATGACACTCTCTCTTTAGGTTCACTTGTGTGTGTGATCTAGGTTCACTTGTGTTTCATGTTATCGAGTGACTTGTGTATTTGTGATGTTGAGTCACCTGGATTATTGTGGAGTCTCTTTGTGTTGTCATGGTGTCGTATTGTTTTGTCAATCATGTCATGCTTTTGCTTGCTTGAGGGTCCTCAGCTATCTCCTAGCACGGTGGGGTGATTCCATTTTGGGAATTGCATGGTCGCGTGGTAGTGCCACTTCCCATTGAATGTTCTTGTTCGTACCTTCATGCGAGGATTGGCTTCACAGGTGTTTCTGTGGATCATGGCTCATGTGTTTCTGTGGATTATTGTTATTTGGAGACCTATGTGGTCTTTGTATCATGATCTTTTGTAACCTTGTAATTGGTTAAGTTGTATCTTTATATGTATATTGAGAAGCCATGTATTGGAAGAACAATGTAATCCTAAGATTGGGATGCTATTTATCAGTTTCCTTTATGATTATATGTATGTGCTGATTGAAGAGAGAATTACATAGTATCCTTTCAATCTTTCAATGGTGTAATCTGTTTTTCTTATGGCTCCTTGTGATCATTGATTTAATAATGGATCATTGGATTAACCTTAATTGTGGAATTTATCTTTTGGTTTTAATTCTTCGTTGGTAACCCCTTAAGGAATTCTGGTGTAAGTCTTCCTCTTGTGTTATTGTGCATGTTGTGTGTTACGCACTTATTATGTTTATACTTTAAAAAAAAATTGTTTCACCCTTGTTATAGGTTTTCCTTTGGGGGTTCCTAGAGTGGCATTACATTATTGCTAAGTTAATGTTGTTTATTAATAATCTATTTTGAAGTTTTAGACTAATTCACCTCCCCTCTTAGTCATGTCAGGTGTTGAACATTTACAAGTTAGCAAGGTAAAACATAAAATAGTGTAAATTGAGTTTCAAAACCCAATTTTCACTTAAGGGAAACTATCATGCAAATCAGGTTTTGAAACCCGATTTACATGTTGGTAAAATCTTGAATTCCAATAAAATGTGCTCATCGGGTTTGAAAACCCAATGAGCAACTTGAGGTAAGTCAAAAATACATAAATGTGTTTATAGGGTTTTGAAACTTGATGAATAAATTTGATGCCTTGGTGTTCATTGGGAATTAAAACCTTGAAAAAATTGAATGAAACTTTCATGTTGTGTTCATGTTTTGGTTAGGGTTTGAAACCCAATCAGCATGTGTAACGTGTTGATCGGGTTTCAAAGCTCGATCAACATGTGTAACGTGTTGATCCGGCTTCAAACCTCGATCAACATGCAAAGGGTTTTACAACAATTTGCAAGTGTTGGTTAACAAAACTATTGCAAGGATAGCTGATGTTGGGCGAGATTTACATCCTGACCAACACATACTTGATGTTGACTAGGATACAAATCCTGCTCAACACCAAATGATAAGTGCTTGGGTAAAACAAAGGTGATTTGGGTTTATAATCTCAAATCATCATCTTGATAACAACAATGGATATAAAATGGAAAGGATAAACCCTAGAAAGCATAGAAAAATGAAAAAAATGTGGGGGAAAGGATGTTGAGACATGGACCAGCTAGGACTCATACCTAGGACCTTCCATACGCTACTGGAGTGCCCTACCACTGAGCTACTGGCCCCTCTTGGACCAGTCCATCATTGGTCCGGGTGTGGCTTATTTCCAACACCAACACCCCCCCTTAAGCTACACCTCTCATGTGCTTGGGGCTCCTAGCCTGGACCTGGCTCTGATACCATGTTGAGACATGGACCGGCTAGGACTCAAACCTAGGACCTTCCATACGCTACTGGAGTGCTCTACCACTGAGCTACTGGCCCCTCTTGGACCAGTCCATCATCATTTCAGGTGTGGTTTATTTCCAACACCAACAAAGGATACCTAAAACTCAAAGGTACATATGAAAAATGCTTTGAAACATAGAGAAAATCCTCTTGAAATCCAAATGTAAGAGATGAAGGAGCACATATGAAATATAAGAGGGTAGTTGAGCACAAAAACAAAATTTTAAAATGACCATAAAATGTATTGAAACAATAAATAAAAAGGGTTTGATTCAAACTTCAAAACCTAGTGTTAATTATAATTGTGTGACATAAATACATGCACTTCAGGTTTTGAAACATGAAATGCAATTAAGTGCAATTTGGGTTTGAAAACACAATGTGCAACTTTTTGCAAAAAACTTAAAAACTTGTAATTCATATTTTAAAACTCGAATTACAACAAAAAACTTAGAGAATGTGTACTTTTGGGTTTTAAATTCAGAACTACAACTCATCAAGAAAAAGACTAACTTCAAACAAAAAACCAACAAAAATAAAAAAGATGCCTAAATTTCTCAACACGACATTTGAGAAGCTCAAATCACATGTGAGGAAAACAAGAAATGACCTCGTGAAGCATGCTTGAAGGTCATGGGATATAAAACAAACAAGTTTCATAGTGCTTATCCCATGATTTGAGTCAATTGTGAATCAAGGATAACAGTCCACTAAATGTGGATGACCCACCTAAGGTGGAAAAGTGATAACATGATAAAACCCTAAGGTGGAAGTTCCACATGAGGTAGAAAGTGAAAATATTGATAAGTCCACTAAAGGTGGAAATGTCCTATGTGGTCCCTAAGTAAATTTAAGCGAAAGGTGTAATGAGAACCTAAGTGAAGAACTAACAAAATACAACACCTTAATTATACCAGTACCCCCACTAGAGTGCAACTTAGATAGAATGTACGCAAAATAAAAAAATGCAAGATAAGTCTCAACAACTAGGCCATGTTAGGTACCCATGTCCAAATGCAAAGAAATCTCACAAATGAAGAAAAGGAGCAAACCTAGTGGGAAAAAAATCCTCCCCAAAAGAGAAAATAAAATACAAAATTCCTTCAAAGATGAATGAGAAGGAAAAAAATCCATGCGAGGAAAAAGTCTCCCTATAAGAGAGAAGAGGAAGAGAGACCTTGAAGCCCCCCCACAATGTATAATTTTCAGTAATGGTAGATGCTCCAAATTGGATGTAGAAAATGCTCCATGATCGTCAAAAAATCTTCCTCCCCTTAGAAAGACACAAAATCAAAGGTGTATGAATGAAGTCTCCCCAGTCCTAAAAGGAATATGTAGGAAAAAAAATCAAGATGTGTGATGTCTTTAAAAACTACTCAAGTATACCCATGTCGATGCTGAAAGTTGCCCCTTTGAAAATAGGTGTACTAGGCCACACTACTAAAAAAGACAATCTAGGATCTAATGAAGATGAATATAGAACATGATCCAAAGACTCAAATGCCTCATCTATAAACAAATATACCTCCTCCATATTGTGTACATAAGTATCCACACCCATATCAAACTATGAAGAATGGTCATGTAGAGAATGAATAAGAGGATGAGAGTGTTCCCTTGTAACAACTCAAGAAGGACCATCTACATCAAAGATAAGATGAATATCATCAATGATTTCTCTTGAATCTACAAGATTTAACTTTACAAACAATCCTACAATGTTTGTCAAGTAGTCATCCCAAGGCACTACATCTGAAAGACAATGTATATTATGTTGCACTAAATCACAAGAAGCCAAAATTGTAGCAACAAAAGCATAATTGGGAGCAATAATAGATGTGATATCAATGGGATAATAAGGAATGCAAGTCTCAAGAACTTGATCACATATGAGAATACCAAAGTTCAAGTAGCCAAATTTATCTTCAAAATTGGAATCCACACTAAAAGTGTGATCATCGTTTAAGGAATCAAATTCATTAATAGGAAAAATATCTAAAAAGGAGTACAACCGATGATAACTGAATCAGGAATTAACTCCGCAATCTTCCTTGCTACACCATGAGTGATTTGATAGATGGAAAGGGGATTGTTTGTCAAGTGACGTACACACAATATCAATAGATACCTTCCCAATTACATTCATATATGTATGAATTCCCATCAAAATATGTGGCATGTTGCAAGGCTCAAAGAATGAGAACATAGATTGTGAAGACTCCATATGATGAGAAGATCTTGAATCTAGAAGCCATCTCCCTGAATCATGACTTGCAGTAGCACGAAGAGATTCTCCTTTGTTCTTATTTGTCCCAAAAATGTCACTTTGGTTGTGAATAAGTTGAAGGAGACATTTTATAAGGCAATCTAATTCTATTATTATTCCTCTCAAGAAGATGCTTCAATTCATCAATATCCTTATTAAACAATGATGTTCTTAGTGTCCTAACTTCTTGCAATATGCAAAAGTAGAATTTTCCTTCTTAGATGGTTCCCCCTTAGGATAGTATGTATAATATCCTTCTTGAGAAGAGTAACATTATGCTCTATCTTTGTTTGGCTTAAGCTTTGATTAATTCTTCTTCTTCTTGGAACCTTTCTCATGACCAACCACCAAAGCATGTGACTTGGGTGAATTGAGAATACCCATGGTGATCAAATTTCCTTGCTTAAGCATTAACATCTCTATTAATGAAATAAAGGATGGTGTAGTATAAGCACTCCCCATTTCCAACTGATGAGTATAGAAATTAGAAACAAAATTTTCTTACTCTGAACGATGTTTGTCCAACAAATTCAAGACCAATTGTGCATCCTTCTTATCAATACCACAATCTTTGAATTATTCTCTTAGCTAAGTTTACTTAATTACATAGTTATGGATTGTATCAAAATCCTTAGGGTTTAAATTTTTGAGATCATTATCAAGTTTGTATCCTCTAATCTCACCAACTTTCCATACAATTAAGAAAGTTTATCCCAAGCATTCTTAACTATTTTACGCTTATCAATATGAAAGATAAGATCGGTTGATACATATTTTCTGAATGTTCCAATATCCATAGTACTTTTAATGAGTCAATCCACTTTTAAATTAGGATAGATGGTTCTTGAATATTTCCATCAATCTAATTATTTAATCCCATTTCCATTAGTTTAGTCCTGTTGGCAACAATGCAGCAAACTGAGAGGGGGGTGAATCAATTTGCTCACAAACTCAACACAATTCAAACTTAAATTCAGATCTGGTTATTTGCAATGAAAACATAAACCAACACCACATCAATAACACCGATATTTTTGACGTGGAAACCCAGTTAAGGGAAAAACCACAGTGGGAACCCACCCACAATGATATAATACCCTGTTAGGAATAAATGTAAATATTACAATGGGGAATGCACATGATTTCAGGCACACTGCCTAGAGCTCACTGCTCAAATACAAGAAGGGCTACAACCCTGAGGAAAGCTCACTGCCTTGTAAAATTTGAACAACAATTCGAATTACATGAACTGTGAAAATAGCATCTCCCAATGCCTGATTACAATTCTAGTTAAGCACAGATACTCAAACTCTGCTCTTTCCACTTCTTCACACTCTTTTGCACTCTTCCACAGTTCTCCTCAACTATTTAAAGATCAATTCAATGTTCAAACACATAGATAAATCTCACAAATGAATATTACATATATTTATACAAATCATCAACCTATATTTCAATCTCAGCTAAAACCTCAACACAAATTATAAAATAATAACCTCACATGCTACAACAACACATGCAGACCAAAACAATGTCGGCTAAGACATATTATGGACCCAAATAATTACCGCAAACAAGAAACACCACCAATAATTACGCCTCGATCATCTGCAACACACTACATTCACCAAGAATGTCGCATAACACGAAAAACACCTCCAGATCAAGAAAATAATCAATAACATGCACAATGATCAATGCGGACCACCAACACAGATAGAAAATGATCTAGAAACATCCACAATCAATGTGAGTCACCACAGAAACAATTACAACATCACCACTCACTATAATCTCCATAATTATTATATCAAAGCTCAAGAACACATGCAAAACTGACTAATAAACAGAAAGATTTGCTTGCGGACTTCCAAATCATGAACCATCTGAATTGAGGACACATATGAATATCCCAAACCCTCTTCCAAATCCGCAAACCAAGCTAATGCAATTTCAAAGCAATGTAGAGCATAAACCAGAATATTGAATAACACGAACAACTGAATATCAACCACAATATTGGACCTCATAGCTCGATCAAATCATCATGCAGATCACTAAAACTTATGCTGAGTCAACTAGAGATAAGTATCTCTAAACCCATTACACCACAACAGCTCAATTGCAACACACTGACCAAATCAACTCATTTGATCTGACTGCAACACTGAAATACACAGAAGAATATGTTGACATCAATGACAACACATCATTCCAACAAACTTCAACAATATCCTGCAATCTCCCCCTTTGGTATTGATGGCAACATATGAATGTGAAAACAAATTAATGCAAACAAATAAATCAACAACCAACAATCTCCCCCTCAGATTAGCACAAGATATAGTAGTTTTTCACATGCTCTTCTCCCCCTTTGGCATCAATGCAAAAGGCACATACAACATAAATCTTGATTATCTCCCCTTTGACACACACTCTAACAATTCTGGACATCTAAGACACATACTAACTACTCCCCCTGAGTAGCAGCCCCTCATCAATCTGGATCATAAGATATCTCTGTGAGGTCCACCAGACTGATGCAACTCCATGAATCTTAGTTCTCATCAAGATGGGAAATTACCCCTAGCTTCTCTCTAAGATACTCAAATGTATCTTTAGGAAAAGGCTTCATGAAGATATTTGCAATCTATTCTTTTGTAGATACATACTCCAATCTAACTTCCTTCTCATTTACCTTCTCTCTCAAGAAATGAAACTTGATTAATATATTCTTAGTCTTAGAATGCAACACTGGATTCTTGGAAATTTTTATAGCACTTGAAATTTCATAATATATAGCAGTATGCTCATCAAAAGTAACTGTGATATCCTTTAACATTTGCTTCATCCAAATCGCCTGAGAAAAATTGCTAGGAGCAGCAATGTATTCAGCTTCTATAGTAGAAAAAGATATATCATTCTACTTCTTACTCATCCAAGAAACCAATCTCTTACCCAAGAAAAATGCACCAACACTAGTACTCTTTTTGTCATCAATATCACCTGCCCACTCAACATCAGTATAGGCACTCAAAGTGAAATCATCAACTCCAAGATACCACAAACCAAAATCAATTGTCCCTTTCAAATATCTTAAAATTCTTTTCACAACAACAACATGAGATTCCTTAGGATCGGCTTGAAATCTAGCAACAAGACACACAACATTCATAGTATCAGGCCTAGTTTGAGTCAAATACAACAAACCACCAATCATAGATATGTATCTAGTCTAATTTACTTTTGGAGAATCATCATCCTTTATCAATTTACATCCAGTCACCATAGGTGTACCAATAGGCTTTGCATCATCCAAACCAAACGTCTTCAACAATTCTTTTACATACTTAGATTAAGATATAAGATACCTTTATCTAGCTAAGTAATTTGCAATCCCAAAAAGAATTTCATCTCACCTATCATAGACATCTCAAACTCATTTTGCATATCATCAAACTTCTTGCACAAACCATTATTTCCACCAAAAATAATATCATCAATAAAAACTTCAACAATTAAGATGTTATCATTATCAATATTGAAGTACATATTATTGTCTTTTATTAAATTCAAGATTCATCAAATACTTATCCAATCTGGCATACCAAGCTCTTGGAGCTTGCTTCAATCCATACAATGTTTTCTTTAACCTACAAACCATATCTTTTTGATCTGTCAACTGAAAACCATCTGGTTGCTCAATGTAGACTTCTTCTTTCAGCTCACCATAAAGAAAGGTTGACTTGACATCCATCTGATACACTTTGAAATCTTTGTAAGTATCATAAGCAATAAATAATCTAACAGCTTCAATTCTAGCTACCGGAGAAAAGTCTCCTCAAAATCAATACATTCCATCTGAGAATAACACTTACAAACAAGGCTTGACTTATTCCTAACAACTTCAACTTTCTCATTCAATTTATTCTGAAACGCCCATTTATTTCAAATTACATTCTTATCCTTAGGTCTGGGAACTAAAATCCATGTATTATTCTTTTCAATCTTATTCAACTCTTCTTCCAAAGCTTTAAACTAACTTTCATCTTTACAAGCTTCATCAATATTTTTAGGTTCAATTTTAGAAATCAAGCAATACTCTTCAACAACTCTTCTCCTAAGCATCACACCTCTATTCTTATCACCTATAATCTAATTCTCTGAATGGTTTAACCTTACATACCCGGGAGTCTTAGGATTTTCATGATTCTTACTCTTGAACTCTTTCTTCTACACTTGCTTCTCCTTCATTTTCAGGCTTTTATGGAGCAATCTGCACTTGATTCTGGGTATGCACTTGCTTTTCTTTATCTGCACTGACAATCTGATCATCTGAATCATATCCAGAGTATCTGGGTTGATACTCATTTCCTTCATCCACTTTCACATTAACACTTTCAACAATCTTCCACAATCTCTTGTTATAACACTGGTAGGCCTTGCTCTTAGTAGAATAACCAAGAAAGATTCCTTCATCACATCTAGTAGCAAATTTCCCTAGATCTTCATCTCTTTTTATATAGGATTTACTACCAAAAATTATGAAATATCTAAATGTAGGAGCATGACCAAAGCATAACTCATAAGGAGTCTTACTGGTATCACCTTTAATATGCACCCGATTGAGAGTGTATACAGTAGTACTCACATATTCTCTCCAATAGATAAGCGAAATATTTCCTTCAATCATCATGGTTCTAGCAGCTTCCTAAACTATAAAGTTCTTCATTTCCACAATAGCATTTTGTTGAGGGGTCCACAGAGCAGATAATTGTCTCTTCACCCCATGCTCTTCACAAAAAGAATTGAAATCACTAGAAGTAAATTCACCACCTCTGTTAGATCTCAAACACTTCAGCTTCTGCCCAGTCTCATTCTCAACCATAGCTTTGAAAATCTTTAACTTCCCCAATTCTTCATACTTCTCCCTTAAGAAGGCAACCCACATCATCCTTGAATAGTCATAAATCGGCAACATGAAATACCTATCACCTTGCAAGCTTCTCACTCTAGAGGGACCACACAAATTAGTACGCACAAGATCCAATATTCCACTAGAAGTATACTATTTGTTTTTGAAAGAAATTATTGTCTACTTCCCTAACTGACATTCCCTACACACCAAGTTAGAAGGCTTTACAATCTTAGGCATATCTCTTACAGCTTGAGTGGAACTTATCTTAACCATGCAGTCAAAATTTACATGACACATCCTTCTATGCCATAACCAACTTTCATCAACCTGAGCAATCAAACAACTTTTACCACCAACATTCAAGTGAAAAATATTACCTTTGGTCTTTGTACCCGATGCAATTTCAGTTCTAGAGCTACTCAAGATCTTACATCTACCATCCTTGAATTCTAAATAATATCCCTTATCAACCATCTATCCAACACTCAAAAGATTATTCTTTAGACCATTCAACGTATAGGACATCATTAGTGTTATTCTTACCATCAAGATAAATAGCACCTCTACCATAGATTATACCAGCTTTGTCATCACCAAACCTTACTACAACACCATCACACTTTTCCATACTCACAAACTTACACTTATCACCTGTCATATGATGAGAGCAACCACTATCAATAACCCATTCATCTCTCTCTTCAACTTTAGCAACTAAATATTTCTCTTCAATAATGCAGCTAGTAGAATCAACAGTCATCGGATCAACTTCCTTTATAGAAATGAACACCCACTCATCTCCTAAATATCCTTTATCACACTCATCATCTGTCACACATTCATCAGCAGCAAAATAACACTTCTTCTGATATTTAGGCTTATAGGGATTGATTGGCTTCTTAGAAACTCTTTTCGAACACCTTGAGGCAAAATGTTCTATCTTATTTAATGAAAAACATTTAAGAGGCAACTTTCCTTCATACTTACAGGCACCTTTATGCAATCTTCTGGCAACCAGGGCTTCAAATTCTTCAATCTCTCTTTCATCTTCTTCAAGCTCTCTCATCTCCTTCTCATATCTAGATGCCCTTGTTGAACTTTCTCCTAGATTATATTTCTGTTTCCCGGATACAATAGCTTTAAATGTAGATTCTGACTTAGGAGGGGCTTCACCAAATTTACTCAACTCAAAAGCAACAAGCTTACCGATCAGCATGTCTCTTATCACATCTGTCACGGTTTGGATCTCTTCAATAGTAGTAGCCTTGTGCTTGTAAGTAGGAGGCAAGGATTTCGACACTTTAGCAACAATCTTAGATTCTTCCAATACTCCACCAGCACATTTGATGTTCAACACAAGCTCATTCACTTTCTGCATAAAGGAGGAAATGTTCTCATCTTCACCCATCTTCAACATTTCATACTTTCCTTTCAAGCTCTGCAACTTAGCAACTTTCACATGGTTGTCACCTTCATACAAAGTTTGTAGCTTCTTCCATATCTCATGAGCAGTTTGTAGATCCATCATATTAGTCATCTCAAAATCAAACAAGGCACTCAACAATGCTTCCTTAGCTCTAATATTGAATTCAGCTTCCTTTATCTCATCAGAAGTGGTAGGACCATTCTGAGGAGCATTATACACATTCTTAGTAATCTTCCAATAGTCTTCACCAATGCATTGCAAATGACATTCCATCCATTTTTTCCAGAGTGTAATTTGTTCCATCAAACCTTGGACTATCCTTCTTAAAAGAAAAAATTGTCATCCTGGATCGCCTCAAGTGGTCAAGCTTCTTCCGAAGGATCTAGATCTAATACCAATTGTTGGCAACAATGCAGCCAACGAGGGGGGTGAATCAATTTTCTCACAAACTCAACACAAATCAAACTTAAATTCAGATCTTATTATTTGCAATGAAAACATAAACCAACACCACATGAATAACACACATAACACCAAGATTTTCGACGTGGAAAACATAGTTAAGGGAAAAACCATGGTGGGAACCTACCCACAATGAGATAATACCCTATTAGGAGTTGTCGTTCCTGTGAAGTGTATACCTGCAACTGCAACACAAAACACTCAATAGATCATTACAAGCATGGTTAGAAAATTTTAAAAAAATAAAGATAAAACCATGGCTAATCAATCTATTTCCTCGTAATAAATGCGAGTGTAGATTTGCTCTCAGATCTGGATAAGAAAATTCCAGTAACTTGACTACGTCTAGATGGAGGATTTGAAATGATAATTATGCATTTAAGCTAGAAAAGAGAATGATAAAGCTACATGATTCAACAGTTATGCTAGAAAATAAGCTATATCTAAGATGCAATTGCCTATAATAACAATGCTCAAATGATATGCTAAGATCAATGTGCCTATAGTAACAATGCCTGAAATACAAAATGAGATGGGATGATTATTACTCCAAAATGGGGTCTATTTATAGGATTTCCAAGGCTAGGGATGAGGTGGCAGGAATCAACGGTCAAGATTAAGTCTGAAGATATCAATGGTGAAATTGGAGGAGGTTGGAAAAGAGGTTGGATGAAAGGGAACATCTGCCATCTCTAGGGTGACAAGTGTCAAGAAGCTTCTAGAGAGGTTGGATGAAAGGGAACATTTGTCATCTCTATGGTGACAAGTGTCAAGAAGCTTTTCTCATGAGAGAGAAAGTGTCTAAGGAAAGGGGACATGTGGCCCAAGAATGCCATGTGTCTCAAGGGAAGAGTAGGTTTAATTAAACCCAGGGTTAGATGGAATGGGTTAAATTTAGAAGGGGTTAGGTTAGGTGGTTAGAAGTTAGGAGGCATGTGGGTAAATTTGAATTTAAAATTCAAATAAGACTAATTAATTCTCAACAACTCATAAATTGATTTGTTTTAATTAATTAGAAGATTAGAAGAATTAATTGAAGATGGGGGGAGAATTAATTAATCAAAGGGGATTATGAAATGAACCTATTAAATAAATACTTAGATTTATTAATAAGTAGATGAAAGTGGGAATTTAATCAAATTGCTTAGTGAATTCAATTAAATTAGGAAGGGGGATTAATTAAATAATTGCTTATTTAATTAATTATCTTCAAACCATTTTTAGGTGTATACAGGAGTAAATGTAAATATTACAATGGGGAATGCACATGCATTTAGGCACACTACCTAGAGCTCACTGCTCAAATACAAGAAGGGCTACAACCAAGAGGAAGGCTCAATGCCTTACATAATTCGGAAAACAATCCGTATTACATGAACTATAAAAATAGCATCTCCCAATGCCTAATTAAAGTTCTGGTTAAGCATAGATACTCAAACTCTGCTCTTTCCACTTCTTCACACTCTTTCACACTTCTCCTCTACTACAGAAAGATCAACTCAATGTTCACATACACAGATACATCTAACAAATGAATATTACATATATTTATACAAATCATCAACCTATATTTCAAGGTTGGCTAAACCCTCAACACAAATTACAAAATAATAACCTCACATGCTACAACAACACATGTAGACCAAAATAATGTCGGCTAAGACATAGTTTGGACCCAAATAAATACTGCAACCAAGAAACACCACTAATAATTACGCCTCGATCATCTGCAACATGCTACAATCACCAAGAATGTCTCATAACATGAAGAACACCATCGGATCGAGAAAATGATCAATAACGCACACAACGATCAACATGGACCATCAACATGGATAGAAAACGATCTAGAAACATCCACAAGCAATGTGAATCACCACATAAACAACCACAACATCACCACTCACTAGAATCTCCATAATTATTATATCGAACCTCAAGAACACACGTTGAACTGACTAATAAACTGAAAGATTCACTTGCGGACTTCCAAATCATGAACCATCTGAATTGAGGACACATATGAATGTTCCAAGCACTCTTCCAAATCCACAAACCAATATAATGCATTTCTGGAGCAATGTGGAGCATAAACCAGAATACTGAATAAGACGAACAACTAAATATCAACCACAATATTGGACCTCATAGCTTGATCAAATCATCATGTGGATCACTAAAACTTCTGTTGAGTCAAATAGAGATAAGTATCTCTGAACCCATTAAACTACAATAGCTCAAGTGCAACACACTGACCAAATCAACTCATTTGATCCAACTGCAATAGTGAAATACACTGAAGAATATGTTGACATCAATGACAACACATCATTCTAGCAAACTTCAACAATATCCAACAAGTCCATGCATTTATTTTCCATGTCACATAATTATGTGGAGTTAAAAGAGGAAACTTAGGAGAACCCATGGCTAAAAATATGAACACAAGAAAGAACCAAAATCACAATCACACAACACAACCACCAAATTTACTCAATCAAAGAACAACCCCCCCCCAAAAAAAAAAAAAAAGTAATGATTTGGCACTTTATACTTGGTGTGATTACAATGGGCACTTGCAAAACAAAGGCTACGTGAACTTCTTATTTGAATTATTACAATTGCCAAAATTAGGCTATATTAGACTCAAATGAATATGCAAAAGACCAAAATGTGGTATATACATTGCATTTACCAAAAGATAAGACAAATAAGGTCATGTTCTCAAATTGAAATTTCTTATCATGATGACTAAAAACTAATAACACCATTGTGAAATACAATAAAAATCATGTAATTTAAACAAAAATGCACCTAAAAAGGAGTCCATATGAGCTTGAAGGAAGCCTCCAAAGTTGCAAAAGTAAGGATTATGCAATTTTTTGAAAAATCCATGTACAAACATCAAAAAATACCAACATGAATACAAAGAGCACAAAATTATACCCCAAATAAAAAAATTCTCACAAAATGCAGCCTAAATGACTGAGATATTGTTGTTTGAAAATCGTTTGCATAATTATGATACCCATATCGCTGCAGCACCTCCCAAATTTATATGCCCTTAGATTTGGCCTCTAGATTTTGATTTGGATGAAACAAAAGGAAAAAATAACTTTCTCAAACCTTTTGAATCCAATGGCAACCTTAGATTTGA
This sequence comes from Cryptomeria japonica, assembly GCF_030272615.1. Taxonomy (NCBI): domain Eukaryota; kingdom Viridiplantae; phylum Streptophyta; class Pinopsida; order Cupressales; family Cupressaceae; genus Cryptomeria; species Cryptomeria japonica. Next base: position 514,258,459 of record NC_081411.1, on the reverse strand, counting down.
CCTAGCAAGCTCTAATGTTTACTTACAATACAAAACCATGAAAGCAAGAAACCCTAAAATGCACAAGAAATCTCTCAAAATGACTAACCAATGACACTTCATAAGTTGTGATACCATGTAATATTTTTCTATAAAGGTATCCATCTAAGATATAGGGTCCTAATGGACAGCACAATAACAAGAGAGAAATAATATGATAGGAATAAATTGTATTCCCATCAGGAATGCATTAGAATTGATATGAAAGTACATAGGAAACCCCTTGGTTCATTGGCTAAGGTGAAACTTAGGAAGGCATAAGATTATGAAAAGTATCTTAATCTTATGACATGATACATAAAGTGATAACTTATCACCCACCTATGGTGAAAAATTGATAGTGTGATACGTCCACTAAACATGGATCACCCACCTAAGTTGGATAAGTGATAACATTATAACACCACTATAGGTGGAAAGTGATAATGTGATAATTCCACTAAAGGTGGACATTTCCTATGTGGTCCGTAAGTAAGCTTAAGTGAAAGGTGTAATTAGAATCTAGATGAAGAACTAACTTTGTAAAACACCTTAATTACACCAACACTATTAGGCTCCCTTGTTGATAATAAATCTACTAGAAGTCACACTTTTTCAAATCATAGCTACTTAAGGTAAATCCTAATTCAAAATAAAAATTTACTTTCTACTTTTTATATTTTCAAGAAGTAATAGGAGTTCATTCCAAATTTTTTAATAAGAAAACTCCAAGAAGTCATAGTATTACAAGTTCTATTAAGAGGTTTGATCCTCCTTAAACCCAATCCTCCTTTATTCTTCAATTTACAAGCTAATTCATAAGCCAAAAGAGGAATACACTTTCTTTCATCCATATCAAACCAATGGAATATATTTTTAATCTTTTAAATTTTATCAATGGTCTTAGCTAGAGTATGTAAGAGAATCATGGTGTAAATAGGAATATTCTAGAGTATGGCTTTTATAAGCTATTTATTTCCTACTTGGCTAAGGATGGAGCCTTTTCCAACTAACAAGCTTCTATTGAAAAATATCCAACAAATCTGTAGCATCGTAAATTGGAACTGGTGCAATTCATACCTCATGTTTGTGCTTCCAATTTAGCATGTATTGTCCCCATTCCCCCTAGGCCTATTTTGGCCCCATTTTGCTCTAACTTTAATGTCACTTGTTGAAACTATTGAGTGGGCCCCATCCTAGAGTTGTCCTCCCCCATTTCCTAGTTTGTTGGTCCTATTTTTGGAGGACCAGAGTGTGGTGGCACCTTGGTCTAGTACAGGACGCCCCATCGACCTAGTCCCCATTAAACATGACCTAATTTAAATTTGGGTGGGAATTATCTCTCCCCAATGGATTTTGGTCCTTCTGGCTCAACTTGATCATTGGAAGTCAATCTAATCGGTTATTTACCTAGGGAACCCTATATAAGAACATCTTATTAATCCATTTTAGAGGGAAGACTCTAATACTCCATCCATAGCATTCATGCATTCAAGAATTTGTCGTCAAGCATTCTCAAGCATTCAAAGCATTATTTCATCCTTCAAGCATCATGGAACAAAGACACATAAATCCTCATGCAAGCATGCGTGTTTGATTAGGTTATTAATGCTCATGTGTTTGTCGTATTATTACATCCAACATTTGTGATCATATCTAAAGAGCATTGCATCATCAATCCTCGTATCAATCATTGTAGATCTGAAGTATATCTCCTAACATTTACTTCAGTATTTAAATTATTTCATTCAAGGCTAATTCCTAAACCAGGGTTTTCCACAACCCTTTTCCTTTCTTTATGTGTGTAGGGAGTTGATTCAGGAGCTATGGTTAAGGGTTCCAACAAATGTGACTACGACGAACAAGTTTAAATTTTGATGGAGAGAAAAGTGGAGGACCAGGATGACCTACCATCTTGGTCCCGACAATTTTTATCGTGCTTTCGACAATGGATCCAATGCTTCTCCCTGATCTAAAAAAGATCCCACTTACCTATCTCACAATTACAAGAGTAGGGTGACCTACCATACTAATCCCAACAATTCAACCCAAAATTTTAGGAACAGGTTTTGATCTTATTCTTTTGCTCATATCTGTGTTTGTGCTTGTTTGATATTTGTAGTAGTTTGTTTCACTTCAATTGTCTATTGTCTTGCCCTAACTTCCCAATTTACATCCAAATTTCAACTCAAAAGGGGGAGACAAAAAATTGGTAAATTCAATTAGTGTTTTAGCTCTTTTCCTAATTGAATTGTGGCTAGATCTATTGAATTTATCCCCCTCTTTTAATGTTATGGTCCTTAGGTAGGATTGGTGGTTTTAATATCTTAATTGGTGAAACCCTAATATTCCCACCACTACAAAATCATTCCAAGAATACTTTAGGACCTAACTATTGAATAATGGTAATATCAAATATAAATAGGGAATATTAGTAATTTTGTATCCTAGAATAAGATTCATTTCTCTAATACTGAGCTTCCTTTTTGGTTTCCATTTTGACTACTTCATTATATGTATAAAACATTCCTTCATCTACCACAACTATAAATTATAGTTTTCAACCATGTCCAAGCCATTCTATCCTCTGCTTTTCTAATTTATGAACCATAATTTTGATTTTGTTATCATCTTCTTTTTCTAACTCATTATTTCTTTGTGTCTTATCTCTCATTTTCTTAACACTTTCAACTTGAGCATCAAGTGAATAAAAATTTATCAAGAATAAAACGCTTATTTCTTCATATTTTTTTATCATGTTTATGTCACACCTTAATATACTATTTCAATGTTTCATCTCTAATTGTTTCTACAAATTCATATGATTTGGTTTGGGGGTCATCTATACTATTTCTTCTATAATGATATTCTAAGATGAAGAGATTCTCATTGATATCTTTATTATCCTTACGAAGCACAAGGATTTTAGTCTTGTTTGAGGCCATCCTTTTTGGAGTTAAAGGTGCGTTTGATTTAATTTTTTGTATTTTGGGGCTTCTCCTTCCTCTTTGGTCTATCTTCAACTCTTGGACCTCTTGTGACATGTCACCTTTTCTTTTGATCTCATTTGCCTTATTTTAGATTCTTGTCGTTTGACTTTTTCTCTTTTGCCTTTGACTCTAGATAATTATATTTTAAAATAACTTTTATTTGATATAGTTTTGAATCCTTTCACACACACTATTCTTTCTTTTTTTCTCTATTTATCCTAAGCAAGGATCCTATACTTGTCTCTTCTTCAAAAAATGTTCTTGATTTATTTGGCATGGGGAAGACTATTGGCCAAGGATTGTTCCTCTTCAAGTTGTCATTTAATCTTAGGAGATGCACCTTTTGATATTTTTTTATTAGTTAATGATATTTTATTAAATAATATAGGGTTATTTTATCCTTTTTCAATTATAGTAATGAATAATTGATTATACATTTTACTTATCTCTTCTTTTTCTATATTCTTTTCCTTTTCTCAAAATTCCATAATTTTCATCTTATGTTCTTTCTATAAACATAAAATTTTACTTCATAAAGTTTTTAAGTATTTTTTACTTAAATTTAGAGGTTAATTTTGAATCTGAGGTTATTAAACCTTCAAGTCTTTACTAATTGTAACCTTCACATTAGATAAATTTGATTGAAAATATGGATTTGTGGTCAAAATTTTATTTTATGGAGCACTACCACTTCTATAATATAGAGTCAAAAAATCATTTTTTGCAACACCACTACTAAAATTCATTAATAAGGGGAGACAACAAATTGGTAGATTCAATTAGTGTTTTAGCCCTTTTCCTAATTGAATTGTGGCTAGATCTATTGAATTTATCCCCCTCTTTTAATGTATTGGTCCCTAGGTAAGATTAATGGTTTTATTATCTTGATTGGTGAAACCCTAATTTTCCTACCATTACAAAATCATTCCAAAAATACTTTAGGACCTAACCACTTATTAATGGTAATATTGAATATAAAGAGGGAATATTAGCAATTTTGTATCCTAGAATAAGATTCATTTGTCTTAGACTGAGCTTCCCTTCTGGTTTCCATTTTGACTACTTGATTATATGTATAAAACACTCTTTCATCTACCACAACTCTAAATTATAGTTTTCAACCATGTCCAATCCATTCTATCCTCTTACTTTATAATTTGTGATTCATAATTTTGATTTTGTTATCATAATGTTTTTCGAACTCATTATTTCTTTGTTTCTTGTCTCTCATTTTCTTAACACTTTCTACTTGAGCATCAAGTGAATAAAAATTTATCAAGAATAAACCACTTATTTCTTCCTATTTTTTATCATGTTTAAGTCACACCTTAATATACTATTTCAATGTTTTATCTCCAATTGTTTCTACAAATTCATATGATTTGGTCTACCTGGATCATCTATGTCATTTCTTCTATAATGAGATTCTAAGATGAAGAGATTCTCATGGACATCCTTATTATCCTTACCAAGCACAAGGGTTTTAGTCTTGTTTGCGGCCATCTTTTTTGGATTTATAGGTGTGTTTGATTTAATTTTTTGTTCTCCTTCCTTTTTGTCTATCTTCAACTCTTGGACCTATTGTGACATGTCATCTTTTCTTTCAGTCTTGTTTGCCTTGTTTTAGGTTCTTGTTGTTTGACTTTTTCTCTTTTTCCTTTGACTCTAGATAATTATATTTTAAAATAGATTTTATCTAATATAGTTTTGAATCCTTTCACACACACTATTCTTGTTTTTTCTCTCTATTTATCTTATGCAAGGATCTTATACTTATCTCTTCTTCAAAAAGTGTTCTTGATTTATTTGGCATGGGGGAGACTCTTGGCCAAGGATTTTGCCTCTTCAAGTTGTCATTTAATCTTAGGAGATGCACCTTTTGATAATTTTTTATTTGTTAATGATGTTTTGTTAAATAATCTAGGGTTCTTTTATCATTTTTCAATTATTTCAATTATAGTAATGACTAATTGATTGTGCATTTTACTTGTCTCTTCTTTTTCTATATTCCTTTCCTTTTCTCAAAATTCCATAATTTTCATCTTATGTTCTTTCTATAAACATAAAGTTTTACTTCATAAATTTTTTTAAGTATTTCTTACTTATATTCAAAGGTAAATTTTGAATTTGGGGTTATTAAACCTTTAAGTCTTTACTAGTTGTAACCTTCACATTAGATAAATTTGATTTAAATATTGATTTATGGTCAAAATTTTATTTTATGGAGCACTACTGCTTCTATAATCTAGAGTCAAAAATTCATTTTTTGCAGCACTACTACTTAGACAACAAATTGGTAAATCCAATTAGTGCTTTAGCCCTTTTCCTAATTGAATTGTGGCCAAATCTATTGAATTTACCCTCCTCTTTTAATGTAATGGTCCTTAGGTAAGATTAGTGGTTATATTATCTTAATCAGTGAAACCCTAATTTCCTTACCATTACAAAATCATTTCAAAAATACTTTAGGACCTAACCATTGAATAATGGTAATATCGAATATAAAGAGGGAATATTAGCAATTTTGTATCTTAGAATAAGATTCATTTTTCTAAGACTAGGCTTCCTTTTTGGTTGCCATTTTGACTTCTTCATTATATGTATAAAACACTGTTTCATCTACCACAAATCTAAATTATAGTTTTCAACCATGTCCAAGCCATTCTATCCTCTGCTTTTCTAATTTGTGAACCATAATTTTGATTTTGTTATCGTATTATTTTTCTTACTCATTATTTCTTTGTGTCTTTTCTCTCATTTTCTTAACACTTTCTACTTGGGCATCAAGTGAATAAAAATTTATCAAGAATAAACCACTTATTTCTTCATATTTTTTATCATGTTTAGGCACACCTTAATATACTATTTCAATATTTCATCTCTAATTGTTTCTACAATTTCATATGATTTGGTCTGGGGATTATCTATAATATTTCTTCTATAATTAGATTCTAAGACGAAGAGATTCTCATTCACATCCTTATTATTCTTACCAAGCACAAAGATTTTAGTCTTGTTTTCGGCGATCCTTTTTAGAGTTAGAGGTGTGTTTTATTTAATTTATTGTATTTTAGGGCTTCTCCTTCCTCTTTGTCTATCTTCAACTCTTGGACCTCTTGTGACATTCCATCTTTCCTTTTCATCTTGTTTGCCTTGTTTTAGATTCTTGTTGTTTGACTTTTTCTCTTTTGCCTTTGACTCTAGATAATTATATTTAAAAATAGCTTTTATCTAATATAGTTTTGAATCCTTTCACACACACTATTCTTGATTTTTCTCTCTATTTATCTCTTCTTCAAAAACTATTCTTAATTTATTTAGCTTGGGGAAGACTCTTGGCCAGGGATTTTGCATCTTCAAGTGTGTGATTTAATCTTAGGAGATGCATCTTTTTATAATTTTATATTAGTTAATGGTATTTTGTTAAATAGTGTAGGGTTCTTTATCCTTTTCCAATTATTTCAATTATAGTAATGACTAATTGATTGTGCATTTTACTTATCTCTTCTTTTTCTATATTCCTTTCTTTTTCTCAAAATTTCATAATTTTCATCTTATATTCTTTCTGTAAACATAAAATTTTACTTCATAAAGTTTATTTAATTTTTACTTAAATCCAGAGGTTAATTTTAAATTTTTGGTTATTAAACCTTCAAGTCTTTACTAATTGTAACCTTCACATCAGATAATTTTCATTTAAAATATGGATTTATGGTCAAAATTTTATTTTATGCAGTACTAGTACTTCTATAATCTAGAGTCAAATTCATTTTTTGCAACACTATTTATTCTAAAATTCATTAAAAGGTGGAGACAACAAATTGGTAAATTCAAAATAGTGTTTAGTCATTTTCCTAATTGAATTGTGGCTAGATATATTGGATTTATACACCTCTTTTAATGTAATGGTCCTTAGGTAAGATTATTGTTTTTATTATCTTGATTGGTGAAACCCTAATTTTCCTACCATTACATTATCATTCCAAATTTACTTTAGGACCTAACCATTGAATAATGGTAATATCAAATGTAAAGAGAGAATATTAGCAATTTTGTATCCTACAATAAGATTCATCTCTCTAAGACTAATCTTTCTTTTTGGTTGCCATATTGACGCCTTCATTATATCTATAAAACACTCCTTCATCTACCACAACTCTAAATTATAGTTTTCAACCATGTCCAAGCCATTCTATTCTCTGTTTTTCTAATTTTTGAACCATAATTTTGATTTTGCTATCATATTCTTTTTCTAACTCATTCTTTCTTTGTGTCTTGTCTCTCATTTTCTTAACACTTTCTACTTGAGCATCAAGTGAATAAAAATTTATCAAGAATAAACCACATTTTTTTTCCTTTTTTTTATCATATTTAAGGCACACCTTAATATACTATTTCAAGGTTTCATCTCTAATTGTTTCTACAAATTCATATGATTTGGTATGGGGATAATCTATACTATTTCTTCTATAATGAGATTCAAAGATGAAGAGATTCTCATGGACATCCTTATTATTCTTACCAAGCACAAGGATTTTAGTCTTGTTTGCGGCCATCCTTTTTGGATTTAAAGGTGTGTTTGATTTAATTTTTTGTATTTTGGGGCTTCTCCTTCCTCTTGTGACATGTCATCTTTTCTTTCGGTCTTGTTTGCCTTGTTTTAGGTTCTTGTTGTTTGACTTTTTCTCTTTTGCCTTTGCTCTAGATAATTATATTTTAAAATAGCTTTTATCTGATATAGTTTTGAATCCTTTCACACAGACTATTCTTGTGTTTTCTCTCTATTCATCATAAGCAAGGATCCTTTACTTATCTCCTCTTCAAAAACTATTCTTGATTTATTTGGCATGGGGGAGACTCTTGGCCAAGGATTTTGCCTCTTCAAGTTGTCATTTAATATTAGGAGATGCACCTTTTGATATTTTTTTCTTATTAATGATCTTTTGTTAACTAATGTAGGGTTCTTTTATCCTTTTTCAATTATTCCAATTATAGTAATGACTAATTAATTGTACATTTTACTTATCTCTTCTTTTTCTATATTCCTCTCCTTTTCTCAAAATTCCATTATTTCCGTCTTATGTTCTTTCTATAAACACAAACTTTTACTTCATAAAGTTTTTAAGTATTTTTCCATTATATTCAGAGGTTAATTTTAAATTTGGGGTTATTAAACCTTCAATTCTTTACTAATTGTAACCTTCACATTAGATAAAATTGATTTAAAATATGGAATTATGGCCAAAATTTTATTGTACGAAGCACTACTACTTCTATAATCTAGATTCAAAAATTCATTTTTTGCAACACTAATTATATTCCCCTTCTTTGATAATTCTAAAGATTAATCATAATATTTTATCTAATTTAGTAACTTAGTCAAATCTTATTTTACCTTGTTTACATGGATGGTTAGTTGCTTAGATGTTTCAATATTATTCATTGGTGTAGTAACTATCCATCCCTTGATTGGTGGAGTCTCGTCACTTCCAATGTTTATAATTATTTTAGTTGCAACCCTTCTAGTGTGCTCAATTAAGGCTTTTATATCCTTCTATATCCTTCTATGATATCTTTCCCATCTTTCTTTGATTTGTTTCTATTTTTTCTTATTCCATGTGCATCTCACAAGCCATCTCAATTTCCTCAAAAAATTATCTTAATCTCATGCTATCTCCTTTTTTCATGGGTGTTTTTATTTGAAATTTCATTAATGCTTTTATTCATCCCTAATTTTTCCATCAGACGTAATTTAGTTATCATATCTTTTGATGATCCCACCATTCTATTTATCATCGTTAGGTTCCTACCCCCTCTCATAATATAGAACCTAGAGTGTGTTACCACACATCTCTTTTACTACAATGAAGGTCATTAATTCTCCTTTTTTCTCTAAGTATTCCTTACCAACAAAAAATTTCCTTTTATTTCTATGGTTTCTCTTCTCACACAACAAAAAACTAGCATTGTGACAATGAAACCAAATATTGACAATAAATTAAAATCCTAAGGTTGAAATTATTTATGTCAAAGAAGTCAACCCCAATAATGGTGTAATGAGAGGGGAATTAGAATGTTGCAATAGGTAACATATGCATAAGATAAATATCTACACAATTATATATTGATGGACAACATAAGGTAGGTCTACTCATATATCGATATCATATGCTCTTAAACAATGTACAATATTTACGACAATCCTAGATATGCAAGTCACATTTGCTTGGGTAGCGTCTACTAGATATACTTCTCTTTTTTTGCATTGCCTCTATCTCTCTTCCTTGTGGTGAGGGTGCATGCTTTTGTAACCTTCACCTAGTGTAGGGACATGTCCCTCTATTTGGCCATGTGTTTTTCCATTCTTTTTAGTGTACTATGCATGATGTTATTTACTACCACATTAGAATTTTGTTGGTTGTTTGTTTATTCTATTTTTTATTCCTAACTTGCCAACATTTATCATGATTTCATTGTGATTGATAATATTTAATGCTTTCCGCAAAGAACATTTGTTTATATTCATATCCCAAAAATACCCATCTTGGTATTATGAAGGCACATCCAACCTACTTGATATATAGTACTTCTATTGTGAACAAACTTGAGAACTTCTATCTCATACCTCAAACTACTATTATGATATCAGATTTCCACAATCCATGGTGTAATCAACGCTGAGCTTCTGAGTTAGATTGCATGTTAGTTTTTTCGTCAACGTTTCAGATCACACTCTGTGATCCATCGTCAGAATAGAAGAAAGAGCTAGAAGACATTTCCCACACTACCTTTAAAATGACAATTGTAATATTTTCTCCTCCTTCCTAATTTCCCACACTATCCAAAGGAACCATTTGTAATCAGATAATTAAATGATAGAATAATTACTTTAACCAAATCCTTTTTATTATTATTATTACCTTGGTACATATAAGAGCTATAATGAGAAGGCTAAACTTATCTATACATAAACTTAAAAAAGCAAAGGGTTGATAGTAATTGGTCAATGTCGTAATCACATGAAAAACTATTTGCTTCTTGGATGATATGCAACCAGATTTCCTGGAAATGGACTTTATTTTGATGTTTGTTCAACTACTCATATCAAGGCAGAATCGGACAACAAATTGCGTGTACAAATTTAATCTAACCAAGTTAGTCCACTATAGTGAACACCACTTAAAAAGATTAGTTACATGACTATGATGGGTGAAAGGGTGAAAATTAAGCGCGATAGGCGTCATCATTAAATTCAACTAGCTATTTATTTGCAATCATCATCAGAAATGAATAACTAGTCAATACAAAACGAAGATATTACGTTTTTATCTAAAACTAGATGGATTCATCGATAACACCAAAGTGCGTCATCAATTCAACGTTTCTTTCTTTCCTGCCCTATGCATAAAATAAAACTAAAATGCAAACATTATTGCATACTAGGATCATATATGATACATATTAGGAGTAGAAGGGACAAGGATGTATTTGCATCTTTATGGACAAAGGCAGGGCGAAGGAGTTCTCTCCCCTCTTTTTTTTTAAGTTGGGGAAAACAAAGCACCACTCTTAATACAAGTACCTTTAATTAAAATGAGGGGTTTTGAAATGGTTTAGTTTATATTTGTCGAGTATTAAGGTCTTGAAAGATCAAAAATTAATCTCATTATCACAATTTACACTAATAAAATGGTTAGTATCATGGGTAAACATTCATTTTAAGATACAAGTTATAGGACATTTGTCATGTTCACTTATGTGGAAGATCAAATTGAAAGAACTAAATGAATAAAAACGAGCTTATGCAAGTAGCACTATAGTTAACACCTTAGCAACATGTTTATGGAGGGATTGGGTTGTATTGGTCCGGTGTTCTATGATAAATGGGCACAAATCAATTCATATCATATCATTGTAGATTCCTCGTTGATAATTGAAACAAAAAATCATATCATTGTAGATTCCTCGTTGACAAGTGAAACAAGAAGAAACAAAAAATCATATCATTGTAGATTCCTCGTTGATAATTTCTTTGCAAATTGACCATTGGTCATCATCACCATCCACCCTAATAAGGAAAAATATTTACAAGAATCTTTTATTATTTAAGGGATTAAAATAATAATGTATGCCAAGGAATTTAGTAACCCACTTTGTTCCTTTGTAGCATGAATTAACATTTTGTGTGATTGTTATGTTCCTATCCAATGTGGTGATTTGTGTTGTTTTGTCCTATCCAAACCCTCCAGACCAAAATTTCCTATAAAATTATAAAATTACCTAGAAATCTCTCTTGTGATGGGAGATATTTTGGGATGATTGTATTTCCTTGAAAGAAGTTGAGGAAAGTTTTAGATTCAAACTCTATTCTTGAAGAAGCGTGATACAAAAGAAATTAGAGAAGAACGAGAGGTTTGGCTTCCTTTGGAAAGATATTTTCTTGCAAGTTGAAGGAGAAGGCTTGATGGTGTCTTGACACAACATGGAAGCTTAGTAGTTGAAGAGTATGTGATTTTGCAAGATGCACTTTTCTATAAATTAAAATGATTATGACAAAAACTAAATTGTATTATCTTCTTCCTAATGATGGATTATAGTGTGTGATCTAAAATTTTGATATAAAAATTATTCACACTTTTTCCAAAAGTATTTCAACTGATTTTTGTGCACTTTGGAAATATGAAGTCATTAATCTATTTATCCATGTCAATGTTGATGATTTATAGGTTAGGCTTGATGTTTTCAATCATTTTTTAGTGTTGTAATATGCTAGAGACCATTTTTTAAGGGAATGTACTAGCCAGTGTTCCCCAAATTAGTTCTAATGTTGTAAGGATCGAATACCTCAACTATCTCATAAAATCAATTAAACATCGCACTAATCATATTGACTAGGAAATAATTACAAGTGCATCATTATATAAGCAAATATTACATACATGTTATGTCGTCACATGACATAATATTAATCCATGAAGCATAAAGTACATGATTACATAAGATGACTTAGGCAATCTATTGCCAACAAGCCACATAAAATAGGAAATCCATCGCCAAAAAGTCATAAAATACATGCATAAAAATTGAAGTCTTCAATTCATCAATCCAATAGTCATCTACAAACATCAAACGAGAACATGGTCCAAGTGCTTTTTTGCCCAACCATGAAGCTTATGCTTCCCCGAAGTTCTTCCTAAAATGAAGAACCACTGACCCTACATGAGATGTGTTGAATATCCGAGCAATTGAGAGGGGGGCCACGGGTGAATCAATTGACGATAAAAAAAAATTTTAACCTTAATTCATAGATCTAGAATAATAAACAAAATTAATAAAACATTAAACCACATGCATGAAACTGATCAAACACAAGAAACACCAGGATTTACGTGGAAACCCCAAGAAGGTAAAAACCACAGAGAATGTTAATTCTCAATATATAAACATCGGTTAAGGTGACTTTTACAAAGGATGGCTCACTGCCAAGGTGTTCACTACAGGTGGGCTCATTGCCCTGAAAGGCTCACTACCAAAGAAGAAAGAAAGATAAAGAGAATCCACCACAAAAATACAGTCTGAACTTCCGAAACTACTTTCGGTAATAATCCGCAACACTATCTCCACACAACAACTGGACTCCTTCAATCTCACATGTCTTCAATACAAAAAGCCATATGAAATCTCATCAAACCATACTCCTACATATACTGTCTCTGGAAAAACATGATTCTCAATGTCGACTAAGATAGAGATCTAAAATGGGTCTCCACTAAACATTCTAGTGGTGGGAAGGAATGAGAAGTAGACCATATTACACTGTTCCTCATCGAACATATCAACACGTTACATACATCACCAAAGTCGGACCCAAAAAAATATTTGCACGCTATGTTACACAACTTCAATATCCAATCCAAAACCTTGAGCTCTGGACCAATCCGGACCCAAAGATAACACTGAATAACATCTTCTGAAACACCAAAATCATTTGGTAAAGTCGAGAAACCTCCAAATGCACAACATGCCTTAATCAAACACTTTTGCTAAACATACCACATCCAAACTTAATCCAGACCATAGGATTTGACATCAATGACAACACATAATGTAATGCTGACAAGATGCCTAGCAAAAAGGAATTGATGATAGGATGGAATCTGGTGGATGCATGATATATCTACATGTGTTTCTATCATACGATAACATGTTATGATCGATACCAATATATGGTTGAGAGAGTAAAATGAATAAACAAAACTATCTATAATGGTCCGCATAGCTTGGCCAAGAATAACAACTGATATGCAATAAAATAAAGTAGAACTAGAAAAGTAATGTCTACACTCCCCTATTAGCCCATATTTGGCATTTGTCTTGGAAGGTAAACTTTCCACAAACACACAAGAATACAATATTTTCCTAGTCTAAAATATTTTAACATAACTTTCATGAAATAATAAAATAATGATCCTAATTTATTTAATCAACACTTAATTCAATACATGCATTTTAACAAAAAAAATTACAAAAAAATCATTAAACAATTCTAATGCAATAAAAATTTAACTATTATTTTAAAGATCTCATACAATTTAATATCCTTAATATCTTCATGCCAAACATTTTGTACTATGTTGTGTTGGTTCTATGAAAACTTAAATGAAGTAAAATGCAATTTTTATCATGATAGCTAATCATTTTTTCACATTTTGGAGATAACACTTTGAAGCAATTTAGTTAAAATTAACAATGCAACTATTTTACAAATGTATTTATATTTATAAATCTAAATATAAGCATATGTGCATGCATACATATAGGAATGTGTATGTATATGCATGTATACATTTATATTTACTGTGTATATGCATAATAGAACAAAAGGAACCATTTTTTAAACAAGTTTAATGGTACCTAGAGAATCTGATTTATTGCAACTAGAAAAAGAAAAAAAAAGAGAAGAATGCACATTAAGTAATGATAATCTAAGTACATCCCCGCCTATATTCATACACGTGCATATGTGTACAAGTATATACATATATGTATAGAATATGTGACTAAGAGGGAAGTAACAAAACTATATCAAAACTAAAATTTTATTTAAAACAAAATTATAATTTTCTTTATAAGAATAGTGAAGATACATATATGCATACACTCAACTCTCTCTCTCTCTCTCTCTCTCTCTCTCTCTCTCTCTCTCTCTCTCTCTCTCTCTCTCTCTCTCTCTCTCTCTCTCTCTCTCTCTCTCTCTTTGTGTGTGTGTGTGTGTAATCAAGTTATGGAGTCATGGAAGAGGTGAGAACTAGGATTTCGTAGAGATAGAGGCAGAAGGAAATGGATGGCCATTTAGGAATAGGAGAATCCAGGGGTATCGCAACAATGCCTGGAGACCTCTGGGACAGGATTGGAAGGATCTGGTAAATAAAAACTTAGATTCATGGTCGAGCCAAAGATTTGGTGATGAAAATCAAGACCCTAATAGAGAAAATTGATGGGGTTTTTCTAGAGTACACTTTGGTCAAAAGGTAGACTTCAAAAACTTCAAAAAAAAAATTGGAGGCCGAAGCAAAAGGATTTTGAACCACCACCAAAGAATGTATGTATCAAAATTGAAAGCAATCAAATAGTGTATTCAAATATAGATAATGATGAATCGAAGGATTCAATCAAATTTTTCAAAGAGAAAGCTTTCTATATGAAGTGGGCAGAGAAATGGTCGACTTTTTCAAGGGTCCGAAAGTGGTGTGAAGAACATTGGAGTAAAGAATTTTTTTTAAATCCTTGTCTAATGGCTTTTAAATAGCCATTTTGTTGGATATTGTTGCTGCTAGGATATGTTGTTGTCATTGATGTCAACATATTCTTGTGTTTTGGTGTCGTAGAGAAATGTTTTGGTGATCTGATAATTGTAGTGAGTTGATCTGGTTGGTTTATCTATTTGATATGATGAATCAACTAGATATACTTCATTCTTTATTGATTTCATGATGCTATATGATGATTTGATCAAGTTATGGATTCTGGTATGGATATTGGTTTTCAATGTTCAGTATTGCATTGTTCTAGTGTTTGATCTGTTGTGCTTCGGTATGATCATATCTTGTGTTGCGGTTTTGGGAGAGTGTTTGGGATGTTCGTGTGTATCTTCATTTCAGATGGTTCATGATTTGATGCTCCACAAGTTATCTTTCTTGTCCGAGTTGTTGTTGTTAAGTGTTCTTGAGTGTTAGCATGTTGAGCGATGAAGATTTGAATAAGTGGTGTTGGTGCAGCTATTGCAGATGGTTTTAATGTGTTTGTTGATGTTTCCTGATCATTTCCTATTTTTTGTTATGGTTTGCATTGATCATTGTGCATGTTCTTGATGATCTTATGGGTCTGGTGATATTCTGTGTTATGCGTTATTTTTGGTGGTGTAACGCGTTGTGGTTGATCTTGGTGATATTGTTGGTGGTGGTGCATGTTTGAAGAGTTGATTTAGGTCCATGCTATGTTATTTATGATATTGTATTGGTCCAGTAGCAGATTTTGATGGTATGATGAATCAATAAGGATCAGGTCAACTATTGAGAGGGGGGTGAATCAGTAGATAGAAAATTGTATAGACTTTCACCAAACTTATGATGGTATGATGAAAGAATAAATATCCGGTAGAATACTGAGAGGGGGGGATGAATCAGTATATTGAAAAATTGATACAAAGTTCCCAAGCTCAAACTCAGTCAAACAAAGTAGACATATCTCAGTCAAGATCAATATTCTTAGGAATACTTGACATTAACTGGTTTAACTATTATGACAACTTTTAACAGTAAACACCTTCAATCTTGTAAAAATCAACAATGCTTAATCTTAACTCAACATATTCATCTCTCAATGCTTCTACTTAACATGCCTTATCAGAAGTTAACCAAATCAACAAATAAGATCACAGCCACAAAAGCATTCACCACTTGACACAAATGTTTATACGTGGAAAACCCAAATAGGTAAAAACCACGGTGATATGGGACTCACAAGGATATTTATCTAAACTCTTTCGAAGTTCGCCCTATTAGGAGCCAAAGCCTGTTAGAGATTTACAATAAGTCTTGTTAAGAACTAATTCCGGTTAGGAATCACCCGGTTAAGGGATTTACAAATATGCCTTGTTAGAAGCACAATATCCTGTTAGGAGTAACCTCGCTGGAGGATTTAAGAAATCCAAGCTAATGGACCACCTTGTTAGAGGATTTAATGAGTAACCAAGCTTGTTAGAGCTTACTCGGTTAAGGGATTTTACTTTTGTTGTAATTGTTAGAAAACAACGGGTTTTCTTGATCTGTCTGAGTAGCACTACATTTTCTTGATCAGATCCTTCTAAGCTTCAATCTTCCTTCATTCAAAGTGTAGATCCATTCACTGGTTGGGCAACCACGCACTCAACAAGTTTTCTACCAATCTTTCCAACAACATTTACAAACAACTTCATAGACCTTAAATAAAAATCAATTACGTCGGTAACACAACAAAAACCTAATTCTCATCATTGAGATTACAAACAAGTCAGTTCAATCTTGAACATTAGAAATCATGACAATCTCTTCACATTCTTCAAGACAATTATAACTGCTCCATGATCATCGCTCCATTGGACTTTGTAACTCATCACATGTTGTGCATTAAATGCAATCCACTTTGCTCCTTCCCTAGACAATAAGCAAACGCGCCAAACCAATTTGAATTTATCCTCATACAATGATCACACATGTCTCCATCATTACCGCTCATCAAATAATAAACCAACAAACTTGATTGGTTAGGGTTTAACAGCTAATAGGGTTTACCAGTTACATTACATAGAAAGGTTTGACCCTTTACACTAGTTCACCGGTTCAACTCACAAACTTTACTGGTTACAACATCATCTACAACCCTCTTCTTACCGATTACTAGCCAATATCAAAAACAACAATATCAATAATAACATGAATACCTTTTACCAGTTCAATTGACATCAATGACAACATATCATTAATGCAATCTCTATGCAAAATGACAATAATCTCAAAATGCCAACAATCTCCCCCTTTGGCATTGATGGCAATACAAATATCAATGCCTCTGATTGCTGCTGAGATTGGTGAATAGGAATCCTAATTTACATTACCAAGTATTCACCTTGCTCTGTGTGTCTCCAGCCTGCCATTGGTGAATAGGAAACCTGGTTTACATTACCAAGTATTCACCTTATTAGACACATAATTCTTCTCCTCAATCACATAATTCTTCTCCCCCTTTGACAGCAATGCCAAAGTGAAAGTAAAACATGTAATTCTGCTCTCACTGTACATTAGCATCATTCTGCAACTTGATGCTCCCTTTGTGGAATGCATCCACTCCTTCATCAATCCATATAAGATTCTACTAGTAATTCAGGGGCTGATGCAATCAGCATCATTCTCAACTAACTTCATGAATAGGGACAACCCCCAATTGACTTCTAATATACTCAAAAGTGGTCTTAGGTAGAGGTTTGGTAAAGATATCTGCAAGCTGCTCCTTGGTAGAAACATGCTCCAAGATAACATCTTTACTTTGAAATTTTTCCCTCAAGAAGTTCTATTTCAATTCAATGTGCTTAGTCCTTGCGTGTAAAATAGGATTTTTAGAAATGTTTATTCCACTTGTATTATCACACAAAATCTTTATAGGTTTTGATATTTTCATCTTCAAACCTTCCAAAATGTGCCTCATCCACATAGATTGTGTGCAATTAATATAAGCTGCTACATATTCAGCTTCACCAGTAGATTGTGAAGTGCAACTCTGCTTTTTACTACTCCATGAGACTAGCCTTCCTCCTAGAAAGAATGCTCCACTAGTAGTACTCTTTCGGTCATCAATCTTTCTTGCCCAATCACCATCTGTGTATGTCTGCAAGTCAAAATCTCAACCATATGGATACCATAATCCATAGTCAATAGTACCTTTCAGATATCTAAATATTCTCTTAGTTGCCATCAGATGTGCCTCCTTTTGATTCTTCTGAAATCTAGCCACAATACCAACTGCATGGGCAATATCCGGTCGACTGTGAACAACATAGTGTAGTTTGCCAATCATTGACTTGAATTCCTTTTCATCGATAGACTTAGATGCATCTTCCTTGGACAATTTACAACATGTAACCATTGGGTTCCAACTGGTTTATAGTCACTCATACCGAAAGTCTTCAAAACCTCCTTCACATACTTGGATTGAGTAATGAAAATACTATTCTTCATCTGTTGTATCTGTAAGCCTATGAAAAAATTTATTTCCCCTACTAATGACATCTCAAATTCATTCTTTATTTCATCTGCAAAACAATTACTCATGTCATCATTTCCTCCAAATATAATGTCATCTACAAATACTTCACTGACCAGTATATCATCTCCTTCAGTCTTGAGATAAATGTTGTTGTCGTCACTGGTTCTAGCAAAGCCTATCTTCATCAGATGAGTATGAAGTCATTCACACCATGCTCTGGGTGCCTGCTTTAATCCATACAAAGCTTTATGCAGTTTGCATACCATGTCTTCCTTATCTATCAATGCATAACCATCAAGGTGCTCTATATAAACTTCTTCTTCCAGTATCCCATTCAAAAATACAGACTTGACATCCATCTGGTATACTTTGAACTTCTTATGAGCTGCAAATGCAAGTAGTGTTCTGACACCTTCCAGACTTTCTACTGGTGCAAAAGTTTCTCCATAGTCTTCTCCTTCTTCTTGCGCATAACCTTTGCATACTAATCTTGCCTTATTGTGAACTACAACACCATCTTCATTTAACTTGTTTATGAATGCCCATTTAGTACCTATAACATTCTTGTTTACCGGTCAGGGTACCAAGGTCCAAGTTTTGTTCTTCTCAATTTGTTCCAACTCCTCCTCCATATCTTTCACCCAATGATCATCACCAAATTCCTCCTTAGCATTTATGGGTTCAAAGGTGGATATCATACAAGAGTTTTCTCTTATTCTCCTTCTAGTTAGTACTCCAGCATCCTTATCCCCAATTATCTGTTCAGGACTATGATTCAGTCTCAAATACCTAGGAATAACATGATCATTCTCTTCAGGTTCAACTTCTTCATTGTCATCTTCCTCTAAATTTATTTGTTTCCGTTGAACAAGTACATCAGGATTTTCTTTACTGGTTTCCGATTTAACAATTTCAGGTTCTAAAAGCAAAATGCAAGGATCTTCATCCTTCTTCTCAGAACTGGTTCCTTCTAAAATTTCAGGACATTCATCTACACGAACATTAGCACTCTCAACAATTTTTTGTGTCCGGTTGTTGAAGCATTTATAGGCCTTACTCTTGTTGGAATACCCAAGAAATATGCCTTCATCACTCTTAGCTTAAAACTTGCTTATGTATTCACCTCTTTTAATAAAAAATTCGCTACCAAATATTTAAAAATAGCTAACATCAAGTGATCTCCCATACTAGTACTCATATGGGGTCTTGTCCTTACCTCTTTTTACCAGAACTCGGTTCATTGTGTAGACAGTTGTACTTACAGCTTCTTTCCAAAAGGCTTTTGATACACCTCCTTGTATCAACATGGTTCTAGTAGCTTCAACCACTAACCGGTTGTTTCTCTCTGCTATACCATTATGTTGTGGTGTCCTTGGTGCAGAAAGTTGCCGCTTGATACCATTATCATCACAATATTTAGTGAACTCTGCAGAAGTGAATTCACTGCCTTGATCTGTTCTTAGACATTTTATCTTTTTGCCACTCTCTTTCTCAGCTAAGGCTCTGAATACCTTGAATTTGCCAAAAGCTTCATTCGTATCCTTCAAGAATGTGACCCACATCATCCTTGAACAATCATCAGTGAAGATCATGAAGTATCTGTCACCTTGAATGCTTCTTGTTCTTATTGATCCACATAGTTCTGTATGAACCAAATCTAACAAGTGTTCTGGTGAGAAGGACTTGCTCTTAAAAGTTGAAGAAGTCATCTTTCCTAGTTGACATTCTTTACAAAGAGAATTAACCGATTTGTCTAGCTGACGCAGACCTCTTACTGTCTTAGACTTGCTTACTTTAATAATATTGTCAAAATTTATATGACAAAATCTCCTATGCCAAAGCTAGCTATCATCTATTTTTGCAATCAGACAGTTGCTAACTTTAGGATTGAGATGAAATAGATTACCTCTGGTCTGTTTCCTGGTTGCAATCAATTCACCTCTGTTGTCAAAGATTTTGCATATACCATTTCTAAACTCCAGTGGGTAACCTCTGTCATTAAGTTGTGCCACACTTAACAGATTGTGCTTTAGGCCTTCAACTCAATAGACATCATCAGCACTGCTCTTCCCATTAAGAGAAATAACTCCCTTACCTTTTACCATACAGGGTGAGTCATTACCAAATCTGACAACACCGCCATCAAATTCCTTCAAGGAAAGAAATTTTCTTCGATCACCGACCATGTGATGTGAACAACCACTATCAATGATCCAATCATCAGATTTATCCATTCTGGTACTAGTGCCTTCTGATCTGATACTTCTTCCTTAATTGCTACAAACACAATATCTTCACTAACATCATCATCAGATTCATCATTAGTAATACCACTGTCAATAGTTACAAGACAATCTCTCTTGCCTTTACCCTTGTACTTCTTAAATTTGTCTCTCTTGTAATCATTTTCACCATTAGGGCAGTTTGTTGCTATATGACCTATCTTGTTGCATGCAAAACATTTTAAAGGTAGCTTACCTCTATATTTACTAGTGCCTCTAGGCAGTCGTTTTGCCAATAATGCTTCAAGTTCCACTAAGTTGTCTTCATCATCATCATCTTTGCTGGATCTAGATTCATAGATATTGCCGGTATCTCTACTTCTTCTCACAGATGGGTTAGAGACAGAAGCTCTAAATGCATATTCTGATTTCTATACACTACCATCATAACCATTTAGTTCAAAAGCAGTAAGTTTGCCAATAATAGAGTCAAGAGTTACCTTTGTCTTGTCAATGGATTTTCGCTCCTGAATAGTTGCAACTCGGATAGCATAGACCGGTAGCAGGGTTCTCAGTACCTTACTAATTACTGTGGCATCTTCCACTTTCCCTCCTACACTCTTTATCTCTCCAACTATCTCTTTGATCCTTTGACCATACTATTGGATGTTCTCGCCTTTAGACATTCTCATGTCGTCAAACTTGCCTCTTAAACTCTCTTCTTTAGAAATCTTGACATGCTCATCACCGCTATAGATATCTTCAAGTTTCTTCCATACTTCATATGCAGTTTCAAGACCATGAACATCTACATATTCAACATCAGACAGGGAACTGATAATAGCTTCTAATGCCTTGTGATTTTCTTGTTGTTCTTTCTTCTGATCATCAGTTAGGGGGCCAGTAGGTGTAGTATACTTATGTTCTATATGATCCCAATACTGACTATCAAGACTCTTAATGTAAATCTTCATTCTGTCACTCCATATTCTATAGTTATCTTTGTTAAACTTCGGACCTTCTTTCTTCATCATGATCTACAAGATCTTTTCCTCAAGTTGTTAGGCTTTCAGATTAAGAGGACCTGGATAGCTCTGATACCAATTGATGGTATGATGAAAGAATAAGTATCTGGTAGAATATTGAGAGGGGGGGTGAATCGGTATATTGAAAAACTGATACAAAGTTCCCAAGCTCAAACACAGTCAAACAAAGTAAACATATCTCAGTCAAGATCAATATTCTTAGGAATACTTGACATTAACCGATTTAACTGTTATGACAACTTTTAACAGTAAACACCTTCAATCTTGTAAAAATCAACAATGCTTAATCTTAACTCAACATATTCATCTCTCAATGCTTCTACTTAACATGCCTTATCAGAAGTTAACCAAATCAACAAATAATATCACAGCCACAAAAGCATTCACCACTTGACACAAATGTTTATACGTGGAAAACCCAAATAGGTAAAAACCACGGTGAGATGAGACTCACAAGGATAGCTATCTGAACTCTTTCAAAGTTTTCCCTGTTAGGAGCCAAAGCCTGTTAGAGATTTACAATAAGTCCTGTTAAGAACTAATTCCAGTTAGGAATCACCCGGTTAAGGCATTTAAAAATATACCTTTTTAGAAGCACAATACCCTGTTAGTAGTAACCTCGCTGGAGGATTTAAGAAATCCAAGCTAATGGACCACCTTGTTAGAGGATTTAATGAGTAACCAAGCTTGTTAGAGCTTACCCGGTTAAGGGATTTTACTTTTGTTGTAATTGTTAGAAAACAACAGGTTTTCTTGATCTGTCTGAGTAGCACTACATTTGCTTGATCAGATCCTTCTAAGCTTCAATCTGCCTTCACTCAAAGTGCAAACCCATTCACTGGTTGGGCAACCACACACTCAACAGGTTTTCTACCAATATTTCCAACAACATTTACAAACAACTTCATCGACCTTAAATACAAATCAATTAGGTCAGTAACACAACAAAAACCTAATTCTCATCATGTAGATTACAAACAAGTTGGTTCAATCTTGACCGTTAGAAATCATGATAATCTATTCACATTCTTCAAGACAATTCCAACCGCTCCATGATCACTGCTCCATTGGACTTTGTAACTCATCACACGTTGTGCATTAAATGCAATCCACTTTTCTCCTTCCCTAGACAATAAGAAAACATGCCAAACCAATTTGAATTTATCCTCATACAGTGATCACACGTGTCTCCATCATTACCGCTCATTAGATAATAAAATAACAAACTTGATTGGTTAGGGTTTAACAGCTGATAGGGTTTACCGGTTACATTACATAGAAAGGTTTGACCCTTTACACTGGTTCACCAGTTCAACTCACAAACTTTACATACCGATTACAACATCATCTACAACTCTCTTCTTACCAGTTACTAGCCAATATCAAAAATGACAATATCAGCAATAACATGAGTACCTTTTACCGGTTCAATTGAAATCAATGACAACATATCATTAATGCAATCTCTATGCAAAATTCCAATAATCTCAAAATGCCAACAACTCAAAATCAACCTCTCAAAGCAAACTCTAAACTGACTAGTTTAAACATTGAACTTCAAATGCAATATTACTGACAAGTTAAACTGGTTGACTGTTATAATAGACTAACAGTAAAACATCTTTGAAACTCTCAAAACCTTTTGACTAAATAATTCAAATACTTTACTGATGGTAGTTAAAACATATTTCAGATTGTTGTCGGTTAACATAACATATCAAAGTGGATTTAGTAGTTAAGGAATTTAACCATAGTAAACATAAACACAAAAGCATTCACCACTTGACACAATATTTTTTGACGTGGAAACCCAAATGGGAAAAACCATGGTGGGGATGAATACCCACAAGTATTCTGAACTCTTTTGAAGTTCGCCCTGTTAGGAGCCTAGCCTATAAAAGCTTTACAAAAAGTCTTGTTAAGAACAAATCATGTTAGGGACCACAAATAAGGGATTGCCTATAATGCCCTATTAGAAGCAATACCCTGTTAAGAGTAACCTTGGTAGAGGATTCATAATCCAAGCTAATGGACCACCTGGTTAGAGGATTTAGATAACACTAAGCTTGTTAGAGCTTCCCCGGTTAGGGGATTTGACTGTTGTAATTGTTAGAAAACAACAGGGGTTTGTTGATCTATTTGAATAGCACTATACTTGCTTGTTCAGATCCTTTTCATGTTCCTATCTACCTTTACACATATTGCAAATACATCTCCTGGTTCAGCAACCAATCACTCTTACATTCAACCAAAATTGCCAACACTTCAACAAAACAACTCATCGACCTAATAAACAAAACAATGGGTCGGTAACACATCACAAACCTAAAACATCTCATAGCGATTACAAACAAATCGGTTCAAGTATGACCATTGGATTACATAACAATCATTGCACATCATTCAAGACACCCTTGACCGCTCCTTGATCACCGTGTCATCGAACACTATAACTCATCACGCAGTTTCCATTACATGCAATGAACTTGCTCATTCCCAAGACAAAAACCGTTATCTCTACGCACCAAAAATCTTTTGAAACTCTTCTCATACAAAATGCATGTGTCAGAATCATTACCGCTCACCATTAGATCATAAACCAATACAACCGATTCACCAAGCTCCATCAGTTAGGGTTTAGCATATCAATAGGTAGGGTTTACCGGTTGATCTCACTTCTTCTCTAGTAATACTGGTTTCCCTCACAAGCTCACTTATCGGTTACAATTCCCTTTGCTATCTCTTCCTATCGGTTGCAAATCAATATTATAACAATATTATTACAACATCATTATAACATCATTACAACATCATTACAACATCATTACAACATCATTACAACATCAATACCAGTTATAATTAACATCAATGACAACATAGAAGTTCATCAATGCAATCTTCATGCAAATGCCAACAGATTTATGTATCGTGTGGTGCAATTTTTCAATTAGGTGTTAAGGGTTTGGCCGACCTTGTAGTCAAGGTTAATGAATTATATAAATAGGTATAATATTCATGTAATTGGGTGGTTGTTGTTGAGTCTACATTATCAAAGAGTGGTGTATATGCGATCAAGTGAATTTGTCTTTCGGTGTGGTGTATTGAGCATAGATTGGTGAAGGGCAGACATATGAGCTTAACCAAAACTGTCATCGAGCATTAGCAGATGCTATCTTTGCAGTTCATCTTTGTCGGATTGTAGTCCAAATATATTTGTAAGCTAGTGAACCTTCCCTGAGGGTTGTAGCCTTCTGGGTCATTGTAATTTGAGCAGTGAGCTCTAGGTAGTGTGTCTGAATGTGTGTTCATTCCCCATTGTAATATTTACACATACTACTGCAAAGTATCATCTCATTGTGGGTTGGTTCCCACCGTGGTTTTTCTCTTAACTGGGTGTTCCACGTAAAAAATGTTGGTGCTATGTATGTTGCTATTATTGTTGTTATCCTTATTTTTGTTGCAATTGATCAGATCTGAGAATGTGCTTAATTTGTTTAATCTAGTGAAAACTGATTCACCCCCCTCTCAGTTTTCCTTCCTTGTTGTTGCCAACAAGTGGTATCAGAGCTAGATCCTCTGGAAGAAGCTTAACCGGTTGAGGAGATATGGGATGGAAACCTATGTTTTCAAGAAGGAGAGTCCTAGATTTGATGGAAATAATTATACTATATGGAAGGACCAGATGGAAGTTCATTTGAAGTGTCTTGGAGAAGATTATTGGAAGATTACAAAGAATGTCTACAATGTACCTCTGAATGGACTGGTTACTGCTGATGAAATCAAGGAAGCTAAATATAACATAAGGTCTAAGGAAGCGTTGTTGAGTGCCTTGAACGATTTAGAGATGACTAATATGATGGGACTTCAGACTTCACATAAGATATGGAAAAAGCTTGAGGTCTTGTATGAAGGAGATGCACAAGTTAAAGTTGATAAGTTGTAGAGTTTGAAGGGAAAGGATGAGACATTGAAGATGGGAGAAGATAAGAATAGAATTAACTTCCTTCATGGCTAAAGTGAATGAACTTGTTATGAACATCAAATGTGTCGGTGGAACTCTTGAGGAAGATGAAATTGTTGCTAAGATGTTAAGATCCTTGACTTTTGTCTTATAAAGCTAAAGTTGCTGCTATTGATGAGATTCAGAGTGTGACTACTATGAAAAGAGATATGTTGGTTGGTAAGCTAGCTCCATTTGAGTTAAGTGAATTTGGAGAATCACATGGTAAATCTGAGACTACATTTAAAGCCTTTGTATCTAGAAAGTAGTTGTATGATCCGGGAGAGAGTTCATCTAGGGTTTCAAGATATGAAAGAGAAATGAGAGAGATGGAAGAGTGGGAGAAATAATTGGATGAGATTGAAGCACTTATTGCTCAAAGATTGCCTAAGGGAGTCGGTAAGTATGATGGAAAGTTACCTTTGAAATGTTTCTCTTGTAATAAAGTAGGACATTTTGCTTCTAGGTGTCCTAAAAGAATGTTTAGGTAAGATAAGCATGAAAGACATGATAGGTTTGATAAGCATGATAGATATGAGAAGCATGATAATTATGACAAGCCCTACAAGCCTAACCGGAAGTACAAAAATCACAAGAGATGTTATTATGTTGTCAATGAAGGTGTTACAAATGAGGAATCCGATAATGGGAATTCAGGAGATGAATTTGTATTTATTGCTATCAAGGAAGAT
The DNA here is from genome assembly GCF_030272615.1 of Cryptomeria japonica. Taxonomy (NCBI): domain Eukaryota; kingdom Viridiplantae; phylum Streptophyta; class Pinopsida; order Cupressales; family Cupressaceae; genus Cryptomeria; species Cryptomeria japonica. The sequence goes on along the minus strand of NC_081411.1, from coordinate 514,232,191 downwards.
GATCTGGTACCAGTGAATCCTACAAGCTGCATTCTAGAGGAGAAAGCTTTAGCTGCTAAGATTAAATAGAAAGATGAATGGGTAATTGACAACAGTTGTTCACATCATATGACAGGTGATAAGAGTAAACATGTGAATATGAAAAGGTATGATAGTGAGATTTGGAGATGATAAAGCTTGTGTGATTCATGGTAGAGGTTCTATATCTTTTGATGGTAAGAATAATACTGATGATGTATTATATGTTGAAGGTTTAAAGCATAATATTTTGAGTGTTAGATAGATGGTTGACAAGGGATATGATTAGCAATTCAAGAATGGTAAATGCAAGATTTTGAATGCCTCTGGTATAGAGATTGCAATAGGGACTAAGACTAAAGGTAATATCTTTCACTTGAATGCCAGTGAGAAAAGTTGCTTGATTGCTCAGATAGATGAAAGTTGGTTGTGGCATAGAAGGATGTGTCATGTTAATTTTGAATGCACGATAAGGATAAGTTCTACTCAAGTTGTTAGAGATTTGCCTAAGATTGTGAAGCCCTCTAATCTAGTATATAAAGAATGTCAGTTGGGAAAGTAGACAAGAAATTCATTTAAGAGTAAGTTGTATACATCTAATGGACTATTAGATCTTGTGCATACTGACTTGTGTGGTTCTATAAGAGTGAGAAGCATGCAAGGTGATGGGTATTCCATGTTGCTGATTGATCACTACTTGAGAATGATGTGGGTGACTCTTCTAAGGGATAAATCTAAAGTGCTAGAGAAATTAAAGACATTCAAAGAAAAGGTGGAGACTGAGACAGGGTTGAAGCTGAAGTGTCTAAGATCTGACAAAGGAGGATAATTCACATCCTGTAAGTTTGATACATTTTTTGAGAGGAATGGAATTAGAAGACAGCTATCTTCTCCTGGAACCCCTTAGCAAAATGGAGTTGTTGAAAAGAAGAACAAAACAATCTTGTATGTTGCTAGAATAATGTTGATTGAAGGAAATGTTGCACAAACATTTTGAAAAGAAGTTGTTAGAACTACTATTTACACATTCAAGTGGGTGCATATCAAAGGTGATTCTAGTAAGACTCCTTATGATATATGGCTTGGTCATGTTCCTACAGTTAGATATTTCAAAGTTTTTAGAAGAAAATGTTATATCAAAAGAGATGAGGATATAGGGAAGTTTGATGCAAGATGTGATGAAGGAATTTTCTTGGGGTATTCTACTAAGAGAAAGGCCTACCGGTGTTACAATAAGAGCTTGAAGAAGATAGTGGAAAGTACTAATGTGAAGGTTGATGAATGTTATCGAAAGTAGATCAGAGCATGTGAATATGAGATTGATGATCGGGATATTATTTCTAAGCCTGCACAGACTAAGATCCTGAAGTAGAATGATCTTGCGAAGACAGTTAATCTAGATATTGTTGTTGTTGGTGAAGAAGTTCAAGAGCCTGAGAATCAAAACAATTAGAAGACTCTGAGGTATGTGAAATTGAATCATTCAGAAAATCAGATTATTGGTGATAATAATAAAGGTGTGATGACTAGGAGAAGACTTATAGCTGAAAAGATATGCTTGATTTCTAAAATTGAAACTAAAGATGTTGTTGAAGCATGTAAGGATGAGAATTGGATAAAATATATGGAAGAAGAGTTGAATCAGATTGAGAAGAAAAACACATGGGAGCTTGTTCAGAGACAAAGATAAGAATGTGATTGGTACTAAATGGGTGTTCTAGAATAAACTGAATGAAGTCAGTGAAGTGGTGAGAAACAAAGAAAGATTGGTGTGTAAGGGATGTTCTTAGATGGAAGGTATTGATTTTGAGGATACTTTTTCTCCTGTAGCTAGAATTAAAGTTGTTAGATTGTTGCTTGCATATGTTGCTTACAAAAATTTCAAGGTATATCAAATGGATTTCAAGTCAACCTTTTTGAATGGTGATCTTAAAGAGAAATTCTACATTGAGCAACCGAGAGGATTTTCATTATCAGATGAAGGAGACATGGTATACAAATTAAAGAAAACATTGTATGGACTGAAGCAAGCCCCTAGAGCCTGGTATGCCAGATTAGATAAGTATTTAATGAAGTTGGGATTTTGTAAAGGTACTGCTGACAGTAACTTATACTTTAAATTTGAGAATGATAACATTTTGATTGTTGAAGTGCTTATGGATGACATTTTTTTTGGAGGAGATGATGACATGAGTATGAAGTTTGTTGATGATATACAAAAGGAATTTGAGATGTCTATGATAGGTGAGATGAAATTCTTCTTAGGATTGTAGATTACTTAGATCGATAAAGGTATTTTCATTTCTCAATCTACGTATGTGAAGGAACTATTGAAGAAGTTTGGGTTAGTTGATTCTAAACCTGCTAGAACTCCTATGGTGACCAGATGCAAGTGTTCTATGCAAGATGAATCTCAGAAAGTTAATCAGGCCTTGTACAAATCTATGCTTGGTGGACTATTGTACCTGAATCAAACTAGACTGGATATCATACATATTGTATGTCTTTGTGCCATATTTCAAGTTGATCCTAGACTCATGTTACTGTTGTGAAGAGGATTTTCAGATATTTGAAGGGGACTGTTGATTATGGATTGTGGTATCCGAATAATGATGATTACATGTTATGTACCTATATTGATATTGATTGGGAAGGTGATGTAGATGACCGAAAGAGAACTACTGGTGGATTTTTCTTTTAAGGGAAGAAGTTGGTTTCACGGGAAAGTAAGAAACAAGATGATATATCTCTATCTACTACTGAAGTTGAATACATTGTTGCTGCTAGCAACTGTACTCAAGTAGTTTGGATGAAGAAGATGTTTAAATACATTAGAGTTGTGTATTGTTGGATATTATTGGTCATTGTTGCTGCTAGGATATATTTTTGTCATTGATGTCAACATACTCCTGTTTATTTCTCCAATGATTGCACATTGGGAAGATCTTATGATCCGGTTTGAAGTGTTGTTTTTGCTAATCATTGTTTTGCAGAATTTGATATATCCTTTGGTATATTTTGGTGTGATCATATATTGTGCTAAATTTTTGGGATATTGTTTGGGATGGTCTTGTGTATCTTCATTTTAGATGGATCATGATTTGGTGCTCTGCAAGTTATCTTTCTTCGTGACAATTGTTGATTGGTTATGTTCTTGAGCTTCTAGACGTTGACCGATGAAGATTTGATAAGTGGTGTTGGTGCAGTTGTTCCTGATGATTCTAACATGCTTTATGATGTTTCCTAATTGTGTCTTATTTTTTTAGTGACATGCATTGATCATTGTGCAAGTTATTGGTAGTTTCTATGAACCGGTGATGATTTTCATGTTATGCGGTTTTCCTGGTTGTGTAGCGTGTTGCACTTGATCTTGGCATGATTTTTGGTGGAGATGAGCATTTGGGAATTTATTTTAGGTCCATGTTATGCTATGTAAATCATTATATTGGTTCGGTGGTTGATCTTTATATCGTGTGATGTAATTTTGTAATCGAGGGTTGAGGGTTTAGCCGACCTTGTTATCAAAGTTGATGAATTGTATATATAGGTGATATATTCATGTAATTTAGGTATCGATGTTATGTCTGCATTATCAGAGAGAGGTTTATGTATGAACAAGTGATTCATCCTTTGGTGTTATGATTGAGGAGAGATTGATGTTGCAAAGCAGACATATGTGTATAACCAAAACTGTATTCAGGCATTTGGAGATGTTATTCTTTCAGTTCAATTCATCCGGATTGTAGTTTGAATCTTGTTATAAGTCAGTGAGACTTCCTTGAGGGTTGTAGCCTTTCGGGCCATTATATTTGAGCAGTGAGCCCTAGGCAGTGTGCCTGAATGCATGTGCATTTCCCATTGTAATATTTTCACATACTACTACAGAGTATCATCTTACTGTGGGTAGGTTCCCATCATGGTTTTTCTCTTAACCGGGTTTTCCATGTCAAATCCTGGTGTTGTGTGTTGTGATTTCAATTTGCTTATCTGGCGTATTACTGCAGTTTATCAGATGTGTGTTTTGTGATTAAGTTTTATATTCTAGTGAAGACTTATTCACCCCCCTCTCAATCTTCCTTCTTACTTGCTACTAACAATTGGTATCAGAGCTAGATCCTCCGATAGAAGCATAATCTCTTGAGGAGATCCGGGATGGCAGCTCAAGGTGTTATCTTTAAGAAGGATAGTCTAAAATTTGATGGGAGTAACTATTCTATATGGAAGAACCGGATGGAAGTACACTTGAAATGTCTTGGTGAAGATTATTAGAAGATTAAAAAGAATGCCTATATTGTTCCTCTGGATGGACCGACTACTCCTAATGAGATCAAGGAAGCTAAACATAATATTAGAGTGAAGGAAGCATTGCTTAGTGTCCTGACTGATTCTGAGATTACAAATGTAATGGGACTTCAGACTACACATGAGGTCTAGGTGAAGCTTGATATTCTATATGAATGTGATAAATAGGTAAAGGTTGCTAAGTTGCAAAGTTTAAAATGAAAATATGAGATGCTGAAGATGGGAGATGATGAGAATATACACTCTTTCATTGCTTGAATTATCTTGTCCTAGGTATCAGATGTTCCAGTGGAACCATTGTGGAATATGAAATTATTGCTAAGGTGTTGAGATCTTTGCCTCCTTGTAAACATAAGGTTGTTGTTATTGATGAGATCTAGAGTGTGACTACAGTAACAAGAGATATGTTGGTTGGAAAGATTGTTGCATTTAAGCTGAGTGAGTTTGGAGAATCACATGAAAAGTCTGAAACTACATTTAGAGTATCTGCATCTGTATCCGGTAAATAGAAATATGATCATGGTGAGTGTAGAATATCTAGATATGAGAGAGAGAAGAGAGATGGAAGAGAAAGAAAGAGATCTGGATGAAATTGAAGCATTGATTGCCTGGAGATTGCCTAAAGGTATCGATAAGTATGATGGAAAGATGCCTTTGAAATGTTTCTCTTGTAATAAGATAGGACATTTTGCTTCTAGATGCCCGGAGAATGGCTAAGTATGAAAGACATGATAAGTTTGACAAGCATGATAGGAATGATAGATATGAAAAGAATGAGAAGTATGATAAGCCTTACAAACCTAACCAGAAGTATAGGAATCAGAAGAACTGTTATTATGTTGTTGATGAAGGTATTACAGATGAAGAATTAGAAGGACATGAAGCTGCATTCCTTGCCATTAAGGAAGATGGACCTATACCTGTTGATTCCACTAGTTGTACTATTGACGAGAAGGCTTTAGCTATTAAAGTTGAGGAAAAAGATGAATGGGTAACTGACAGTGGTTGTTCACATCATATGACCGGTGATAAAAGAAAATTTGTGAGCATGGAAAGATATGATGGTGGAATAGTTAGATTTGGAGATGACAAAGCCTGTGCGATCTATGGGAGAGGTTCTATTTCTTTTGACGGTAAGCATAACACTGATGATGTCTTGTATTTTGAAGGTTTGAAGCATAATTTTTTGAGTGTTGGACATATGGTTGATAAAGGTTATGATCTACATTTCAAAGATGGAAAATGCAAGATCTTAAATGCCTCTGGTATAGAGATTGCATTTGGAACTAAGACTGAAGGTAACACTTTTTATTTGAATGTTGGTGAGAAAAGTTGTTTGATTGATTAGATTGATGAGAGTTGGTTGTGGCATAGGAGAATGTGTCATGTGAATTTTGATTCAATGATCAAGATCGTTTCTACATATGTTGTTAGAGGTCTACCTAAGATTGTTAATCCTGCTAATCCAGTATGTAAGGAATGTCAGTTGGGTAAGAAAACAAAAAAATATTTCAAAAGCAAATAGTATACATCTGATGGACTGCTAGATCTTATGCATACTAACCTATGTGGACCTACAAATGTTAGCAGTGTGCAGAGTGATAGATATTTTATACTACTAATTGATGATTATTCTAGGATGATGTGGGTTGTTCTTTTAAAGGAGAAATCAAAAGCATTGGAAAAATTCAAGATATTTAAAGCTAAGGTTGAGACTCATTTTGGATTGAAGGTGAAGTGTCTGAGATCTGATAGAGGTGGATAATTTTATTCCGGTGAGTTTAATTCATTATGTGAGAAGCATGGGATTAGAAGACAATTATTTGCTCCTAGAACCCCTCAACAGAATGGAGTTGTTGAAAGGAAGAACGGAATTGTCTTGGATGTTGCAAGGAATATGATGATTGAAGGGAATTTTCTGAAGATCTATTGGAAAGAAGATATTAGCACTCCTATTTATACATTCAACTAAGTTCACATCAAAGGTGATACTTGTAAGACCCCTTATGAGCTATGGTTTGGTCATGTTCCTACTATGATATATTTTAGAGTATTTGGTAGCAAATGTTATATCAAGAGAGATGAGGATATAGGAAAGTTTGATGCTAGAAGTGATGAAGAAATTTTCTTGGAATATTCTACAAAGAGAAAATCCTATCGGTATTACAACAAGAGACTAAGAAAGATAGTGGAGAGTAAAAATGTAAAGGTGGATGAGAACCTTGGAAAAGAGATCACAACATGTGGTTATGATGATGGACAATATATTGTTTTAACTCCTATTCAGACTCAAGATTCTAAGCACAATGATCGGGTACAGACAGTTAACCCGAATGTTGTTGTTGTTGGTGAAGGAGTGCAGGAACATGATAATCAGAACAATCAAAAGACTACAAGGTATGTAAGACTGGATCATTCTGAAAAATCAGATTATTGGTGATAAGAATAAAGGTGTAATGAATAGAAGAAGGTTAGTTGTTGAAGTAGTATGTTTGATTTCTAAAGTTGAACCTAAAGATATTGTTGAAGCCTGTAAAGATGAAATTTGGATGAGAGATATGGAAGAAGAACTAGATTAGATTGAAAAGAATAATACTTGGGAACTTGTGCCTAGACCTAAGGATAAGAATGTTATTGGTACTAAATGGGTATTCAGAAATAAATGGAATGAAGTCGGTGAAGTTGTCAGAAATAAAGCTAGACTGGTTTGCAAAGGATATTCTCAGAAAGAAGGAATTGATTATGAGGAGACTTTTTCTCCGGTGGCCAAACTTGTAGCTATTAGACTTTTGCTTGCTTATGTTGCTTATAAATATTTCAAGGTATATTCAATGGATGTCAAATCTGCCTTTTTGAATGGTGATCTTGAGGAAGACGTTTACACTGAGCAACCTGATGGATTTTCACTATCAGATGATGGAGACATGGTATGTAAACTAAAGAAAGCACTTTATGGATTGAAACAAGCCCCTAGAGCCTTATATGCTAGACTAGATAAATATTTGTTGAAAACGGGATTTAGTAAAGGTGTTGCTGACAGTAATATGTACTTCAAGATAGAAAATGATAACATCTTGATTGTTGAAGTCTTTGTTGATGATATTATCTTTGGAGGTGATGATGACTTGAGCAAGTAGTTTGTTGGTGATATGCAGAAATAATTTGAGATGTCTATGATTGGTTAGATGAAATTTTTCTTAGGTTTGTAGATTTCACAAGATGGAAAAGATATATTCATATCTCAAACTAAGTATGTGAAGGAATTACTAAAAAAAATTGGGTTAGATGACTCCAAACCGGTTGGAACTCCTATGGTGACTGGTTGTAAACTATCTAAGAATGATTAATCTCCTAAAGCTAATTAGAGTTTGTACAGATCTATGGTTGGTGGACAGCTATATCTTACTTAGACTAGGTCGGACATTATGCATGTTGTGTGCATGGCTGCTAGATATCAAGTTGATCCGAAAGAGATTCATGTCACTGTTGTTAAGAGGATATTCAGGTAGCTGAAGGGAACTATGGATTATCATTTATGGTATCTGAGGAGTGATGATTTCATGATATGTGCCTACACTGATGCAGATTGGGTTGGTGATGTTGATGACCGGAAGAGCACTACCAATAGATAATTATTTTTGGGTAAGAAGTTGGTTTCATGGGATAGTAAGAAACAAGATTTAGTGTCATTATCTACTATTGAAGATGAGTATATTGTTGTTTCTAGTAATTGCACTTAGGTAGTCTGGATGAAGAAAATGTTGAACGATATCAGAGTTATTTATGATGAGCCTACTATTATATACTGTGATAATTCCAGTGTTGTTAACATGTAAAAGAAGTTGGTGCAACATTCAAACACTAAGCATGTGTCAATTAAATATCATTACTTCAGTGAGCAAGTCAATGAAGAGAAGGTGAAGTGGGAGTATGTATCTACAAAGGAACAAATAGCTAATTTTTTCACTAAGCCTTTGCCTATAGATACATTTGTCTACTTGAGAGACAAGTTAGGGGTATCCACCCCTCCTGATGAGAACTAGATGAATTGATTTATATCAATCCGGTGGACTTCACATTCTTATCCTTTTATCTAGATCTGTGTGTTGGTGTTGCTCCTCTGCTAGAGTAGTCTGTGTTTTGGGGAAAGAGATTCATGTTTTATATTCTAAGGGGGAGAGTAAGTTTGGTTTTTTGTTTTGAGATATTTGGAATTGTTGTCAAAGGGGGAGAGAGATCATGTGAAAAACTTCTTTCTATGTCCTAATCATAGGGGGAGTTTGTTCGAGATATCTTCTTTCTTTGCATTGATTGTTTTTCACATTCATATGTTGTCATCAATGCCAAAGGGGGAGATTGTTGGATATTGTTGGTCATTGGTACTGCTAGGATATGTTGTTGTCATTGATGTCAACATATTCCTGTGTATTGCTCTGGTGATTGCACATTGGGAAGATCTTATGATCCAGATTGAAGTGTGGTTTTTGTTGATCACTGTTTTATAAAATTCGGTATATCCTCTAATATATTTCGGTGTAATCAGACCTTGTGCTGAGTTTTTGGGATATTTCTTGGGATGGTATTATGTATCTTCATTTCAGATGGATCATGATTTGGTGCTCCACAAGTTATCTTTCTTTGTGACAGTTGTTGATTGGTTGTGTTCTTGAGCTTTCAAACATTGACCAATGAAGATTTGACAAGTGGTGTTGGTGCAGCTATTCCGAATGATTCTAACATGCTTGTTGGTGTCTCCTAATTGTTTCCTATTTGTTTTGGTGATCTGCATTGATCATTGTGTGAGTTATTGGTAATTTTTATTAACCAGTGATGATTTTTGTGTTATGCAGTTTTTCTGGTGGTGTAACGTGTTGTGGTTGATCTTGGCATGATATCTGGTGGAGATGAGTGTTTGGGAATTTGTTTTAGGTCTGTGTTATACTATGTAAATCATTATATTGGTCTGATGGTTGATCTTTTTATCGTGTGATGTAATTTTTTAATTGAGTGTTGATGGTTTAGCCGACCTTGTTATCAAGGTTGATGAATTGTATATATAAGTGATATATTCATGTAATTTAGGTATCGATGTTATGCCTGCATTATCAGAGAGAGTTTTATGTGCAAACAAGTGATTCATCCTTTGGTGTTTTGATTGAGGAGAGATTGGTTTTGTAGAGCAGACATCTGTACTTAGCCAGAACTGTAATCAGGCATTTGGAGATGATATTCTTTCAATTCATTTCTTCTGGATTGTAGTTCGAATCTTGTTGTAAGTCAGTGAGACTTCCCTGAGGGTTGTAGCCTTCCAGGCCATTATATTTGAGCAGTGAGCTCTAGGTAGTGTTCTTGAATGCATGTGCATTCCCCATTGTAATATTTTCACATACTACTACAGAGTATCATCTTACTGTGGGTAGGTTCCCACCATGGTTTATCCCTTAACTGGGTTTTCCATGTCAAAATCCTAGTGTTGTGTGTTTTCCTTTCATATTTCTTATTTGTCTTATTACTATAGTTTATTAGATCTATGTTTTGTGATTAAGTTTTATATTTTGGTGACGAGTGATTCACCCCCCCTCTCAGTCTTCCTTCTTAGTTGTTGCTAACAATTGGTGTCAGAGTTAGATCCTCTGGTAGAAACTTAATCACTTGAGGAGATCCGGGATGGAAGCTCAAGGTGTTATCTTTAAGAAGGATAGTTTGGGATTTGATGGGAGTAACTATGCTTTATGGAAGGACCAGATGGAAGTGCAGTTAAAATGTCTTGGTGAAGATTATTGGAAGATTACAAAGAATGCCTATATTTTTCCTCTAAATGGATTGACTACTCTTGATGATATCAAGGAAGATGAACATAAAATTAGAGAGAAGGAAGCATTGCTTAGTGTCCTAGTTGATTATGAGATTAAAAATTTATTGGGACTCCACACCCCACATTAGGTCTAGGTGAAGCTTGAGATTTTGTATGAAGGTGATAAACAAGTAATGGTTGCTAAGTTGTAGAGTTTAGAAGGAAAATATGAGATGTTGAAGATGGGAGATGATGAGAATATACACTCTTTCATGGCTAAGGTGAATGATCTTGTTCTAGGTATTAGATGTGTCAATGGAACCATTGAGGAAGATTAAATTGTTTCTAAGGTGTTGAGATCTTTTCCTCCTACTTATAAACGTAAGGTTGTTGTTATTGATGAGATTCAGAGTGTGACTACAATAACAAAAGATATGCTAGTTGGAAAGATTATTGCATTTGAGCTGAGTGAGTTTGGAGAATCACATGAAAAGTTTGAGATTGCATTCAGAGCATTTGTATCTATATCCGGTAAGCATAAATATGATACTGATGATTACAGGATATCTAGATATGAGAGAGAGAGAGAGAGAGAGAGAAGAGAACTGGAAGAGCAAGAAAGAGAGCTGGATGAACTTGAAGCACTCATTGCCGAGAGATTGCATAAAGGTGCAAGTAAGTATGATGGAAAGTTTCCTTTGAAATGTTTCTCTTGTAATAAGATAGTATATTTTTCTTCTAGATGCCCAAAGAGAATGGCTAAGTATGACAAACATGATAAGTTTGACAAGCATGATATGAATAATAGATATGAAAAACATGAGAAGTATGATAAGACTTACAAGCCTAATCGGAAGTATAGGAATCAAAAGAACTATTATTATGTTGTTGATGAAGGTATTATAGATGAATAATCAGAAGGAGATGAAGTTGCATTCCTTTCCATTAAGGAAGATGGACCTGTACCTATTGATTCTACTAGATGTACTTGTTGGTGCTCAATCAACAGATTGGAAACTTCTATGAGTATGCCTAGCTCAATGATCAAATCTTCCAATTGATTTGGCTGACTAATAGAGTGAACCTTTCAAGGTTGCTAACTCCCTCACTTTGGACTCTGCAGAACCTAGGCGGGTGTACCAGTCACCAACTGATCTTCTTACTTGGTGATTTTTATAGCAAAAAGTGGCATATGTCTTTGGGATAAACTATCTTTCAATTACCTGATTTCTCTTACTCTCTTGGTGATCTTCTTTAACTAATTATCTTTTCTCTAATCTAGTTCTTATTGCCTAATTTCTAACTATCCTTCCTTCTAACTTCTACTTATATCTCCTACTAACCTAGAAATGAAACTGAAAAAGTACGGATAACTGATTTTGTGAGATTTTGCCAAGATCTAGAGGCAATGGAAAGCACAAATAAGAGAGACAAAATAGATGATAGGAATAAACTGTATTCTATCAAGATAAAAATACTGATCAACTGGATCATTACAAGATGTTCAATGATTTCCCGTACAAACAATGTAGATGAGCCTGCTTATATAGGAAAGGCTTATGGATATGTGAGCACACAAACATGACATGTGGCTCAATAATAAACAAGGGTAGGTAGGAAATAGGTGTGGGTAGGTAGGAGAAACAATAAAATATTCCACATGAGGTGGATCACCCATTGAAGGTGGAATTATCACTCCACAATAAGTGGATATGATAAAGTAGTAACAAGATCAACACCATAAAAGGTGGAAATTCTCCTACATAGACTATCCCAATGTGGCACAAAAACCCAAGTGTCCCATATCCAAACTACAATCAAATGCATGTACCTAAGTAAACTTAAGTATAGTGTAATAATATCCAAGATGAATAATTATTTACACCAATAGATTTAAATTGAAACTTGTATGTAATGAGACCAGTGCCTTATTTCTTTTGGGCAATAGATTCATTCACTTGCAAACCCTATTTATAACTTTGAAAGATGATTTTTAAATCCTTCCTTGGATGGATCTATCTATTACCTCACCCTCAATGTTACAATTAGATATCTTTAATTACAATTAGTTTGATTGAATTTAACTCTCACAGAAAGACCAATCAGAATAGAATGCAAATAGCCACCTTTTGTCTTAGATGCACTCTATATTTTTCTAACTTGCAATTACAACATAAAATCTTCACACAAGGATTTAAGATAACAACCAATCGCTTCAAATGGTTATAACAGAGAACTAATCTGAAGAGAAATTCACTACAGCACAGTAGAGAAGAAGGAACATTGACTATATTTTTTTATTTCTATCTGATAATATTTTATAAATTCTATTTTTTATATATTACATTAAAATTGATTCTAATTCCTTTTTTTCTGAACCTCATTTTGTTTTACATATAAATATCACATATTAGGGTCACATTCATCCATCATGTCTTCTAGTTTGGTGCCTTTTTGCTTTGTCACTGCTGGAAATTGTCTGTCTTTTTCATTATTTCAGCATAGGTTATATCGATGAGTTGTTACTGGTTTTTTATCTTCAGGTTACCTATATTGAACACATCTTGAATGGTGCTTATCAGGATTATGGATAGCTTACTCTATCGGTATTGCGAAATACCATTTGTCCACCTTTGATAGCTATTCTGATAGGCATCCACATGCTTGGTTCGGTATAGCTATACCGATGTAATGCTTATCGGAATAGCTTGTTCTATCAAAATCTCATAGAATTATTATTCCGCTTTTGTTAGTCATTCCGACGGATATTCAAGACTTCATGTTTGGAATTGCTATCTTGATGTCCATATTTAACACTGATTTATTGGATCGGGTTAGCTATCCCGATATCAGTATTTAAAAATGATTTATCATGTCAGAATAGCTATTCTGATATAAACAAGAAATGTCTGCTTAGTGAGATTATCTTGCTGATCTTTCTTGGATCTATTAGGAATTTTGTACATATCATTAGGGCATAATGGAGACAATATGTGGGATTTTGTGTTAGGTAAAGAAAACTTTTGTAGCTTCAACATTTCACCATTTTAAACACCAGATCTTGGTGATCATGTCAGGGGTAATGTTAAGAAAATTTAGGATTCCAATAGTGGCTCTATCTGGGGATGTATGCCCCTTGCGAGCATAGCAAGAATCTATCTATCTCTGGTGTAAGAAGACCATGTGCCAATCACATTTCTTTTGAAAATTACATCAAGACTACATTTGGTGACCCTATGCCCCCAAAAACTGAATACTAATTTTTTTCCTGGATCAAATACCTGGTTTTCATCATGTACTATCATACCAGCCTAGTACATACTATTCTACAATCTGATTCCATCATAAAGCCTATCAATTGTCATCTTTCCATGTTTTCCATATATGTTATAATGTCTTTTGTTGTCATCTCCATACTCCATCATAGAATCATGGTAAGGATCTTTTGAACTATTTTTTTTCCTTTCTTCATCACAGGAGACTTCAAACTTTGGTAAACTAGCATACCCTCATGTTTGTGAAAATCTACCTTTTGGAATTGTCCCTGATTTACATATTTTTTTACTACTGATTCCTATCTTCTGGGAATGCTGCATATTATTTGTCTGACCATGGTTTTCACCTTTTGTTCTATCTTTAGGTGAAATTATTTTTGGAGTATCATCATTAGGATTTGAAGAATAATTATTTTCTTCCTCTAGTACTACTTCACAATACACCTTTCTATTTCCATAAAAAATTTGGAAGTCAATTTATTATGGAGTTACCTCTATGTAATGATCATATTGCATACCCTTGTCTAATGTACCTTCTTCCTAAAACTCCTTTTCCTCTATAGGTTTTTTATCACATGATTTCATCATAATATCACCTATATTATTTCCACACATATTTATATTGTCCATACTATGTGAAAATATTTCCTTTTCATACAACGGATTTTGGAACACATAGAGGTCTTTATCAGGTACACTATGGCAGTATATCATTTCATCATCTCTATATGTATCATTATAAAGAGGATTTGAAAAAAATTGAAAAATTATCTTTATACTCATATGACTCTTCAATTTGTCGGTTGTCATATGTTCTCTCACTATCATTAATGTGTTTGACAGAGAAATAGGAGGACTCACCACATAAAGATTTTCCGCACTACAGCCATCCTCTATCATGTCATCATCCAAATGATTTGAAAAAAAATTGAAGCTATTTCTAGGTGTATGTGCACCTTCTATCTGTTGTCCACGATACACCTCATTTTCCTTTCTTGCATTTCTCTGATACTCTCTATCCATAAGATCTTAAATTTGTTCACTACTAAGTGAACATTCTTCTTCTTCTCTGTTACTGATACATGCCTTTGTTTCTGGCAAACTATCCTCGTGGATTTTAGGTATGGATGCTTCCTCACTTCCCTCATAGCTGGGGTATTCCTCTTCATCAATTAAATCATTGTAGTTTTCAATTTTGGATGGATTAATCATTTGTTCACTATCAGATAAGTATGCTTCTTCACATGGAGACCATTCCTCATCATCAATGTTAGCAACAATTTCTTTAGGTTCTAACTCCCAATCTTGAATATCATCAATTGTTTCCTCATTGAATGGACCTTCCAAAGGGATAAATATTTTTTCTATACATTCATCTTCATTTTCATCTCTTATGTTGATGTTACTCTTCTCACTCACATCATGTAGTGCCATGTTCATCTCCATAGCAATCGAACATGCTAATTGCAAACTATCAAGTTCGCCTTCCCTCATGAGTAATTCTATAAGTGTAGATATATTAGGCCTTGTATCATTAGGTATTTACAAATAAGTTGCCATCATTCTACCAATTAATCTTTTTATATATTCATCTTCCTTTCTCCTTATGTTGAAGAATCCATTAATATGTACCGAAGGATCAATACAATGATTTGTCTGAATCTGATTATGGAATGGAAAACATTGTGGAGAATGGATTGAGGGATTGATGGAAAATATGTTTTCTTCGATGATGCCATAGAAATCCTCTACAAACCACCATTCCAATTCTTTCCATGATGGAATAATTTGTGGGGGCAATAGACTGAAGGGTTGCTCTACAACATCTTCCAATGTTGTCACAGAACAACTTCATGATCAATTCCTCCACACAAATCTGAAAACTTTCAATAAACCAGTAAAATGCTTTCAAGTGCTCAATCGGTGATTCATCTTCCTCTCCATGAAACCTCGACATGTACTCTTTAAGATCATAAGGAAGCTTATCTAGGCACTCAGGAACATTACTAGAATCTAATGGATTCTATCTTTCAGGAATATATCTTTCTTTTTGTGGTTGTGGTTGCCACTATTGATGTGTATATTATATCCCTGAACACAGAGCTTCATAAGAATATGGATACTGATACATTTTGGATTGATATTGTTTCAACTACTAATCTTTTCTTCATTAATTATACACACAATCGCCACCTCTTTCACATAGGACAAAATTATTTTTCTTTCTTCTGAGTTCTTTCTCACAATAGAGTCCTTTTTATGTTTGTTCTCCCCAGCAGAGTCACTAATCAAGTGGTTGTAGGACTTGGATGGGGAAGCCTCAACTGATTACTAATTCAATGATTTATTACCAAATATTCTAGGTTATATTTTAATAATATTTTTATTCAACTCCCTAGCAGAATCTTAATAACTCCTCCCCAGCAAATTCACTAATCTGTTGTTGCTCAAATCAACAGATTGGAAACTTTTATGAGTATGCCTAGCTCTATGATCAAATATTCCAATTGATTTGGCCAATAAATAGAGTGAACCTTTCAAGGTTGCTAACTCCCTCACTTCGGGCTCTGCAGAACCTAGGCAAGTGTACCTTCTCACCAACTGATCTTCTTACTTGGTGCTTTTTATAGATGATATGTATATTGTATTTTCCACCTCTGTTGTTTATCTCAAAGTGGCATATGTCTTTGGGATAAACTATCTTTCAATTATCTGATTTCTCATACTCTCTTGGTGATCTTCTTTAACTGAGTATCTTTTCTCTAATCTGATTCTTATTGTCTGATTTCTGACTATCCTTCCTTCTAACTTCTACTTATATCTCCTAATAACCTAGAAATGAAACTGAAAAAAGTATGGATAAGTGATTTAAATTGAAACTTGTATGTAATGAGACCAGTACCTTATTTATTTTGGGCAATAGAGTCATTCACTTGTAGACCCTATGTATAACTCTGAAAGACGATTTTTAAATCCTTCCTTGGATGGATCTATCAATTACCTAACCCTCAATGTTACAATTACATATCTTTAATTATAGTTAGTCTGATTGAATTTAACTCTCACAAAAAGACCAATCAGAAGAGAATGCAAATAGCTGCCTTTTGTCTCGGATGCACTCTATATTTTTGTAACTTGCAATTACAACATAAAATCTTCACACAACGATTTAAGATAATAACCACTTGCTTCAAATGGTTATAACAGAGTACTGGTCTGAAGAGAAATTCACTACAACACAATAGAGAAGAAGGAACACTGACTATATTTTTTTATTTCTATCTCAGAATATTTTACAAATTATGTTTTTTATATCTTACATTACAATTGATTCTAATTCCTTTTTTCTGAATCTCATTTTGTTTTACATATAAATATAACATATTAGGGTCACATTCATCTGTCATGTCTTCTGGTTTCGTGCCTTTCTACTTTGTTGATGCTGGAAACTATCTGTCTTTTTTGTTATTTCAGCATAGGTTATATTGACGAGTTGTTATTGGTTTTTGATCTTCGGGTTACCTATGCCAAACACATCTTGAATGGTTCTTATCAAAATTATTTCAACTATCGACATACCCAAAAACTGTCTGCCCGATTTCACAAGTTATCCTGATGAAGATCTTCACCTTTGATTATGTCTTTCGCTATAAGTTATTCTGATACAGGTATTCGGTCGAGAGTGCACTATCAGACTAGCTATTCCGATGTCATTACATATACTAGCTTTTCAGAATAGGTTGTGCTATTGGACTATAGATAATCTATTGTTTTGATCTCATTAGTTATACTGATAGGGGTATCATCTTCTTTATCGTCATTGGTTTTACCGATGTTGATTCCTCGATCATAAGTTCATAATCGGAATAGTTACCCTGATGCCATTCTATTTATTCATCATCGGGATAGCTTTAGTGATCGAAATCTTGTTGACATGTTATCCTGACTTCATCAGTTATTCTGATATGCTTGCATAACGCTATTTTTGTATTTTCCTTCATCAGGATAACATATCCTGAAATGTGTGTGTCTCAGGATAGCTTACTCTATCGGTATTACAAAATACTATTTGTCTGCCTTTGATAGCTATTCCGGTAGACATCCACATGCTTGGTTCGGCATAGCTATACCAATGCAATGCTTATTGGAATTGCTTGTTCTATCAGAATCTCATAGAATTGTTATTCCACTTTTGTTAGTCATTCTGATGGGTATTCAAGGCTTCGTGTTTGGCATTGCTATCCCGATGTCCATGTTCAACACTGATTTATTGGATCGGGTTAGCTATCCTGATATTGATATTTAACAATGATGTATCATGTCGGAATAGCTATTCCGATATAGAAAAGTCTTCTTAGTGAGGTTATCTTGTTGATATTTCTTGGATTTGTCAGGAATTTTTTACATATCATTAGGGAATAATGGAGACAATAAGTAGGATTTTGTGTTAGGTAAAGAAAACTTTTGTAGCTTCAATATTTCACCATTTTAAACAAAAAATCTTGGTGATCATGTCAAGGGTATTGTTATGAAAATTTTGGAACCTTCCAATAGTACTATTGAGGAGAAAGCTTTAGCTGCTAAAGCTAAAGAAAAAGATGAATGGGTAACTGATAGTGGTTTTTCACGTCATATGACCGGTGATAAAAGAAAATTTGTGAGCATGGAAAGATATGATGGTGGAATAGTTAGATTTGGAGATGATAAAGCCTACGTGATCTGTGGGAGAGGTTCTATTTCTTTTGATGGTAAGTATAACATTGATGATGTCTTGTATGTTGAAGGTTTGAAGCATAATCTTTTGAGTGTTGGACAGATGGTTGATAAAGTTTATGATCTACAATTAAAGGATGGAAAATGCAAGATCTTAAATGCCTTCGGTATAGAGATTGCATCTGGAACTAAGACTGAAGATAACACTTTTCATTTGAATGTTGGTGAGAAAATTTGTTTGATTGCTCAGATTGATGAGAGTTGGTTGTGGCATAGGAGAATGTGTCATGTGAATTTTGATTCAATGATCAAGATAAGTTCTACAAATGTTATTAAAGATCTACCTAAGATTGTTTAGCCTGCTAATCCGATATGTAAGGAATGTTAGTTGGGTAAGCAAAAAAGAATTTCTTTCAAGAGAAAATAGTATACATCTGATGGGTTGCTAGATCTTGTGCTTACTGACCTATCTGGACCTACAAATGTTAGAATTGTGCAGGGTGATAGATATTTTATGCTACTAATTGATGATTATTCTAGGATGATGTGGGTTGTCTTTTTGAAGGAGAAATCAGAAGCATTGGACAAATTCAAGATATTCAAACCTAAGATTGACACTCAGTCTGGATTGAAGGTGAAGTGTTTGAGATATGATAGAGTTGGATAATTTTATTATGGTAAGTTCAATTCATTATGTGAGAAGCATGGGATTAGAAGACAATTATATGCTCCTAGAACCCCTCAGTAGAAAGGAGTTGTTGAAAGGAAGAACAAAATTATCTTGGATGTTGCAAGGACTGTGCTAACTGAAGGGAATGTTCTGAAGATCTACTGGAAAGAATATATTAGCATTGTTGTTTACACATACAATAGAGTTCACATCAAAGGTGATACCAGTAGGACCCCTTATGAGCTATGGTTTGGTCGTGTTCCTATTGTGAGATATTTCAGAGTATTTGGTAGTAAATGTTATATCAAGAGAGATGAGGATATAAGAAAGTTTGATGCTAGAAGTGATGAAGGAATTTTCTTGGGATATTCTACAAAAACCAAAGCCTACGGATGCTACAATAAGATACTGAGAAAGATAGTGGAGAGTGCAAATGTAAAGGTGGATGAGAACCTTGGAAAAGAGATCACAACGTGTGGTTATGCCGATGGACAACATATTATTTTAACTCCTATTCCGACTGAAGAGTCTACGCACAATGATCTGTTAGAGACAGTCAACCCGGATGATGCTGCTGCTAGTGAAGGAGTATAGGAACCTGGTAATTAGAACAATTAGAAGACTCTGAGGTATGTAAGACTGAATCATTCTGAAAATCAGATTATTGGTGATAATAATAAAGGTGTAATGACTAGAAGAAGGTTAGTTGTTGAAGAAGTATGTTTGATTTCTAAAGTTGAACCTAAAGATGTTGTTGAAGCGTATAAAGATGAAAATTGGATGAGAGCTATGGAAGAAGAACTAGATCAAATTGAAAAGAATAATACTTGGGAACTTCTGGCTAGACCTAAGGATAAGAATCTTATTGGTACTAAATGGGTGTTCAGAAATAAACTGAATGAAGTCAATGAAGTTGTCAGAAATAAAGCTAGACTAGTTTGCAAAGGATATTCTCAGAAAGAAGGAATTTATTATGAGGAGACTTTTTCTCCGGTGGCAAGAATTGAAGCTATTAGACTGTTGCTTGCTTATGTTGCTTATATAGATTTCAAGGTATATCTGATGGATGTCAATTATGCCTTTTTGAATGGTGATCTTGAGGAAGAAGTTTACATTTAGCAACCTGATGGATTTTCACTATCAGATGATGGAGACATGGTATGTAAACTGAAGAAAGCACTTTATGGATTTAAACAAGCCCCTAGAGCCTTGTATGCTAAACTAGATAAATATTTGTAGAAAATGGGATTTAGTAAAGGTGTTGCTAACAGTAATATGTACTTCAAGATAGAAAATGATAACCTCTTGATTGTTGAAGTCTTTGTTGATGATATTATCTTTGGAGGTGATGATGACTTGAGCAAGAAGTTTGTTGGTGATATGCAGAAATAATTTGAGATGTCTATGATTGGTGAGATGAAATTTTTCTTAGGTTTGCAAATTTCACAAACTGGAAAAGGTATATTCATATCTCAAACTAAGTATGTGAAGGAATTACTGAAGAAGTTTGGGTTAGATGACTCCAAACCGGTTGGAACTCCTATGGTGACTGGTTGTAAACTGTCTAAGAATGATGAATCTCCTAAAGATAATCATAGTTTGTACAGATCTATGTTTGGTGGACTGTTATATCTTACTCAAACTAGGCCAAATATTATGAATATTGTGTGCATGGCTCCTAGATATCAAGTTGATTAGAAAGATAGTCATCTCATTGTTGTTAAGAGGATATTCAGAAACCTGAAGGGAACTATGGATTATGGTTTATGGTATCCGAGGAGTGATGATTTCATACTATGTGCCTACGATAATGCAAATTGGGTTGGTGATGTTGATGACCGGAAGAGCACTATCGGTGGAGCATTCTTTTTCGGTAAGAAGTTAGTTTCATGGGCTAGTAAGAAATAAGATTCAGTTTCCTTATCTACTGTTGAAGCTGAGTACATTATTGCTGCTAGTAATTGCACTCAGGTAGTCTGGATGAAGCAAATGTTGAAGGATATCAGAGTTATTTATGAGGAGCCTACTGTTATATACTATGATAATTCTAGTGCTATTAACATGTCAAAGAATCTGGTACAATATTCAAAGACTAAGCATATGTCAATCAAATATCATTACTTGAGTGAGCAAGTCAGTGAAGAGAAGGTGTAGCTAGAGTATGTATCTACAAAGGAACAAATAGCTGATTTTTTCACTAAGCTTTTGTCTGCAGATACATTTGTCTACTTGAGAGAAAAGTTAGGGGTATCCACCCCTCCTGATGAGAACTAGATGCATTGAGTTGCATCAATCCGGCGGACTTCACAGTCTTATCCTTTTATCCAGATTGGTGTGTTGGTGTTGCTCCTCTGCTAGAGTAGTCTATGTTTTGGGGAGAGAGATATTCAAGTTTAATATTCTAAGGGGGAGAGTAATTTTGGTTTTTTGTTTTGAGATCTTTAGCATTGTTGTCAAAGGGGGACAGAGATCATGTGAAAAACTTCTTTCTATGTCCTGATCTTAGGGGGAGTTTGCTAGAGATATCTTATTTCTTTGCATTGATTATTTTTCACATTCATACGTTGCCATCAATGCCAAAGGGGGACATTGTTGGATATTGTTGGTCATTCCTACTGCTAGGATATTTTGTTGTCATTGATGTCAACATATTCCTATGTATTTCTCTGGTGATTGCACATTAGGAAGATCTTATGATCTGATTTGAAGTGTTGTTTTTGTTGATCATTGTTTTGCAGAATTCGGTATATCCTCCAGTATATTCCAATGTGATCAAATCTTGTGCTGAGTTTTTGGGATATTGCTTGGGATGGTCTTGTATATCTTCATTTCATATGGACCGTGATGTGGATCTCCACAAGTTATCTTTATTCATGACAGTTGTTGATTGGTTGTGTTCTTGAACTTTC
This sequence comes from Cryptomeria japonica, assembly GCF_030272615.1. NCBI lineage: Eukaryota > Viridiplantae > Streptophyta > Pinopsida > Cupressales > Cupressaceae > Cryptomeria > Cryptomeria japonica. Next base: position 514,210,510 of record NC_081411.1, on the reverse strand, counting down.
AGACGTTGACCGATGAAGATTTGATAAGTGGTGTTGGTGCAGCGACTCCTTATGGTTCTAACATGCTTGCTAGTGTTTCCTAATTGTGTCCTATTTATTTTGGTGATCTGCATTGATCGTTGTGTGATTTATTGGTGGTTTCCATGCATTGGTGATGATTTTTGTGTTATGTGGTTTCCCTGGTGGTGTAACATGTTGTGATTGATCTTGGCATGATTTCTGGTGGAGATGAGTGTATGGGAATTTGTTTTAGGTCCATGTTATGCTATGTAAATCATTATATTGGTCTGGTAGTCGATCTTTGTATCATGTGATGTAATTTTGTAATTAAGGGTTGAGGGTTTAGCCGACCTTGTTATCAAGGTTGATGAACTATATATATAGGTGATATATTCATGTAATTTAGGTATCGATGTTATGTCTGCATTATTAGAGAGAGGTTTATGCGCAAACAAATGATTTATCCTTCACTGTTGTGATTGAGGAGAGATTAGTGTTGCGGAGCAGACATCTGTGCTTAACCAAAATTGTTATCAGGCATTTTGAGATGTTATTCTTTCAGTTCATTTCTTCCAGATTGTAGTATGAATCTTGGTGTAAGTCAATGAGACTTCCCTGAGGGTTGTAGCCTTTCGTGCCATTATATTTGAGCAGTGAGCTCTATGCAGTGTGCCTAAGTACATGTGCATTCCCCATTGTAATATTTTCACATACTACTACAGAGTATCATCTTACTGTGGGTAGGTTCCCACCATGGTTTTTCCCTTAACCAGGGTTTTCCACGTCAAAATCCTAGTGATGTGTGTTGTTCTTTCAATTTGATTATATGTCTTATTACTACAGTTTATCAGATCTATGTTTTGTGATTAAGTTTTATATTTTGGTGAAGACTGATTCACCCCCCCTCTTAGTCTTCCTTCTTGGTTGCTGCTAACATGTATGATGAGCCTACTATTATTTATTGTGACAATTAAAGTGCTATTAATATTTCCAATAATCTAGTACTGCACTCTAAAACAAAGCACATATCAATTAAGTATCATTTCTTGAGGGATAAAGTCAATGATGAAAAAGTTAAATTGGAGTATGTATCTACAAATGATCATATTGCAGATATTTTCCCTAAGCCTTTGCCTGTCAATATATTTGTGTGTTTGAAAGACAAGTTAGGGGTCTTTGCCCCTCCTAATGAGAACTAAGTGCATTAAGATGCATCAATCTGATGGACTCCATAGTCTTATCTCTTCATCTGGGTTGATGAGTTGGTGTTGCTACTCAATTAGGGTAGTCAATATGTGGTTCAGAGTTAGATTTTATCTGGTTCCCTGGAGTGAATCTTGATCTTATTTTGTCTTTGGCATTTTTGTCAAAGGGGGAGAGAAGCATGTGAAAAACTACCTTATCTTTGGAGCTTTGTGTGCATGATATTATGGGAGTTTGTTGGAGTATTTTGGTGTTGATTTATTCCTTTGCATTGATCATTTTTCACATTAATATCTTGCCATCAATGCCAAAGGGGGAGACTGTTGGATATTGCTACTGCTAGGATATGTTGTTGTCATTGATGTCAACATATTCTTGTGTTTTGGTGTTGCAGAGAAATGTTTTGGTGATCTGGTACTTTTAGTGAGTTGATCTGGTTAGTTTAACTATTTACTATGTTGAATCAACTAGAGATACTTCATTCTTTATTGATTTCATGATGCTATATGATGATTTGATCGAGTTATGGATTCTGGTATGCAGACTGGTTTTCAGTGTTTAGTATTGCAGTGTTCTAGTGTTTGATCCATTGTGCTCTGGTATGATCATATCTTGGGTTGCGGTTTTGGGAGAGTGTTTGGGATGTTCGTGTGCATCTTCATTTCAGATGGTTCATGATTTTATGCTCCGCAAGATATCTTTCTTATTCGAGTTGTTATTGTTAAGTGTTCTTGAGTGTTAGCGTGTTGATCAATGAAGATTTGAATAAGCGGTGTTGGTGCAGCTATTGTGGATGGTTTTAACATGCTTGTTGGTGTTTCCTAATCATGTCCTATTTGTTTTGATGGTTTGCATTTATCATTGTGCATTTTCTTGATGATCTTATGTGTCTGGTCATATTCTTTGTGTTATGTGGTATTTTTGGTGGTGTAACGTGTTGCGGTTGATCTTGGCGATATTTCCAGTGGTGGTGCATGTTTGAAGAGTTTATTTAGGTCCATGTTATGTTATTTATGACATTGTATTGCTCAAGTAGTTGATTTATGTATCGTCTGGTGTAATTTTATAATTAGGTGTTAAGGGTTTGGCCGACCTTGTAGTCAAGGTTGATGATTTGTATAAATGGGTGTAATATTAATGTAATTGGGTGGTTGTTGTTGAGTCTGCATTATCAAAGAGTGGTGTATGTGTGATCAATTGAATGTATCTTTTAGTGTGGTGTATTGAGAAAATATTGGTGAAGGGTAGACATATGAGCTTAACTGGAACTGTCATCAGGCATTAGCAGATGCTATCTTTACAGTTCATCTTTGTCAGATTGGAGTCCGAATATATTTTTAAGGTAGTGAACCTTCCCTAAGGGTTGTAGCCTTCTGGGTCATTGTAATTTGACCAGTGATCTCTAGGCAAAATGTTCTCGAAATCGAAATCGAAATGTAATACCCTAAAATTGGTCATCTAAACCATGGGCCCCTAATCTCAACAACATCACCAAGGTCCTAACCAAAGGCAATTAAATCATTTTTTAGCACATTAATTAATTCTTTAATCATCAAGTATCACATGGCAAATCAAATACTCAATATTAAAAAAAAATTTATTTAATTAATTAAATCATTCCAAGAATATCTTTTTGATCAATTATCCTATTTAATTTATTAAATATCCTTGCATATTTAATTAATTAATAAATTTTCCATTTAATCATAAAAAATGAATTAATTTATTACAAAAGAGGAATTAATTACAAAGCAACAGTTAAATTGAAAATAAAATAAAAGAATTGAATTGAGAGAAATCAAACTTGAGATATTATTTCTTTTTCTAAATTGAGATTAACTTGAAATCAGAAAAGCAAATAAAAGAAATTTAATTATTCTCTAAAATTGGAACTCAAAGCTTTTGAAGAAAAAAAGTTATGTTGCATTGAAAAGACTCTTTTCTTGAATAAATCAAAGAATTATCTATTTTTATCACAAATGCATGGAATTAATTAAATATTATTTCCAATGCAAACATGAACTTCTTATTTAAATGTATTTCAATTAAACTATAATTGGAATCTATCTCAAAGTTAACTGAATCTGATTTTCAATTATTTCAATTAATCCTAAATTGTGCTTTTTCTTAATCTCTCTTGTAATTATCTATAAATTTAGCCTTCGGCTCTCATTCAAACCACCCTGGAGATTTGTTATTACACACTTTTTGCTCTGGAGTCATTGGATATATTGTGCTTGCTTTTTGAGATTATTGCATCTTAGTTTAGCTTTATTTTTCTATATTTAGTTTATTCATGATTGCTTGAATCCATTATTTCTTGAATTCATTATTGCTTGAATTATTCATCCATCTTGCATCCATTTAGCTTAATCTCATGCTCATATAGATTAAATCCTTCATCTTGGTGTATTCTAGACACTGGTATTGCTTATACAAATCTAAGAGCAATCTTATACTCGCATATTTTAGAAGGCAATTGGTCAATTTGTAATGGTTTTCATATCCATGCTTATATCTATCTAACCATACATGTAATGACTTAATTGAAGTGTTGTGCCTGCAACTATCATAATTATTCCACTTTTTCACACACACATCTCTGGCACCCACCATGGGGTAGAAGACTACTTTTTTTTTCAGCCTCCAAGACTAACAGTTTATTTTTTTATTTTATTTTTTAGATTTTTGACTTTTCGGATTTTTGCCATACAGTTTCTGCATATTATTGTACGACATTTCCTATATGCCAAAATGACAAACTGCAATTATTGTACGATCCTGTATGAATTATAGTACGAGTCGGTGAGAATTGTTGTACGATTCTATATTTTTTTGTTTAAAAAGCAAGTTTCATTCTTCAAGTTTTCTGTTCAATTTTGATTACACTAATGCTGACCCTGGCTGGTTATCTGTTTATCTGAAGAATTTTCACAACCTAATCATTTTTTGCAGAATGCTTGTCGAAGACTATGCTTGTCGCACAAAGACAATATGACTACTAATTCGTTGTCTTTGCACGTTGCCTAAGGAGATTTGAGCAAACATTGTGTATTCATTAAATTCATTTTTAGGCACCTAACTTTCTATCTGGTTAAAGAATAAATTTGTATTTTATGTTTAAAGAAAATTCTGAGAGGTAGGAGAGTATGCTCTTGTCTTTATAAACAATCAGAAATCTAGACCCTTGAGGCATTTTCTTTAAGTTTGAGATTTATATATCTTTAGCAGGCCTGCCCTCCCGAGGAGCTAATAACTCTATAGCCATTATGACCAGTGAGAGGGGAACGACCCAAGTGGGAATGGCTAAACATCAAGTACTCTAACCCACTATAAAATAAATGTGATTTGATGAAAATCAAGTCAACGGCAGTACTCGGGAATAGCTCTCCTTTGTACCCTTGGGTATATTAAACCTTGGTTTTCAAGGCTGGGAGACCTCTTAATTGAGTTTATACCTCAATGCGCTAAATGGATCCCTTACTAGTTCCAATTAAAATTAGAAGCTACCTGGTTCACCTCCAAAAGGGGGGATAATCTTTGTGCAAGAGAGACAGTAACTCTCCCAAGATACTTGTCATTTCATGCCCCCATTAGCATATGGATTCGACTAATACGGCGTGTAGAATCCATTGCGTGAGACTAAGAGACCGTATTTTGATTAGCTATTGGGTTTGTACCTGAGTCTACAAGCAAAGGTTTTCTTCTCTCACCAAATTCTGTAGGGTTTGCATGTTGTGATTGGAGTTATTATTCATATTACATGTTTCCTATGTTTTCATCCCTAAAACAAAAACTAGAATACCGAAACTGGAGAAAACAAGAAACAACTCAGTGATCAAAAACTTTGTTTGTGTCTAAACTAGTCTATCCTAGTCGAAACTCTATCCAAAACTAGTCTATTCTAGTCGAAACTTTGTCCAAAACTAGTCTATCCTAGTCAAAACTCTGTCCAAAAACTAGTCTATCCTAGTTGAAACTCTGTTCAAAACTGGTCTATCCTAGTCAAAAATTTGTCCAAAAACTAGTCTATCCTAGTCAAAACTTTGTCTGTGTCTAAACTAGTCTATCCTAGTCAAAATTTTGTCTGTGTCACCAAACTAGTATACCTTAGATAAACTGCTCATTGTCAGTCAGCGATCAAAAACTTAGTCAATCTCAAATCTGATCATACTCAGTCATTTAAAAACTCAGAATTTTGCCTCTGTCCAACAAACAGTCATACGAGTCTTCTGATTTATCATCCTAGTACATATTATGTGTCGTACGAAACTCCATCAGTCCAAACAGTCTATCGTTTGAGCCTTCATCATGTGTCATACAAGTCCTGATTATCTATCATCTGGTTCTAAGAATTGTCGTTTTACCTGGCATCCTGTGTCGTATGATAAACTTTTGCATTGAACATTCTTTCGTTCTAGACATACCCATATGTCGTACGGTACTAGGCAGCAACTCGTACGAAACACTATTGTCATTTTCCTGAAGCTAGCATAGTGTCGTCTGGTCCTATAAAACCTATCATACGGATCTTTGATTTTGTTAGTCCAGAACAGTCAAACTTGCCTAAAACAGTCTACAATGAGCACTAAACTGGTTATCATCATCCTAAGCATAAAACAGATCAAGACAATGTACCTTTGCCATTTGTGTTACACGATTTGGTCGATCATCTTTCAGCTAGTTCAATCAACTACTTATCAAACTTAAGTCACTTAGATAATGTCTTATACGGGATAGATCATTCCTGAAAATAGACTGAGTCTTAGTCACTTCTCTCGAATCAACTTAGATAAACATCTTATACAGGATAGATCTTTCCTGAAACCAGACTAAATCCTATTTGTTTCTCTCAAACAATACGTAAACGAACAACTAGCTCTGAATTTGATCTTGACTTCTACATCACAAACAACTTTAGGTCACACCAATCAATAAAAATGCCTATTCAAACCAGGAGTTCTCGTAAGAAAGATGCCAAAGGCAAAGGGCAACCCTTTTCATATAAAGATAATCCATTTTACGAAGACTATCCTTTGACTAATTAACCTTCATCATCAGAGCTACCAGTTTATGATGAACCTTTATCTCCCATCATACCTAGAACAGAACAAAATAACAAAGACAATCTCAGTATTCAGGATACCCACAATGATTCCTCATCAAGTCAATCTGAAGCCTCTGAACCAATAGAAAAAGATATTCATAGATTTCAAAAGGATAAAGACTTCCAAAAATTGATGAAGGTTATCATGGCTAGAGAAAAAGAAGATTATTTTCTAGAGCTAGCGAAATAAGGCGCCAAACTTCCTATTGGATATGACGTTCAGACTGTCATCACTAAAAAAGAAGAATCACCTATAATAATGGTACATGGACAATTACAAGCCTTGTGGACTGAGATCACAGAACTGAAAAAATAAGGATAAGTCCCCAAAACAATATTCTCTTGAGAAAATATGCCCATTTCCGTTTGACAGAAATCTATAACAAAAATCTATACATGCCTCCATTTCCTTCATGAGTTGAGATCCCAAAATTTGACAAATATGATGGTAACTCAGATCCCCAGGACCATATCAGAGAATTATGTGCCTTATGTATGGAGTTCATGCACGAACAAACATATCTCATGCGCCTTTTTCCAAGGAGTTTGGGAGGACAAGCTATGGAATGGTTCTCAAGTCTACCTAAGGGAATAAAAACTTTTGAAGAGCTAATCCAACTTTTTTTACAACAATACTCCTATAACATTCGACATCTTGTTACTATGATCTAACTTTGCAACACTAAACAAAAAATAGGGGAGCCTTTTCTCACTTTCCTCCAATGTTGGAGAAAGATGTTCTTTAGGTATTCACGTCCTATCCCAGATTCTGAGAAAATAGATATATCCGTCAATAATCTGATCCCTGAATTGAAATATAGTATCCAAATGCAAGTGCACCCATAATTTAACAAAATGGTAGATAATGCTATCTGAATGGAAGATGTCCTTATAAAGAAAGGAGATATCTCACCTTGGAAAGAAACACAACCAGGATCTAGCTCTAAGGAGAAGAACAAGTATTGGAAGTATGGCAAAGACAACAACAAGAACATTGTTAATGACGGAGTAGTAGACACTGTTAAAGCCAACTCAAAGCCCATGATATTCAACTTGGCTAGTGGCACACAAGCACTCAAAGCAGCTGAAACCGTGGCAGAAAATCCTCTGAAGAAAGCGAAAGAGTGGTTCAAAGAGAAACCTTGGCTTTTGAAACCTAGACGTGAATTCACTCCTCTAGAAGAATCATATGAATCCACTTTTAAAACCCTATTGGCAAACAACCTGATAATGTTACCAGATAATTCTAGGCCATATGATCCGGAAGTCAAACCAAAATGGTGGAGAGAAAATGAATATTGCGACTACCATCAAAAAAAAGGTCATAACACAAACAACTGCATGAAGCTCAATCATGAGATTCAAGATCTCATAGACGTTGGTTAAATTGTTGTTGGGAATCACCCGACAAATTCTGATCATAAAGCTTTAAGGACCCCTTGCCTATTTACGAACAAGGTGATTCCTCAAAGACAAAAGGAGGTGCCAAAGTAAATTATGCTTATACTAGCAATGACAACGTCATCAACATGATTGAGTCTTCTCAACTTGAATATTGCAATGTGATTATAATCAAAGATAAACAAAATGAATCACGATATGCAAAGGCTATGACCCATTCTCAAAAGAAAGACACTCTCCAAGGAGCTAGTTCTTCAACTCCTGCTCAAACAAACCTACCAACCTCGTCAAACAAATAAAAAGAATCAACATTTGACAAATTTAAACAGCTAACTTCATCATCATCCTCTGGATATAGCGTCATTGAACAATTGAAGAGGACAAATGCTCAAATCTCCATCTTTGAATTGCTTAAAATATGTTCTGCTCACAAAGAGATCATGGACAAAGCATTGCTCACCACTAATGTTCCAAAAGATTTAGACATTGATCGGTTTCAGTCTATGGTGATTCATCTAACTTCACCTCACTATCCGACCATCTCTGAAGAAGATGACAACTCACTAAATCATCCACATAACCATCCATTGCATATTGAAGCCATGATCCATAATTTTGATAGATGGAGGTGTGGGGTTGAATATCTGTACTTACAGTCTTCTTACACAACTAGGATTTTCTAAAAATGTCATTGATCCGGCCAAGAAAATAACAATTAAGCCTATGATGAAGAAGAAAGGACCTCTAAACGTCTGGTATCATTACCAATCAGAGTGGGACCTGTAGAAAGAGATGTCATTTTCCAGGTACTTGATCTTCCTCTGTCATACAATATCTTACTGGGCAGGTCATGGATTCATGAAATAAAGGCAGTTCCATCTACATACCATCAATGCTTAAAATTTCCCTATAATAGAGTGGAAGTCAGTATTCCTGCTAATACAAATCTCCCCTGTAATGCATTGATAAAAGGTGCTGATATGTTTGTGCCTCATAATAGGGCAGCCTCTACAAATGAAAGTCCAGAAGCTCTGATGAAGGACTTAGAAAATAAATTGAAGATTACAAATACTGGCATGGATGGATACAAGATAGAACCAATACTTTCATTAGTCTCTCTTCCTCCATCACCGAAACAATTGGGTAAACCATCAGAGGCTATGAGAACATAGACTTCAACTCCGAATATCATATATGATGGTCTTTTTGTTCAGTCTTCTACTTCCCTGGTAGATGAAATAGAAGAGGATGTTGTTCTTAAGTGGCTTTTCAAGGATGATAGTCAAAATGAGGAAGTACGACGTTGTGAGATTTCCCCAACCCAATATGGTCCCGGCTACAAAATGATCCAACGCATGGGGTATTCAGGCACTGGTCCCCTGGGAAAACATCAAGAGGTTATTACTGAACCAATTCAGCTACAAACAAAATCTACAAATGATAAGGTTGGATTGGGATACAATACAAAAAAGACATCAGACCAAATATAGGCTTCTAAGTCTAAATGGAAGAAAAGGATATCGCCTTCAACATCACAGGAAGTTGATGCTCAACAAACAAAAGCAAAGTGTAGAAAAGAAAAAGAGGAACTACCAATGTAGAGAGAAGAAACAGTCAGCACTCAAGTTCCAATAGTATCAGCTACAACACCCTAGGGAGTTGAAGTTCTAGAAGATATGAGAGATGAAGTAGAAAGAATCAGGGAATTGTTTGCACCACTGAAAGTTCCAGTCACATACACTGGTAGGCAAGAAGTAGATGATTCAGAAACTAACTCAAATGAGTATGAATGGGGTCCAAACCACCATTCAGATACATGCAGTACAGAAAATCCATAAGAGTCCAGTGATATCACAAATGATATTCAAGAGCTGATGTACTTAAAGCTAGAAAAGGAGATATGGGAAATCAGACTAAAAAAGACAAACAAACTATGAACAAGGGCTGAAGGAAGGAAGAATACCAGAATGTTTTTTATCTATTATATACCCCTCTAATAAAATAGAACAAATCGGGTATGGGACTACACAAGAAGAATTGGAAGCTACAGAAGCAGAACTAGTCATTAGTCAAGAGGAAGCTGAATGGAGTAGACTACAGGGAGTCATAGAACCATCAAGATCATGTCAATGAGTGTGTCAAATACAAATGATAAATGAGCCAAATCTTGAGGGAACTTGCAGCATTAAAGATGTTGGTGTTGATACCATACATATCTTCACTCAACCACTTGAAGAAGACTCGGAAACTTCATCCGATAACTCTAATGACTCTGACAATAATCCTATTTATGACAATATCTACTCAGCATCAAACTCTGAATCCTCTGATGTAAATGGCGACAATCTGTCTACTGATCTTGTTACTGTCGAACCTCGATATGAAGTCTAGTTTGGTGTAGAGAACGATGCTACAAGTAGGTCTATTGGATTAGGTCAACTAAATATTAACGTGCACTGTAATAATCATGTTCTGACTCTTTCTGGTCTCAAGACATTTATGCAAGGTAGTCTTCTAGAACTCAACTTTTTGATTCGCAGTTGTGATGACAATACCGTGAACTCCCTCGAACCTATCCACATTCTATCCTTGGTATATCCTGAATTAATTGACTGTAGTCTACAACACCAACCCATGAATGTACCTACTTTTGCCAATGACTATACGCTAGCCTATTACCTAAACATAGTTGAACCCATGTAATCTTCCACCAGCGAACAGAGTGAAAACATGACTGAAACAGATATCAAGTATCTTAGTCGCAAAAATCAGAAAAATAAAAATAAAAGATCTGATGGCAAAAACCACATTGTGGCAGTGTCAGAATCTTAAAAAGAGAATAAAAAGGATGTACCTAAGGGTAAAAACCTCTCTGAGGTGCCTAAAGGTGAGATACTTGATATACTGCCAAGTCATTTTCAGGAAAGGTCTTCTATATTGATCGAGCCAACTCGGCCAGTGAACATTGGGAGTCAAGAGACACCACACATCATTCATGTAGCTCAATCATTGTCATTAGAAGAATTGAAAGATTTTACTCATCTCTTTTCAGAAAAGAAGATCAATTTTGCATGGACATACTCTAATATGTCAAGCCTCGGTCCTGATCTTATCATGCACCATCTTTCTATCACACTAGGAGTTAAACCAGTCAAGCAAAAACTCTATAAGATGCACCCTCACATGGCACTACTAGTCAAGGCTGACTTAGAAAAACTACTAAAAGCTGGATTTATCAGAGCTATAGACTATGTGGAATGGATTTCAAACATAGTACCTATGTCAAAGGTAGACAAATCTATTAGGGTTTGCACAGATTTTAGAGATCTCAACAAAGCTTGTTCGAAGGATGATTTTCCATTACCAAACATTGATATGATAGTTGATATGACTGTTGGGTATGAGATGTACTCACTAATGGACAAATTCTCCAGCTATAATCAGATCAAAATAGCTCCCAGGGATCAAGAAAATACAGCTTTCACCTGTGCATGGGGAACCTTTTGTTGGAACGTCATGCCATTTGGGCTAAAGAACGCAGGAGCAAGTTATCAAAGAGCAGTAACTACTATCTTTCATGACATGATGCATAAGAATATGGAAGATTATGTTGATGACACTTTAGTAAAGACTATGAAGAGATCCACGCATATTCAAGAGCTAGGCCCTATACTAGACAGAATGGAAAAATTCAAACTCCGGCTAAATCCAAAAAAGTGTGCATTAGGAGTGACATCTGGTAAACTACTTGGTTACATCATTTCAAAGAAGGGAATCGAGGTTGATCCTGAGAAGGTCCAAGCTATAATGGAAATGTCGCCTCTGAAGAACATCAGTCAAATGAGAAGTTTATAGGGACGTCTCCAATCAATTAGATGCTTTATTTCTCACTTGGCAGACAAAGCTCAACCTTTCACAAAAGTATTGAGGAAAGGAGTAATATACAACTGGGATCGAGAATGTGAACATCACCTTCAATAGATCAAAGAGTACATGTCCAATCCACCAATATTGATGCTGCCAATTCAAGGTAAACCATTGATCTTATACATATCAGCCACCAATTCATCATTGGGGGCACTTGTAGCACAACATGTTGGTACATTGTATCAAGCTGGTAGTTAAGATTGAAACGCTCAAGTATCTTCTCAACAAAGCAACACTCACAGGAAGATTGGCAAAATGGTTCATGGTTCTTACAGAGTTTGATATTGAATATGTGGAATGCAAATCCATAAAGGGACAAGTAATTGCAAATCAACTTGTTGAAGCTCCACTTGAAGACACTCAACTGCTGCATATAGAGTTTCCAGATGAATCAATAATGCACCTTACTCAATAATCCTGGAAGATGTTCTTTGATGGGTCTTTCACTCAAAATGGTTCCGGTGCTGGAATACTTTTTATTACTCCTCAAAAGTATTCAATCCTGAAGGCTTATAAGATTTTTTTCCGTTGTAAAAACAACATTGCAGAGTATCAATCTCTAGTAAACGGGATCAAGCTAGCTATCGAATGGAAGGTTGTTGAATTACACATCTATGAAGATTTTCAGGTAATCATCAATCAAATAAATGATAAATATCAGACTCAAGATGAGAAGTTGATGCCTTATAAGAGAATGGTTGATGATCTCAAGAAGTATTTTACTTTTGTATCATTCCAGCAGATTCCCAGATCAGCAGATGCTATGGCCACCTTGGCATCTATACCAGAGTTACAAGAGTCTAATTTTTGCTTTGAATTCCTGGTGGAAGAGTTACATTACCCTGCCTATGATTCTCCTGAGTCCCAAATAGTTTGTTCTATTATTGGACATGACTCATCCCGCTATAGCCACATATACTCTTATCTGTGTGACTAAATTATCCTAGAAAATCTTACTTGTAATGAGAAAGGGAACCTAACCCGAAATGCTTCACGGTACGTCATCATTGCTAATGATTTATTTAGGCGACATTTGGACGATACATTTCTTAGGTGTCTAGAAACTGAAGAGTCTAAACGTGCATTATCGGAAGTCCATGAAGGTATTTGTGGTTCTCATTCAAATGGTCTTACTTTAGCTCGGAAGCTACTAAGGGCTGGCTACTATTGGCCAGACATGGAGAAGGATGCTATAAAGTTTTCTAAAACTTGTGAGAAGTGTCAGCTACATGGAAATCTCATACATGCTCCAGCAAGGGTCCTCATACCCTTCATCACACATTGGCCTTTTCAACAATGGGCCTTTGATCTCATTAGTCAGATATATCCTGTATCATCCAATGGACACAAGTTTATCATAACTACCACTGAGTACTTCACTAAGTGGGTAGAAGTGGTTCCACTCATTAAAGCGGTCAGTAAACAAGTAGCTTTGTTTATCCTAAACCATATCATCTATAGGTATGAGATACCTTCATCCATCGTGACTGACAATGGAGAATAATTCAAGAATAAAGATCTGGACGAGCTCTGTGAGAAATTCAAAATTAAATAGCACTGGTCATCTGTATATTACCCTCAAGGTAATGGACAAGCTGAGGCATCTAACAAAAACCTATTGATTATCTTACACAGAACAGTGAACAAATCTGGGAAGGATTGGCATCTGTAGCTCAATCCTGCATTATGGACTTATAGAACAAGTATCAGAACACCTACTAAGGCTACACCTTTTTCTTTGGTGTATGGATCCGAAGCAGTATTACCTATTGAAGTGGAAATACCATCTGTAAGAGTTTCTTTGCAAGGTCTTGTTACTGATGAAGACTACAGAATAGCTAGATTGCAAGAGCTTGAATTGTTGGATGAACGTCGGCAAGTAGCGTTTGATCATCTCAGAGTGTATCAAAAGAGAATGTCTAGAGGATATAACAAGAAGGTTCGACAAAGAGAATTTAAGGTTGGTGACCTAGTTTTGAGAGAAAATCCTAAAAATCAACAATTTCTAGACAACAAAGGGAAGTTTGAACCCAACTGGTTGGGTTCCTACATTGTTACTATAGTCTTCGGCTCTAGTGCCTATCAACTCTCAACATCAGAAGGAGAACAACTCCGTGAACCGATTAACACCATCCACTTGAATAAATTCTTCACTTAGCATTCTTGCTCCAGTAACCTGTACAGCTGAAAAATGTCCTGAAAAAAATCATAAAAATCATAAAAAGTTCTAAAAAAAAAGAGAAGAAAAAAAAAGAGAAAAAGAAAGAAAAAAAATAAAAAAAATGAATCTCTGTCAAGGAGGTGAAAACCTAGCAAACAGACACCTCTTGTACTCAAGCGCTCCATCTATCAACGCAACGTTGGCATTCCCACTTTCATGCATCTACGCTTTCGCTTGTACATATATTTCAGTAACTTTTGTGACATCTTGATTCGTTGGATCCCTCATGGCTTGAAACTGATCAATGTCCTAGTCTTAGGTTAATCAACATAGCACATTACATGTCCTAAGCAGTATCAACCAAGTCAACTTTACGTCAGTGAAACCCAGTCGTCAACTCCGAGTCAGTCACCTGTCTCCTGACTACTGAAGAGTTTTATCACTGAGTGCACAAGCAAAACAACATTACTGAAAACAATCACTAAGCAATTTGAGCTATGCATGGAAATTTTCTTTGTGTGATGTCTTTTATATTGGTTTTCGATTATTATCCCTTTGAGTAACTCAAGGAAGTCTATCTTGACTAAGAGGAGCAAGGATTGGGGGCATAATATTTTTCTTTATTTTCTGCTTGTAGGAATGATTTCGATGATCTGGAAACATCTAATAAGCTGGGTGTCTGTGATAAGAGCCTTCACATCAAGGTGAAATCACCACACATACCTCGACTCCGCTTATTTGTATGCTACAAGGAGGTTCACATCATTTGTTTGTCTATTTTGAGAGAATTTCTTTATCATGCAATCCGGGTCCCTGCGAAATATGTCCAAGGATATGAACGAAAAAAGGGTCATTGCGGACAAGATAATTAACATTCCACATGAAAAGAAAGGAAATCTCATCTTCTTGCTATGTTTGTTAATGCTCAGTGATGAAACTTAAGCATTTCAAATCCAGTGACTAGGTTTAGGTTGCATTTCATTTTGCATCTCATTTTGCATTTCATTTTGTATTTTGTGAATTTAGAGTGATTTCGGTATGGTAATGATCTCTTTATCTTCTGAATGAGAGTTTGAAGTTTCATCATTTCTTAGCTAAGTGGTCTCTTCTTCATCACTTCCCCAATCGAGTACTTGTGTATTGAGATGTTTAGCTGCATACATAAGCATTTTATATAGATTCATACATTTCATTATCACTCATTTACATTTATCTTATTGCATAGAAAAAACAAAAAAATTGCACTACTCATTACTCATTTTCATTCATTTATTTGCATATGAAAAGAAACAAAAACAAACATCCATATTCATTTGCATTACATACATCCATACTAAACATATATGCATACATATAGAATAAAGCATATAGAAAAGCATCTCATAAATCGATTGACACAAGTACAATAAAGTCAAATCAAGATCTCGTATATATAAAATGATCAAGTCTCAGGGTACACAAGGATGTCAACTGACATATACAAACTCCCATCGGAGAAAGAATCGTAAGGGCTACAAAAAATGGGTGTCTACAAAAAATCTAAGAGCTACACAAAAATATTTAGCTCTCTGCCTCTCCCTCATCACCAGGTGGTGGAGGAGGTGAGGCCTGTTGACCCGGATCTTGCCTAGGTGCCCGAGCTCCCTCCGACCGAGCCATGTACTAAGAATATGGTACAAACTATTGCGCTACTGGAACTGCTACACTGTAAGCCGCAACATAGTAGGTTGTCCGACTGGTCTGATGGAGAACCTCTTGCTGAAGAGCGTCTCGCTCTGTTCTCATCTCTGCGACCTGACGATCGTGCTTTGCTATGAGCTCCACCAACTGACGATCACACTCAGCTCTGACCTCTGCTAGCTATCGGTCTCGCTCCGCCAGCTGATTTTGTGCCACTATCAACTGTGACTGCAGACCTTCCAAATGTGCTCCTAGGCCCAGACCTTGAATATGTGCCACTATTTTTTAGCATGACTCTTGATTTTCTTGGAAGTTGAGGTGGTTATCATCTAACTTTTATTTAAACCCTTGTATTGATCATTTATTGTAACAATTCTAAGTCCACTGATGAGAGGGTGAAATTCCCTCGAAACATGTCTGGATGTTTCAATAAATTTATTTTTTCAATCTCATGCTTTTTCTGGTTGGAATCTGATGCTGCAAGTGATAAATTTGTTAATTTTATAATACTAATTTTTTCTATCTTCACACTGCCATCGGATTCCTGCCAGTACTGATTTGCCTGATCGTCGGTGTTTCACTTTGCCTGTTCTTTTTCAGTTCGGGTGTTTGTTCTGGATGGTCTTTTTGCTTCAGTTTTCGATGGATTTTCTTTCGCCCTCTCCATCTAATCTTTTGCTTTGGTCAGGTTTTTGCCTTTCGACAAACTTCTCCTTGATCCGTTGTTTTTTGCAACTGATGGAGGCTCGGGCGCTGCTTTTTTCGAAGCCCTTTGGGCTTCCATTCGGCCGCACCTTCGCTGGTTTCTTACCAGCCGTGACACCTTGTGTCCCCGCTGTTTGTCGGCGTCATGGTTTTCCGGGAGGGTTGCGCGTGCTGGGACCTACCGCCTCCTCCATGATGTAGACTCGGGTCTACGACCCCCTCGACATTGCCGCTATGCTTCGCAAGCTACGGCCTCCCCGATCCCTTTTGGGATCCCTTCTCTATGCTCGGTGGTTGGTGCAGACCCCCGCCTCCTTCCTTCTGACCCCTTTATGGCATCTTCGGCTCCCTAGCCCTGTGGATTTTTTGCGGGCGGTTTCCGGTTTTCTCTCTGATTTTTTTCTTTCAGGTGGTTTCCGGTTTGCTCTCCGATTTTCGCTCTCCGATTTTCTACTTGGTGGTTTCACTTTCTTCGGCAGTTTCTGGTTTCTCTCTTGGTCTCTAATTTTTACATGGTGGTTCCACTCTGCCCATGGGTTTTGCATTGATCTTCATCACTATACTTTGGAATTTTGTGCCTCCTGCTATTTGGAGTTGGGTCCCCTCGTGCCCAGTCAACTCATGACGAACATGGGGGTTTCCCTAAACCCTAGACTATTTGTATGGCTTTCGCCAAAAAGTACTCGCACATGCCTATCTTTGGGTATTTTAATTCCTCTATAGTGATGCTTTTAATTGATTATTAATTAATTATTAATTGATTGATTAATTAAATTTTTAATTAATTGATTAATTTTAATTGATTTTTTTAGCAGGACTCTTGGTTTTCTTGGAAGTTGAGGTGGTTATCATCTCACTTTTATTTAAACCCTTGTATTGATCATTTATTGTAAACAATTCTAAGTCCACTGATGAGAGGGTGAAATTCCCTCGAAACATGTCTGGACGTTTCAATAAATTTATTTTTTCAATCTCATGCTTTTTCTAGTTGGAATCTGATGCTGCAAGTGATAAATTTGTTGATTTTATAATGTTAATTTTATAATGTTAATTGTTAAATTTATTTGGTTTTTTAGTCATATCTTCTTTATCTTAATTCTATTTTCCTCCAAACTCCACTAGATCCCCCAAAATTTCATTTTGCACATTTCCTTCCTTGGGGACCTTATCCCAAATTCCACTTTTTGAAGCCCAAAATCCCACATTCCTCCATTTTTAGGGTTTGCCATAACTCCTTCCACTTTTATCCAATCACCTCCAAATTTTCCCACATTGTCCATCTCCAACTTTTGCTTCTTTGTCCCTATTGGAAAAAAATTTCCATTCCTTCACCTCTCCTCCAAAATCTCCATTTTATGCTTTGTCTATCCCTTGGAAAGTGGCAAAAACATAGTCAAACCCCATTTACCCATCAAACTTTCCTCCAAATCCACATTTGTCATTAGTAGAAAAGTTTTTATTCATGTTTTTCTACTCATTCCTAAAAAATCAAACAAATTTTTTTTTTTTGTCATTTTGTTGTCTTTTTGTAGGACGCTTGTTGAAGACTTCATTTTCAAACTACTAATCAAGTTGTTTTGTAGGTTGCCTAAGAAAATCCAACCAAACATTGTGTTTTTCTTAAATCATTTATTCTAGGAACCTAGATCTTAATTAGGGGTAAAAGAACTATTGCTTTTTGTGTTTGAGGAAAGTGTAGAGGTAGGAGAGTATGCTCTTGTCTGCATAGACAATCAGAATTCCCGACCCTTGAAACTTTTCTTGTTTGTTGCATGCTTACCCTTAGCGGGCCTGCCCTCCCAACTTGCTCTTTGAGAAGGTAAGAGGGGAATGACCCAAGTGAGTACACCCGGACCTAGGGTTCCCAACTCACTATAATAAATAGGCCATTGACTATGAAAGGGTCAATGGTTGGGGCTTTATGAGAGTTCACTCTCACATTGGGTGCTTAGTAGGATCCTAGAGATCTCAATCACGCTTGTGTGACTACTAAGTTCTTGGTGCTTCATTCGTCTATAGGCCTCAATTGCGCTTGCGCAACTTCGAAGGGTAGCTCCTAACGGGAAGACTTACTAAACACCTTGTGCATAGTGGCCAAAAACCTTCTAGTCATTGGTGCAGGAGGTCAGACCTCCGAAGCCACCCATATTTTTACGGCCCTTAGTAGAGACATAAATTTCACCATGAGGAGTTTTCATGGGAATTGACGCTTGGCTGCCCCGAAGAAGTGAGTGTCGTGGATGGGAGCCAGTGGGGTCAAGCATCTAAGTGTCTGCTTTGGGTAAGCATAGCTGGGAAACCAATTGGGATCCATTGACTATTTTCTTTTCTTGCCATAGGATATGTTGTGAAGGAGCATGAGTGTCTTTTGAGTCTAACTTCTTTTGACCATTGTGTTTTCTTTACTTGACATCTCTTGCCAAGTCCATCCCCCACAACCAATCAATCATCCCTCTTTCCAAATTCCATCTTACCATCATAATCCATTTCTATCTATCCAAGAAACTCTCCAACCCCCAATCCACTTTCATCCATTCAAACAATCATCCTTCCTCAACTATTATTCATTCTTCCTCTAATCCAATCAAATCTCCAAAAATCCAAATCCAAATCCAAATCCAAATCCAATCCAATCCAAATCCAATCCAATCCAATCCAAATCCATCTTCCTAATCCAATTCAATCCAATCTAATCCAATTCAACCCAATCCAATCCAAATCCAATTCAAATCCAATCAAGTCCTAATCCAAGGACCAATCCAATCCAATCAAATCCAATCAAGTCCTAATCCAAGGACTAATCCAATCAAATCAAATCCAATCCAAATCTAATCAAATCTAATCCATCATCATTCCAAGCTAATTCATAATCCATCATCATTCCAAGCCAAGTCCTAATCCTCATCTTCATTTAACATCATCTTCTAATCCTTCACTTTCAACATGACTACCCATAATTTCAAAGCTTGGTATGAGAAGATGCTCATGAAAATTCATGAACCTGCCTACCAAGTTAATCCCATAATCTCCCACTCTCCTATCATACCTTCACCCATTTCATCTCAACACATTGCACCCAATCCTTATCTATACCATATCTCTTATCCTTCCTCTACCTTCGACAAGGGAAATCCATCTTATTCCCCATCCATATCTCCATCTTAGTCCCCTTCCATATCTTCATATTATCCCCTATCCACATACTCCTCTAATCCAATATGTATACCTCCATCTCCCCCCCCCCATCTACATCCCAATCCCCATCCTTCTACAACACATACATTACCTCTACTCCCCATCCAAACCCTTTACTCCATAGTCCTCCAATCATTAATCTTAATCCTCCATATAATCCTAATCTATCCAATTCCAATCCTAATCCTAATCCTCCATCTAAACCCAATCCTAATCCTCCATCTAATCCTAATCCCCCAAAATCCATATTGTCCACGTCCTCCAAATCCATCATCCATAATCTTATCCAAGACATGCTAGCAAAGGAGACAAAATCCTCACCTCAAAGCAAAGTGGCCAAGTCTCCTCAAGTCCTCCATCCACCCCAATCACCCCCACCTCAAAACAAATCCCAATCCCCTACACTTGATGATACCCCCATTTCTATATCTACTCACATCAAATCTTTCATATCTTCCTCCATCACACAATCCCCACAACTCCAAACATGCCAAAAGCTTGTTCCAAAGCATGCTACTATAGAAACCTCTCCATCTAATGATGCATCTCCCTTCACTCCATCTAATGATCCCATTCCCTCCACTCCCTCTCATGATCATATGATTCCTCTATCATTGCATGATCCTCTTCCATCTCGTGATCCAATCACCCCTCCCGCTCCATCTCATGATAATCTCTCTAGTCAAGATCAAAGTATCCCTTCATCTCCATGTCATGATCCCAATCCATCTACACTTACAAATAATTATTTAAGTTATTTTTAATTCCTCACATAATTAATTATGATTCTGAGCATGTCTTATACAGGATGAATCCTTCCTGAAACCAGACGTTGTGATCAATCATGTCTTATACAGGATGAATCCTTCCTGAAACCAGATGCTCTGATCATGTCTTATACAGGATGAATCCTTCCTAAAACCGGACGTTGTGATCAATCATGTCTTATACAGGATGAATCCTTCCTGAAACCAGACGCTTTGATCATGTCTTATACAGGATGAATCCTTCCTAAAACCAGACGCTCTGATCATGTCTTATACAGGATGAATCCTTCCTGAAACCAGACACTCTCATCATGTCTTATACAGGATGAATCCTTCCTGAAACCAGACATTGTGATCAATCATGTCTTATATAAGATGAATCCTTCCTGAAACCAGACACTTTGATCATGTCTTATATAGGATGAATCCTTCCTGAAACCAGACGCTCTGATCATGTCTTATACAGGATGAATCCTTCCTGAAACCAAACACTCTGATCATGTCTTATACAAGATGAATCCTTCCTGAAACCAAACACTCCGATCATGTCTTATACAAGATGAATCCTTCCTAAAACCAAACGTTGTGATCAATCATGTCTTATACAAGATGAATCCTTCCTGAAACTAGACTCTCTAATCATGTCTTATACAAGATGAATCCTTCCTGAAACCAAACGCTCTGATCATGTCTTATACATGATGAGTCCTTCCTGAAACCAGACGCTCTGATCATGTTTTATACAAGATGAATCCTTCCTGAAACCAGATGCTTTGATCATGTCTTATACAGGATGAATCCTTCCTGAAACCAGACGGTGTGATCAATCATGTCTTATACACAATTAATTATTTTTAATTCCTCACATAATTAATTAATTAATTATGTTAATTCAAATTCTCCTCAATATTAATTAAATATAATTAATATTGTCACTCATGTGTAAACCCCTCATCCCCTTGCACTCTACACTTGGGGGCAAGCTTAATCCACACAATCCTCCCATCCATCTACAACATATCTAATTCCATTCTCCTATCCTATCTTTGATATTGACTATCCTATCCATATCCTCCATCTCATATCCCTCATCCTATCAAAATAAATCCTCCATTCCTATCTTTCATCTTGATCATATAAGAGGCAAAATAATGTATATGCATGCATGCTTTGGAGAATTCAAGCCTTAACCCTTTACCATCCATATCCATTACACATTATCTTTCAAACTCATACATCTTTATCCACCATTCTAGCATCCTTAATTCCACTACCTCTAGTGTGGGGCATTGCACTCCCTTGCAGCATAGTCTTTGGGTCTCCATCACCCTAACCTCCATCCTTTATTCCTCTATTTCCTATCCATATCCATCCACTTAATCCATCTATCTAAATAATAACCCCCTCCTATCCAAACAAATCCCTCATCCATCTATCCTCTTACCAATCCTTGGTTCTCCCTTGTCATTGGTTCCATTCAATCAAACCCTATCCACCAATCCACCCCATCCAATCCAATTTATAATCCAATCCTATCTTATCCAATCATCTCTTCCAATTCAATCATTAATCCCATCCTCAATCCAATCCTATTCAATCATCCATCTCCCTTTTCATCCTATCTAATCATTTATCCTCCTTCCAATCCTATCCAGTCCATCAAACTGAGCTTTCCCCATCTACTTGAGCTCGCACTAACTTGTGCCAAATCCAAGCACCCATCCATACTACGTTAATCAAATCCAAGCAAAAATCCTCTCATCTGTAGATCTTGCACATCCAACTTGTCTTTTGTCATTCATCAATCAATCCATCACCTGCCCATCGGGATATATCCTTCCCTAGTCCAGCAGTTTATCCAAATCCATATCCTACTCTTGGCAAGAGATATCAGTTGGTCATGTGCATGTTGTTTGCATGCTTGAGCTTTTCGCTTTGTTTTCATCTTGTGTCCCAAGACTATACTTGTTCAGGACTGCCTTGATCATCCTATATCTTGGTATGTCTTAGATGGTGTATAATGGGGCATAGTTTTCATGGCATGGTGTGTTTGAAGGTCTTCCTTGTATGAATCGACAACCCTGTATTAGTGTTTATCAACACTTGCATGATTGTGTGCAAGGCATTCCTTTTTGACTGAGCATCAGTCCACACCTCAAATCTTCATATCATCCCGGTTCTTATAATCAGTGGTGTAGACTATCCATGGCAATATCAAATCTAGGTTTGCTCTCTATACTTGCTCAACAAGAAATCCAATCCATCTATCATTTCTTTGTCTCATTTCATTCACAACACTCCAACTCATCCTACTTCCCTCTTTCATTATCTTCATCCTTTCATCACTTATTCTTCTAATTCCTTTTCGAGAGCACACCTGTGTTCTTCGAACCCACATGTCCTCTCGAGGGGGCATACCACTGCTTCCTCATCATCCTTCCCCTTCATCATTCTTCCTCATCTTATGACTGGGCATCGTGCTACTATTCCTTATCCTTTTCTTCATCTTATGACTAGGGCATCGTGCTACTAGTCCTTATCCTTTTCTTCCACTATGTTTTATTCTTCTTTGATATAACATCATTTCATGATGCTATAGAAAAGAGGGGCAAAATGTAGACACTTAAAATTAACATTTGATTAATTTAAGCCTATCAACATAATTAATTAACTTAATTGTGTTATCCTTATTCCTCTCAGAATCAATTTTAATTAATCCTATCACTATAGTCTAATAATTAATTTATCAAATAAATTAATTTCTCCTATTCTCCTAAAGTCCTCTCAATAATTATTTCCTCTAAAACCCACTCAGTTAATTAATTCTAATTAATTAACCTAGTCATGTGATTCCTACAAATCACTTTTCCTATTCCCACTCAACCTAATTAATCCTCCTTGAATCTCTCATAATCTAGATTATCATTATTCTCCAATTTTTAATTCCCACTCATGTCACATCAAACTTTGAATCTCTCAAAGAAATTCAAATTTCTTTGAATCCCTCAATGCATCCTTATTTTGGAATTTTTAATTCCTCAAGTTTGAAATTCAAATTTCTCCCCCCTTTTTTCAAAGGAATTTTATATTCCTGTTTATTTTCTTAAGGCACCCTTGATCCATGCCTTCTATCCAAAATCAATCTCAACCCTTCATAATCAAATCAATCTTGGCCCTCCATTGGCCTTCTCCAATCTATAAAATGGAGCCAATTATCCTCACAAAATCATCCACTTCTCATATGCATCCTCATGCTGCTCTATTCTCCTCTCATCCTCTTCTAAATCCTCTCTCAAATCTAATTCAAATCCTCCTATCCATCACTCAAATCCAAATCCAACAATCCAATAATCCATCCATTAGTCTTGTTGAACATTTGGAGAGCATTCCACATCAAGCAATCAAAGGAGCACATCAAGTGGAGCATCACCAAGGGGCGCCTTCACTTCACCAAGCTCAATCTAAAGGATAAGGTATAAGGTTTGTGAGGTATATACATTTCATTCTTGTTTTGAGCATTTCAAATTATGTCTTTCAATTTCATATGATTATATGTTTGATTTGCATATTTGTTATCTAATCCACCTCACTAATCTTTTCCCCTCTTCACCAACGTTGCGTTGATAGATGGAGCACTTGAGTACAAGAGCAACCTGTTTGCCAGGTTTTCACCTGCTTGGCAGAGATTCATTTTTTTATTTTTCTTTTTTCTTTCTTTTTCTCTTTTTTTTTCTAATCTTTTTTTTTTAGAATTTTTTATGATTTTTATGATTTTTTTAAGGACATTTTTCAGTTGTACAAGTTGTTGGAGCAAAGAATGCTAAGTGAAGAATTTCTTCAAGTGGATGGTGTTAATCAGTTCACGGAGTTGTTCTCCTTCCGATGTTGAGAGTTGATAGGCACCAGAGCTGAAGACTGCAGTAATGATGTAGGGACCCATCCAGTTGGGTTCAAACTTCCCTTTGTTGTCTTGAAACTGTTGATTTTTAGGATTTTCTCTCAAAACTAAGTCACCAACCTAAAATTCTCTTTGTCGAACCTTCTTGTTATATCCTCTGGACATTCTCTTTTGATACACTTTGAGATGATCAAATGCTACTTGCCGACGTTCATCTAGCAATTCGAGCTCTTGCAATCTAGATATTCTGTAGTCTTCATCAGTAACAAGACCTTGCAAAGAAACTCTTAGAGATGGTATTTCCACTTCAATAGGTAATAATGCTTCGGATCCATACACCAAAGAAAAAGGTGTAGCCCCAGTAGGTGTTTTAATACTTGTTATGTAAGCCCATAATGCAGGATTGAGCTGTAGATGCCAATCCTTCCCAGATTTGTTCATTGTTTTGTGTAAGATAATCAACAGGTTTTTGTTAGATGCCTCATCTTGTCCATTACCTTGAGGGTAATATATAGATGACCAGTGTTGTTTAATTTTGAATTTCTCACAGAGCTCGTCCAGATATTTATTCTTGAATTGTCCTCCATTGTCAGTCATGATGGATGAAGGTATCCCATACCTACAGATGATATGGTTTAGGATAAACATAGCTACTTGTTTATCGGTCGCTTTAATGAGCAGAACCGCTTCTACCCACTTAGGGAAGTACTCAGTGGGAGTTATGATAAACTTGTGTCTGTTGGATAATGCAGGATATATCTGACCAATGAGATCAAAGGCCCATTGCTGAAAAGGCCAATGTTCAATGAAGGGTATGAGATCCCTTGCTGGAGCATATATGAGATTTCCATGTAGCTGACACTTCTCACAAGTTTTAGAAAACTTTATAGCATCCTTCTCCATGTCTAGCCAATAGTAGCTAGCCCTTAGTAGTTTTTGAGCTAAAGTAAGACCATTCGAATGAGATCCACAAATACCTTCATGGACTTTCGATAATGCATGTTTAGACTCTTCAGTTTCTAGACACCTAAGAAATATACCGTCCAAACCTCACCTAAACAAATTGTTAGCAATGATGATGCACCATGAAGTGTTTCGAGTTAGGTTCCTTTTCTCATTACGGGTAAGATTTTCGAGGATAATTTGGTCACGCAGATAAGATTATATGTGGCTGTAGCGGGATGAGTCATGTCTAATAATAGAACAAACTATTTGGGACTCGGGAGAATCATAGGGAAGGTAATGTAACTCTTCCACCAAGAATTCAAAGTGAAAATTAGACTCTTGTAACTCTGGTATAGATGCCAAGGTGGCCATAGCATCTATTGCTCTGTTTGTTGATATGGGAATCTGCTGGAATAATACAAAAGTAAAATACTTCTTGATATCATCAACCATTCTCTTATAAGGCATCAGTATATCATCTCGAGTCTGATATGTATCATTTATTTGATTGATGATTAGCTGAGAATATCCATAGATGTGTAATTCAACAACCTCCCATTCGATAGCTAGCTTGATCCCATTTACCAGAGCTTCATACTCTGCAATGTTCTTTGTACAATGGAAAAGAATCTTATAAGCCTTCGGGATTGAATACTTTTGAGGAGTAATAAAAATTATTCCAGCACCAGAACCATTTTGAGTGAAAGACCCATCAAAGAAAATCTTCCAGGATTGTTGAGTAAGGTGCATTATTGATTCGTCTAGAAACTCTATATGCAGCGGTTGGGTGTCTTCAAGTGGAGCTTCATCAAATTGATCTGCAATTACCTGTCCTTGATGGCTTTGCATTCCACATATTCAATATCAAACTCTATAAGAACCATGAAACATTTTTCCAATCTTCCAGTGAGTGTTGCTTTGTTGAGAAGATACTTGAGCAGATCAATCTTAGCTACTAGCTTGATGGAATGTGCCAACATGTAGTGTCTCAATTTTTGTGATGCAAAGACCAATGCCAAGCATGCTTTTTCTATTATAGTGTAGTTCATTTCATAAGACACCAATGTTCTGTTGATGTAATATATAGCTCTCTCTTTCTTATTTTCATCCCGTTGTGCTAGAAGTGCCCCCAATGATGAATCAGTGGCTGATATGTATAAGATCAATGCTTTACCATGAATTTGTGGCATCAATATTGGTAGATTGGACAGGTACTCTTTGATCTGTTGAAGGTGATGTTCACATTCTCGATCCCAGTTGTATATTACTCATTTCCTCAATACTTTTGTGAAAGGTTGAGCTTTGTCTGTCAGCTGAGAAATAAAGCGTTTGATTGAGTGGAGATGTCCTTGCAAACTTCTCATTTGACTGATATTCTTCAGAGGCGGCATTTCCATTATGGACCTTCTCAGGATCAACCTCGATTCCCTTCTTTGAAATTATGTAGCCAAGTAGTTTACCATATGTCACTCCAAATGCACACTTTTTTGGATTTAGCCGGAGTTTGAATTTTTCCATTATGTCTAGTAAAGGGACTAGCTCTTGAATATGCGTGGATCTCTCCATAGTCTTTACTAAAGTGTCATCAACATAATATTCCATATTCTTATGCATAATGTCATGAAAGATAGTAGTTACTGCTCTTTGATAAGTTGCTCCTACATTCTTTAGCCCAAATGGCATGACGTTCCAACAGAAGGTTCCCCATGCATAGGTGAAAGCTATCTTTTCTTGATCTCCGGGAGCTATTTTGATCTGATTATAGCTGGAGAATCCATCCATTAGTGAGTACATCTCATATCCAACAGTCATATCAACTATCATATCAATGTTTGGTAATGGAAAATCATCCTTCAGACATAGGTACTATGTTTGAAATCCATTACGCATAGTCTATAGCTCTGATAAATCCAGCTTTTAGCAGTTTTTCTAACTCAGCCTTGACTAGTAGTGCCACGTGAGGGTGCATCTTACAGATTTTTTTCTTGATTGGTTTAACTCCTGGTGTGATAGAAAGATGGTGCATGATAAGATCAGGATCGAGGCCTGGCATATCAGAGTATGTCCATGCAAAATTGATCTTCTTTTCTGTAAAGAGATGAGTAAAATCTTTAAATTCTTCTTCTGACAATGATTAAGCTACATGAATGATGTGTGGTGTCTCTTGACTCCCAATGTTCACTGGCTGAGTTGGGTCGATCAATATAGAAGACCTTTCCTGAAAATGACTTGGCAGTATATCAAGTATCTCACCTTTAGGCACCTCAGAGAGGTTTTCACCCTTAGGTACGTCCTTTATTTTCTCTTTTTTAGAGTCTGACACTGCCACAATGTGGTTTTCACCATCAGATCTTTTATTTTTATTTTTCTGATTTTTGCGACTAAGATACTTGATATCTGTTTCAGTCATGTTTTCACTTTGTTCGCTGGTGGAAGAGTACATGGGTTCAACTGCGTTTAGGTAATAGGCTAGCGTATAGTCATTGGCAAAAGTAGGTACATTCATGGGTTGGTCTTGTAGACTACAGTCAATTAATTCAGGATGTACCAAGGATAGAGTGTGGACAGGTTCGAGGGAGTTCATGGTACTGTCATCACAACCGTGAATCGAAAAGTTGAGTTCTACAAGACTATCTTGCGTAAATGTCTTGAGACCATGAAGAGTCAGAACATGATTATTAAAGTGAACGTTAATATTTAGTTGACCTAATCCAATAGAGCTACTTGTAGCATCGTTCTCCACACCAGACTAGACTTCATATCGAGGTTCGACAGTAACAAGATCAGTAGACATATTCTCACCATTTACATCAGAGGATTCAGATTTTGATGCTGAGTAGATAATGTCATCAATAGGACTATTGTCAAAGTCATTAGAGTTATCGGATGAAGTTTTCGAGTCTTCTTCAAGTGGTTGAGTGAATATATGTATGGTATCAACACCAATATCTTTAATGCTGCAAGTTCCTTCAAGATTTGGATCATTTATCATTTGTATTTGACACACCTGTTTACATGATCTTGATGGTTCTGTGACTCCCTGTCATCTACTCCATTGAGCTTCCTCTGGACTAATGACTGATCCTGCTTCTGTAGCTTCCAATTCTTCTTGTGTAGTCCCATACCTGATTTGTTATGTTTTATTAATCCTTTATTTTCTCTTTTTTAGATTTTGACACTGCCACAATGTGGTTTTCGCCATCAGATCTTTTATTTTTATTTTTCTGATTTTTGCGACTAAGATACTTGATATTTGTTTCAGTCATGTTTTCACTTTGTTTGCTGGTGGAAGAGTACATGGGTTCAACTACGTTTAGGTAATAGGCTAGCGTATAGTCATTAGCAAAAGTAGGTACATTCATGGGTTGGTCTTGTAGACTACAGTCAATTAATTCAGGATGTACCAAGGATAGAGTGTGGACAGGTTCGAGGGAGTTCACGGTACTGTCATCACAACTGTGAATCGAAAAGTTGAGTTCTACAAGAGTATCTTGCGTAAATGTCTCGAGACCATGAAGAGTTAGAACATGATTATTAAAGTGCACGTTAATATTTAGTTGACCTAATCCAATAGACCTACTTGTAGCATTGTTCTCCACACTAGACTGGACTTCATATTGAGGTTCGACAGTAACAAGATCAGTAGACATATTCTCGCCATTTACATCAGAGGATTCAAATTTTGATGTTGAGTAGATAGTGTCATCAATAGGACTATTGTCAGAGTCATTAGAGTTATCGGATGAAGTTTTCGAGTCTTCTTCAAGTGGTTGAGTGAATATATGTATGGTATCAACACCAATATCTTTAATGCTGCAAGTTCCTTCAAGATTTGGATCATTTATCATTTGTATTTGACACACCTGTTTACATGATCTTGATGGTTCTGTGACTCCCTTTCGTCGACTCCATTTAGCTTCCTCTGGACTCATGACTGGTTCTGCTTCTGTAGCTTCCAATTCTTCTTGTGTAGTCACATACTTGATTTGTTATGTTTTATTAAAGGGATATATAATAGATGAAAAACTTTCTGGTATTCTTCCTTCCTTCAGCCCTTGTTCATAGTTTTCTTGTCTTTTTAGTCTGATTTCCTGTATCTCCTTTTCTAGCTTTAAGTGCATCAGCTCTTGAATATCATTTGTGATATCATTGGACTCTTCTGGAGTTTTTGTATTGGATGTATCTGAAAGGTGGTTTGGACCCCATTCATACTCATTTGAGTTAGTTTCTGAATCATCTACTTGTTGCCTACCAGTGTATGTGACTGGAACTTTTAGTGGTGCGAACAATTCTCTGATTCTTTCTACTTCATCTCTCATATCTTCTGGAACTTCAACTCCCTGTGGTGTTGTAGCTGATACCATTAGAACTTGAGTGCTGAATATTTCTTCTCTCTTGATTGGTAGTTCCTCTTGTTCTTTTCTACACTTTGCTTTTGTTTGTTGAGCGTTGACTCCCTGTGATGTTGAAGGCAATATCTTTTTCTTCCATTTAGACTTAGAAGCTTGTTTTTGGTCTAATGTCTTTTTTGGATTGTATCCTAGTCCAGCCTTATCATTTGTAGATTTTGTTTGCAGCTGAATTCGTTTAGTAATACCCTCTTGATGTTTTCCCAGGGGACTAGTGCCTGAATACCCTATGCATTGGATCATTTTGTAGTCGGGACCATATTGGGTTGGGGAAATCTCACAATGTCGTACTTCCTCATTTTGACTATCTTCCTTGAAAAGCCACTTAAGAACAACATCCTCTTCTATTTCATCTGCCAGGCAAGTAGAAGACTGTACAAAAAAACCATCATATATGATATTTGGAGTTGAATTTTGTGTTCTCATAGCCTCTGATGATTTTCCCAACTGTTTCGGTGATAGAGGAAGAGAGACTAATGAAAGTACTGGTTCTATCTTGTATCCATCCATGCCAGTATTTGTAATCTTCAATTTGTTTTCTAAGTACTTCATCAAAGCTTCTGGACTTTCATTTGTAGAGGTTGCCCTATTATGAGGCACAAAGGTATCAACACCTTTTGTCAATGCATTACACGAGAGATTTGTATCATTGGGAATACTGACTTCCACTTTGTTATAGGGAAATTTTAATCATTGATGGTATGTAGATTGAACTGCCTTTATTTCATGAATCCACGGCCTGCCCAATAAGATATTGTATGACTGAGGAAGATCAAGTACCTAGAAAATGACATCTATTTCTACAGGTCCCACCCTGATTGGTAATGATACTAGAACTTTAGAGGTACTTTCTTCTTCATCATAGGCTTTAATTGTTATTTTCTTGGCCGAATCAATGACATTTTCAGAGAATCCTAGTTGTGTAAGGAGACTGTAAGTACAAATATTCAACCTTGCGCCTCCATCTATCAAAACATGTTTAACTCTGTGTTTATGGATCATGGCTTCAATATGCAATGGTTGGTTATGTGGATGATTTAGCGAGTTGTCATATTCTTCGGAGAAGGTCAGATAGTGAGGTGAAGTTAGATGACCCACCATAGACTGAAACTGATCAATGTCTAAATCTTTTGGAACATTAGTGGTGAGCAATGCTTTGTCTATGATCTCTTTGTGAGCAGAAGATATTTTAAGCAATTAAAAGATGGAGATTTGAGCATTTGTCCTCTTCAGTTGTTCAACGACGCTATATCTAGAGGATGATGATGAAGTTAGTTGTTTAAATTTGTCAAATGTTGATTCTTTTTGTTTGTTTGACAAGGTTGGTAGGTTTGTTTGAGCAAGAGTTGAAGAACTAACTCCTTGAAGAGTGACTCTCTTTTGAGAATGGGTCATAGCCTTTGCATATCATGATTCATTTTGTTTATCTTTGATTATAATCACATTGCAATATTCAGGTTGAGAAGACTCAATCATGTTGATGACGTTGTCATTGCTGGTATAAGCATAATTTACTTTGGCACCTCCTTTTGTCTTTGAGGAATCACCTTGTTCGTAAATAGGAAAGGGGTCCTCAAAAGCTTTATGATCAGCATTTGTCAGGTGATTTCCAACAATTTTACCAGCGTCTATGAGGTCTTGAATCTCATGCTTGAGCTTCATGCAATTGTTTGTGTTATGACCTTTGTTTCGATGGTAGTCGCAATATTCATTTTCTCTCCACCATTTTGGTTTGACTTCCGGATCATATGGCCTAGAATTATCTGGTAATGTTATCAGGTTGTTTGGAAATTGGGTTTTAAAAGCAGATTCATATGACTCTTCTAGAGGAGTGAATTCGCGTCTAGGTTTCGAAAGCCAAGGTTTCTCTTTGAACCACTCTTTCGCTTTCTTCGAAGGATTTTTTGTTGTGATTTCAGCTACTTTGAGTGCTTGCGTGCCAGTAGCCAAGTTGAATATCATGGGCTTTGAGTTGGTTTTAACGGTGTCTACTACTTCGTCATTAAAAACGTTCTTGTTTTTGTCTTTGCCATACTTCCAATACTTGTTCTTCTCTTTAGAGCTAGATCCTGGTTGTGTTGCTTTCCAAGGTGAGATATCTCCTTTCTT
The DNA here is from genome assembly GCF_030272615.1 of Cryptomeria japonica. Classification (NCBI taxonomy): domain Eukaryota; kingdom Viridiplantae; phylum Streptophyta; class Pinopsida; order Cupressales; family Cupressaceae; genus Cryptomeria; species Cryptomeria japonica. The sequence goes on along the minus strand of NC_081411.1, from coordinate 514,179,003 downwards.
TATAAGGACATCTTCCATTCGAATAACATCATCTACCATTTTGTTAAATGATGGGTGCACTTGCATTTGGATACTATATTTCAATTCAAGGATCAAATTGTTGATGAATATATCCATTTTCTCAGAATCTAGGATAGGTCGTGAATACCTAGAGAACATCTTTCTCCAACGTTGGAGGAAAGTGAGAAAAGGCTCCCCTGTTTTCTATTTAGTATTGCAAAGTTCTATCATAGTAAAGGGATGTCAAATGTTATAGGAGTATTGTTGTAAAAAAGGTTGGATTAGCTCTTCAAAAAAAATTATTCCCTTAGGTAGACTTGAGAACCATTCCATAGCTTATCCTCCCAAACTCCTCGGAAAAAGGCGCATGAGATACGTTTGGTCGTGCATGAACTCCATACATAAAACTCAAAATTCTCTGATATGGTCCTGGGGATCTGAGTTATCATCATATTTGTCAAATTTTGGGATCTCAACTCATGAAGAAAATGGAGGCATGTATAGATTTTTATCAAACGGAAATGGGCATATTGTCTCCAGAGAGTATTGTTTTGGGGACTTATCCTTATTTTTCAGTTCTGTGATCTCAGTCCACAAGGCTTGTAATTGTTTTTGTACCATTATTATAGGTGATTCTTCCTTTTTAGTAACAAGAGTCTAAACATCATATCCAGTAGGAAGTTTGGTGCCTTGTTTCGCTAGCTCTAGAAAATAGTCTTCTTTTTCTCTAGCCATGATAACCTTCATCATTTTTCGGAAGTCTTTATCCTTTTGACATCTATGAATATCTTTTTCTGGTGGTTCAGAGGCTTCAGATTCACTTGATGAGGAATCATTGTCGGTATCATGAATATTGAGGTTGTCTTCATCATTTTGTTCTATTCTAGGTATGATGGGAGATAAAGGTTCATCATAAACTGGTATCTCTGATGATGAAGGTTTATTAGTCAGAGGATCCTCTTCGTAAAATGGATATGAAAAGGGTTTCCCTTTGCCTTTGGCATCTTTCTTACGAGAACTCTTGGTTTGAATAGGCATTTTTATTGATTGGTGTGAACTAAGTTTGGTTGTGATGCAGAAGTCAAGATCAAATTCAGAGCTAGTTGTTCATTTACGTATTGTTTGAGAGAAGCAACTAAGATTTAGTCTGGTTTCAGGAAAGATCTATCCTGTATAAGACATTTATCTAAGTTGATTCGAGAGAAGTGACTAAGACTCAATTTGGTTTCAGGAATGATCTATCCTGTATAAGACGTTATCTAAGTGACTTAGGTTTGATAAGTAGTTGATTGAACTAGCTGAAAGATGATCAACCAAATCGTGCAACACAAATGGCAAAGGTACATTGTCTTGATCTGTTTATGCTCAGGATGTTGATAACTAGCATTATGCTCGTTGTAGACTGTTTTAGGCTAGTTTGACTATTCCGGACTGACAAAATCATAGATCCGTACGACAGGTTTTACAAGACTAGACGATAGTATGCTAGCTTCAAGAAAATGACAATAGTGTTTCGTACGAGTTGTTGCCTAGTACCGTACGACATATGGGTATGTCTAGAACGATAGACTATTCAGTGCAAAATTTTATCGTACGACATAGGATGCCAAGTAAAATGATGATTCTCAGAACCAGACAACAGACAATCAAGACTCATATGACACAGGATGAAGGCTCAAACGACAGACTCTTAGGACTGATGGAGTTTTGTATGACATAGAATATGAATTAGGATGATAAATCAAAAGACTTGTATGACTGTTTGCTGGACAGAGGCAAAATTTTGAGTTTTTCAATGACTGAGTATGACCAGATTTGAGATGGACTGAGTTTTTGATCACTGACTGACGATGAGCAGTTTAGCTAAGGTGTATACTAGTTTGGTGACACAGACAGAATTTTGACTAGGATAGACTAGTTTTGACATGGACAAAGTTTTGACTAGGATAGACCAGTTTTTGGACAGAGTTTTGACTAGGATAGACCAGTTTTGGACAGAGTTTCGACTAGGATAGACTAGTTTTGGACAGAGTTTCAACTAGGATAGACTAGTTTAGACACGGACAAAGTTTTTGATCACTGAGTTGTTTCTTGTTTTCTTCAGTTTTGGTATTCCAGTTTTTGTTTTAGGGATGAAAACACAGAAAACACGTAATATGAATAATAACTCCAATCACAGCATGCAAACCCTACGGAATTTGGTGAGAGAAGAAAATTTGTGCTTGTAGACTTAGGTACACACCCAATAGCTAATCAGAATATGGCTGCTGAGTCTCACGCAATGGATTCTCAATGCCGTATTAGCCGACTCCAAACGCTAATGGGGGCACGAAATGACAAGTATCTTGGGAGAGTTACTATCTCTCTTGCACAAAGATTATCCCCTCTTTTGGAGGTGAACCGGGTAGCTTCTAATTTTAATTGGAACTAGTAAGGGATCCGTTCGACATGTCGAGGTATAAACTCAATTAAGAGGTCTCCCAGCCTTGAAAACCAAGGTTTAATATACCCGAGGGTATAGAGAAGAGCTATTCTCGAGCACTATCGTTGACTTGATTTTCATCAAATCATGTTAATTTTATAGTGGGTTGGAGTACTTGGTGTTTAGCCATTCCCACTTGGGTCTTTCCCCTCTCACCAGTCGTAATGGCTATAGAGTTATTAGCTCCTCAGGAGGGCAGGCCCGCTAAAGATATACAAATCTCAAACTTAAAGAAAACACCTCAAGGGTCTAGATTTCTTATTGTCTATACAGACAAGAGCATACTCTCCTACCTCTCAGAATTTTCTTAAAACATGAAAGACAGATTTGTTCTTTAACTAGATAGAAAATTAGGTGCCTAAAAAAATGAATTTAATGAATACACAATGTTTGCTTGAATGTCCTCAGGCAACCTGCAAAGACAACGAATCAGTAGTCATATTGTCTTTGTGCGACAAGCATATTCTCTGACATGCATTCTGCAAGAAACTGATTAGGTTGTGAAAATTCTTTAGATAAACAGATAACAAGCCAAGGTCAGTCGTCAGTATAATCAAATTGGACAGAAAACCGAAAGAATGAAATTTGCTTTTTAACCAAGAAAGTACAAAATCATACGACAATTCTTACCGGGTCGTACGATAAAGTGTACCAAATTGTACGATACCTGTGATTTGTCGTTCTGGCATATAGGAAATGTCATACGATATTATGCAGAGACTGTACGGACAAAAAATCCAAAAAGTCAAAAAACTGAAGAAAAAATAATAATAATTATGTTAGTCTTGAAGCCGAAAAATGTAGTCTTCTGCCCCACGGTGGGCGCCAAAGATGTGTGTGTGAAAAAGTGAAATAAGTCTAATAGTTGCAGGCACAACACTTCAATTAAGTCATTACATGTATGGTTAGACAGATATAAGCATGAATATGAAAACCATTACAAATCGACCAATTGTCTTCTAAAAGATGCGAGTATAAGATTGCTCTCAGATTTGTATAAGCAATACCAGTGACTAGACTACACCAAGATGAAGGATTTAATCTATATGAGCATGAGATTAAGCTAAATGGATTCAAGATGGATAAATAATTCAAGCAATAACGAATTCAAGCAATAATGGATTCAAGCAATCATGAATAAACTAAATATAGAAAAAGAAAGCTAAACTAAGATGCAATAATCTCAAAAGGCAAGCACAATATATCCAATGACTCCAGAGCAAAAAGTGTGTAATATAAAATCTCCAGGGTGATTTAAATGAGAGCTAAAGGCTGAATTTATAGAGAATTACAAGAGAGATTAAGAAAAAGCACAATTTAGGATTAATTGAAATAATTGAGAAATCAGATTCAGTTAACCTTGAGATAGATTCCAATTATAGTTTAATTGAAATGCATTTAAATAAGAAGTTCAAGTTTGCACTGGAAATAAGATTTAATTAACTCCATGCATTTGTGATAAAAATAGATAATTATTTAATTTATTCAAGAAAAGAGTCTTTTCAATGCAACTGGACTTCTTTTTCTCAAAAGTTTTGAGTTCCAATTTTAGAGAATAATATAATTCCTTTTATTTGCTTTTCTGATTTCAAGTTAATCTCAATTTAGAAAAATAAATAATATCTCAAGTTTGATTTCTCTCAATTCAATTCTTTTATTTTATTTTCAATTTAAGTTTTGCTTTATGATAATTCCTCGTTTGTAATAAATTAATTCTTTTTTTATGATTAAACAGAAAATTTATTAATTAATTAAATATGAAAGGATATTTAATAAATTAAAATAGGATAATTGATCAAAAAGATATTCTTCGAATGATTTAATTAATTAAATAAATATTTAATTAATACTGAGTATTTGATTTGCCATGTGACATTTGATGATTAAAGAATTAATTAATGTGCTCAAGATTGATTTAATTGTCTTTGGTTAGGACCTTGGTGATGTTGTCGAGATTAGGAGCCCATGGTTTAGATGACCATTTTTAGGGTAGTACAACTACTGCAAAGTATCATCTCATTGTGGGTTTGTTCCCACTGTGGTTTTTCCCTTAACCAAGTTTTTCAAATAAAAAATATTGGTGTTATGTGTGTTGTTGTTATTTTTGTTATCATTCTTTTTTATACAATTGATCAAATATGAGATTGTGCTTAATTTCTTTAATCCGGTGAAAATTGATTCACCCCCCCTCTCAGTTTTCCTTCCTTGTTGTTGCCAACACATTTGTCTCAATGAGAGAGAGAAAGTGTGGATATTAGAAAATGGGTGGAATGGGTTTTTATACTAAAGATTAGTTTCCAAATTTTGATCTGAAGAAGCTTTCCATTGTAGAAGTACTAGTCTGGATTTGGTTGTATAACCTGCCACATGAGTATTGGGACCTAGAAACCCTAATGTGAATTGGTAACATGACTAGAAAATTTGTGAAGGTAGATGAAGCTTTGGATAATCAGCAACATAGCATGTACACCAGGATCTATATTCTTTGGAAACCCTTCTCTCCCCTTCCAAAATAAATTGAAATCGGGACTAGGGAAGGATATTGGTGGCAAGAAATAGAGGCAGAGGACATAGTGGAAATTTTTTCACAATGCAAGGAAGTGGGGCACTTAGCAGAAGACTATATAAAGAATAAGAAATGCAAGGGTTTAGACAAAAACATTATGCTAGACAAATTGATGGGAATTAAAGTTAATCAAGATGGTGATGTCAATATAGTTTGGGAAGAGACTCAAATAGATAGGTGTTGGAGACCCGACAAATATTTTGAATGGTTCAATCCCCGCATCAAAAAGAGAAGAGATTCTTAGTGGTGATCTTCAAAGGAGATGACACGGAATATTCATTTAGGTGTGAAGGGAGATGTCCCTAGGGATGAGGTGATTAATGCTTCTTCTTCATAGAGGGTAGAGATAGAAAGAGTGGAGGATGGAGTTCTACTAGTAAAAAAGGGGCTATGTCAAGAAGAGGTTACCATCTTTAAGCCTACAAAGGAAGTATTGCCAAAAGGATTGGTAGAAAATGAGAAACGAACAAATAGGTATGAAAATTTGGAAGAAGATTTCAAGTAGTGGGAGGTAGGGGTGGGTCGGAAATGCTTGTCTATTGTAGGCTTTGATAGAGAGGAAAACATGGATGATGGGGAAGGTATTCAATTTAAAGATATCAAGATATCTCTCATTAAAAAATTGGATTTGACATTGGAAGAAACTAAGGAATGTGATATACCACTTGGTGGAAAAATGAGTGAGGCAAAATCTTGGGAGGAGGAGAAGGAGAAAGATGTACTAGGTTTAAACAGTCATATGATGGCATTTTAGAGAAGCACACTCTAGTTCAATAAAAATTAAAAAGGGTCAAAGCTAAGACTAGGAAGAAGAGACATAGAGGTCCCAAAACTAATAAGATGAAGTTGGAAATTGTTGGTCGTGCTAAAGGGAAAAGCAAGCTTAGATCAGGAAAAGGCTATGCCTTTTCACAAGGGCACTGAAGATCTTATCGTGGAATATTGGGGGTTGCAATGATCCTAACAAGAGGCAATTGATCAAAAGGTATTTTGATGAATCACAACCTGATGTCATTATTTATTAAGAGACCAAATTGAAAGGTGATGGCGTTGCTTCTTTTGAAAAGAAATTCCAATTTTGGAATTTTTTTGTGTGGATGCTACTGGAATCAGATATGAAGCCACATATGCATATACAATACTAGGATGCATAGGGGAACTTGTGACCAAAGCTAATATTGGGACATATAGGACTTTGAGGAAATTATTGACTTGGTCTTGTTGGAGTGCCCTAGTACTTAGGGGTGTCTTGGTCCTCTGCAAAAGCTAATTTTATTCGCCTTTGTCTCCTCTACCTAATTATTTGTTTTTAGCTCTCAATTTGTCACCTACACAAAAAAAGGAGGTAAATTGTGTTGTGGATAAGGGTTTACCTAGGTTAAACCCTAGGTTTGGAATTAACAATTGAATTGAATTGAAATTGAATTGGAAATTCTTCAATTGAAATGATTATATGAATTGATTATACATTTAATTGATGAAGCAATGTCCTTAGAATAAGTCCTCCATGTGTTGATGCAATAACATGATGAATCACATAAAATACATTATGAAATGATAACTTGAAAGATAAAGGAAGATGTCTTAATGTAGTTTTTTAATCCTTGAATAAGATTTTCTCTTGAAGTGTTGCCCTTGAATTGGAATTATAGCATAATGATGAGATAATGATAAATTGATGAAATTAATTGAGAGGGGTGCCTTATATAGGGATTTCATAAGAAAATCACCTTTAGGCTGATTTAGAATTATCATATTTTCATACGAAGCTAGATTTGAATAGTATAGGACCATCTTATTATCCTCTCGAAATTCAGGGTAAAAAGCGCAAGACCATTCCGACATTTGGCAACTCGGTCCCTACAATTTCAACCTGACTTTTTAGGAATGTGAGATAAATGCCAAAATTAAGTTTGTGCGACAATATATAATCTTTAGATGAGGGAAACATGTCTGAAAATTTGAAATGGGGCAGGATGTACAACAAATCAGGATTATAAAGGATAAGGGCACAACTAGAATTAAATGCCCAAACAATAAAGTGTTGATGTTTTAAAGTGGAATATGACTCATAATATTTAATTAAATATTAATTAATTACAATATAGGTCTTATAATGCATAGAGGAATGGGAAATACTAAAATCGGTGCTGGGAGAGTGTGAAATTGGACACCCTAATTAAAGGTGTGCAATATATGACACTACAGATATCATAATAAAATGATTACAAATATGCATTAGTAACAGTCATTTAGTGAATCATTATGAATCTAAGATGCATTCTCATTCATTAAATTGACAAGGGTAAATAAATCTGCATTGGAACAACCATACAGGTGGTATCATCCTATGCATATCATTATGATTTGAGTGTATTAAGTAGCCTTGTTTCTAGGATAGGGTGTCAAATGTGGATCCATATAGATGGATGATCCTCTTTACAAGAAAATTTCTTTATAAGTGCTTTGGCCAAAGCCATGACATTAAAATAGATGTATAACTTGCCTAGAAAATTGTTATATAATCTCTGCCACATCTTGTATGCATTCCTAGAAGTATGCATATGACATATAAGGTTGCACATAGTGTTCCTCCTTCTTGTTGTATTTCCAAGTTGTTATTCTATTTGAGCAGGGTTGGTTGTTCTTTGAGATAGGAAGAACTTCGGGGAAGCAAGTTGCTTCGTGGTTTGTTGGTAAAGCACCTCAGCCATACTCTCATCTCCCTTGGTATCATGGAGATGTATGGAGATGATCTTGTATTTTTTTGTCATTTATTATTGAATGTGTAAACTTGGCATGAGTAGCCTCAATGTGAATTGTAAATACTATCCTAGGGTAAGCGCATGAGGATATATATATATATATATATATATTAATTATATTTTATTTATGGATATATTGTAATGAATTATCTTCATATGTGGAAAATGATGAATTGGATTTATTTTTATTTCAGAAAATATATATTGCAAGTGAAATTATATTCTCTTTTTATTTTAATTAAAAGGTTGATTATACTAAGCAAGTTGTTTCTTCAATTAAAATTTAAAACTAATAATTCTTAGAATATTAGAATATTTAAATGGGAAATTAGTGAGGACATTACAAGCTTTAATTTTGTCCATAGAGGCTTGTATATGTTATGTATTGTAAGGTTCAACATGTACATCATCCATATTATTCTTATCCTTTTGTACTCGAGTATCATGTCCCTCCATATTGTTTGTATGATCTAAAAATGGGTTTGTATAAGTTTTCAATCTTTAATTTGTAGGTGCAACCAAAGGAATTTCATTGCACTAATGTTACTTTCAACAAGAATCATCTTGCTATCTATTAGGTCTTATGGATTGTTTTTGGGGCTCATGCATGATTGAGCATGAAAAACTTTAACTCTGTGGAAGTTATGAAATGATTGTTGAGTATAAAAGCTAAGGAGTAGTTAGTTTGGATCCAAAGGATGATTTTGGGAAATAGTGATTAAATTATAACTCAATAGGATTTGAAGTACATCATCTAAATATTTATAGTTTCTTGAACTTTCTAAGAGATGTTGGTGTAAATTTGAAGGAAATGTTGAAGTATTAGTTGTAGACACATAAAAAGTTCCATTAAAATTTCCTCTTAATTAATCTTGATTTTTCCAACATCATCAAGTGGATCCATATAATATAATATTATTATTCTCCATTATCTCACAATATTCATTTTCCATTATTCCATTATTCCTCTCTATATCATAATATTCATATTATATCATATATTAAATAAATTCATTTAATAACATTGTTATGTATTAAATCAATTTCTCAATCCATCCTCTATTTATCATTTTCCCTTTATCTTATTTTCATCCACCTCACGCATGTGGGATCAAATTATCAAACCCTATTCTTTATCCCACATTTTCACCACATCTTGGATTGCACCCTGAGGATATCTATAAAAACCCAACCCCTCTCTCTCATTTGGACTATCTAGCAATCTAGAATTTAGTCCATCTTTTGCATCTACATTCTTGCTATCTCGCAATTTACTCTTTCTTTAAATCATCTCAAATCTCCAATAAATCATAGCTTCTTGTGTGTGCTTCTGAGATCCATTTTAGTTGCACATGACCTTGATTTAAGGAGTACAATGGAGTAGTTTTTTCATAGCATGCATGTGTGTTAGTTTGCACTTTCTTGGTTTGCATGTGTGTGTTTAACAAGAACTTCATTGTTGGATGTTGGAAGATTGAATCTTGTATTCAATCCATTTCCTTCGTCTATATTAACAACTTGATTAACATTTTATTTCATATTGTGGAATGTCTGGACAACTAAGAGGGGGGCGAGTCATTTGTCAATTAAACTTTTTAATTCTTTCACAAATCCAGAGTTATCCAATATATGAATTATTTAACATGAGAAAATGTAAACATGAAAGCACACACATACACAAAGAAATCATACACAATGAACACCACATATGACGGGGAAATCCCAAGAAGGGAAAAACAATAGAGAATTTAGTTCTCAATATATAACACATGTTAGGGTGATACCAGTTAAGGTGATTTTTACAAAGGTGGTTCACTGCTAGAACTCTCACTGCAGGACTAGGGCTCACTGCCTAGAAAGGCTCATTACCAAAAGAGAAAGAAAGAAAAGAAAATCCACCATTGTGATACAACTACAAAAAAACAACAATGTTGGAACAGCCTCTAGTACCTAACAGTGCACTACACACCTTTGCACACCTTCTCACATCAAACATCAGTTGGATTTAGCTTTTCAATCTCGCATATCTTCCATACCTCATTCATTCTTATCATCCTTTGCTTTTATTTTCCTCTTGACTACATAACCTTCCAAGTCGTCCAAACATATTTTTAAATAGGTTTACACTAAGCATTCATGTGGTGGAAACGAAGGAGAAGTGCAACACCACAACACACTTCATCAATCAGATCAACATGTTACACATCTATCACAACGGTACATAAATATTATTACATAGTCTCCAATTCCGAATTAGACTAGACCCAAAATATCACTTCAAGCAATCAACACCATATCCAGAAAATGAAGAAATCTGGATCACAACCAACACTATCGATTACCAGTCAACACTGAACATCATTCGGAGCACCAAACAATTTGGGAAACATATTTCTAATCACCAACTCATAAAACAATATATTGACATCAATGACAACCATGACAACCATGACAATCATATCAACATCATCAACATCACATTTGCAACAGTCTCCCTCTTTTTCATTGATGGAAACATCCATCAACAACAAACAAAAAACTTGCTTACTATATTTATGCAACTCTAGATCATTATTTCCATCATCATTTCCTTTACATTTCTCCCCCTTTGACATCAAGGATAAAGGAAGGCATATCTCCCCCTATGAAACTTACTCTGCTCCCCCTGAGATGAAACCCTAAGCATTAGTCTCTGACAAGAATGATCATGCAATTTACTAGACCGATGCACATCCAAGTGAACATCAGTTCAAACTAGGAAGGGGTAATACCCCTGACTTCTGCCGAAGATACTCAAAAGTATCTTTACACAATGCCTTTGTGAAGATATCTGCAATTTTCTCTTTCATAGATACATACTCAAGCCTTACTTCATTATCCAACACCTATTCCCTCAAGAAGTGATACCAAATAGATATATGCTTTATTTTGGAATGTTGTATCATATTCTTAGAAAATTTTATTGCATAGGAGTTATCACACATAATTGAGATATGTTCATCAAACAATACATCAATATCCTTCAAAGTCTATTTCATCCAAAGTACATGTGTGCAACATGAAGATGTTGCAATATATTCAACTTTAGTGGTGGATAAAGACACAAAATCCTGCTTCTTACTTGACCAAGTAACTAACCGAGAGCCAAGTAAAAATGCTCCACCACTCAAGTACTCTTTTTCTCATCAACACTTCCTACCCAATATGCATCTATATAAGTTGTCAAAGTGAAATCTAAATCTCTCAAATACCATAATCCAGACTCTTTTATTCCCTTTAAATATTTGAAAATTCTTTTTACTGCAATAACATGTGATCCTTTTGGTTCTTGTTGAAATCTAGCTACTAAACAAATAGCATACATAATATCTGGTCTGGTTGTAGTTAGATGTAACAGTCCTTCAATCATTGATCTGTACTTATTTGCATCATCCTTAGGAGATTTATCATCTTTTGATAACTTGCATCTGGTGGTCATAGGTTTACACAGTGGTTTGGAATTCTCCAACCCAAAATTCTTTAATATTTTTTTGACATATTTAGACTTAGAAATGAAAATTCCATTGCTATTTTGATTCACTTTCAATCCAAAAAAGATATTCAACTCACCGATCATGGACATCTCAAATTCCTTATACATCTCACCAGCAAACTTTCTACACATACCATCATTTCCTCCAAATATTATGTCATTAACATACACTACAACAATTTAGATTTTACCTTAATCAACTTTGGATTAGAGATTATTATTAATAGATCCATTTTGAAAACCTTGACCAATCAAATACTTGTCTAGCCTTACATACCAAGCTCTAAAGGCTTGTTTTAATCCATGCAAAGCCTTCTATAACCTACAAAAAATATCCAGATCATCTCTTACCTTAAATCCTTCTAGTTGTTCAATATAAACTTCTTCTTTCAATTGTCCATTCAAAAATGTTGATTTTGCATCCATTTGATAAACTTTGAAATCCCTAAAGATGCAAAAGCCAAGAACATCCTAATAGCTTCCATCCGAGCAACTGGAGCAAATGTTTCTTCAAAATCAATTCCTTCAACCTGAGTTTAACTCTTGCAAACCAACCTTACTTTGTTTCTTGCAACCTTTCCATCTTCATCCAGCTTGTTTCGAAATACCCACTTTGTTCCAGTTACATTTGTATCTACCGGTCTGTGTACAAGTTCCCATATCTGATTTTTCTAAATCTGATCTAGTTCTTCTCTCATTTCCTTTATCCAATTTTGATCATTGCAATCTTCTTCTACTAACTTTAGTTCAATCTCAAAAAGTAAACATAGCAAGACTTGTTCTTGAGCCACCTTACTTCTTGTGATTATTCCTCTATTTCCAAGAATCTAATCCTCATAGCGATTCCTTTGTACATACCTCAGGGTCTTTGATGTAGTTTTTGGAGCATCCTGAGTTTCATTTTTCTTTTCTTCTTTATTTTCTTCTTCCATTATTCTGTCAAAGGACTCATCTGATTCATATCCTGCTAATTTATCAAAGTCTTTAGAAGCTTCTTCATCAACTTTCACATTTGCACATTCAACAATTTTGTTTAGCCTTTTGTTGTAACATCGATATGCCTTGCTCCTTGTAGAGTATCATAGGAATATGCATGTTGTTGTAGTTCTTTCATATTGTCATTGTATATTATTCCTTTTATTCAATTAATTATTACCATTGAATGAGATCACATATCTCATAAAATATGCATGCAAGAGGTGCCCCTTTCACCAAGGGACACCACTCTTATTAATTAATATAATATAATGTTAACTATCAATATATTATTATATCATCAATAATTATAAGTATAATTATATTCTCACAATTATAATATAATTATATCATCTCATAATAATGATAGTATAATAATTATATAATATATTATCTCACAATAATAATATAATAATTATATTATCAATATAATTATTATATTATCAATCACAATATAATCACAACCTTTGTGTTATGTAGGCCTGTGGATTCCGACCACAACTACAATAAAATCAACACTCTCTCTTAGCTAGGAAGGAATCCTACTTGACATCTTCTGGTTCGTCCTCTTGATGAACTATCTTCAACACTCCCTCTCAGCTAGGGAGGATACTTCTAGCTGCACAAGACATATCACCTCATCATGATGTCAATCACAATGACTACACCCATATGAGGAAAGTAAATATATCACCTCACTGTGATATCAATCATCATGGATCCTCCATAGATATCACCTCACGTGATATCAACCATTATGGCATATCCATAGACATCACCTCACGTGACATCCACCATTATGGTTTATACATAGACATCACCTCACATGATATCAACCTCACAGCTACAATAAAATCAACACTCCCTCTTAGCTAGGAAGGAATCCTAATTGACATATTCTAGTTTGTTCTCGTGATGAACTATCTTCAACACTCCCTCTCTGCTAGGGAGGATACTTCCAGCTGCACAAGACATATCACCTCATCATGATGTCAACCACAATGACTACACCCATATGAGGAAAGTAAATATATCACCTCACTGGGATATCAATCATCATGGCTCCTCCATAGATATCACCTCACATGATATCAACCATTATGGCATATCCATAGACATCACCTCACGTGACATCCACCATTATGATTTATACATAGATATCACCTCACGTGATGTCAACCATTATGGCATATCCATAGATATCACCTCACGTGATATCCACCATTATGGTTTATCTAAAGATATTACTACATGGCATGTCCACGAATTTCCCGTCACATGAAATCCACCATGAATATCTCTTTATGTAATATCCACCATTATGGCTTATCCATGGATATCACATCTCATGATATCCACCATTATGGCATATCCATAGATATTACTACTAGATATATAAACCATTATGAAATATACATAGATATCACGTCCCATGTTATCCATCATAATGGTATGATCAATCAATATCATAAGATCGTCACCTTAAGATAATGATCAGATGTACAAGTGTTCACTATTGAGAGATCATCACCTTACAATAATGTTCACAGGGGCTCATCAAGAACTGAACCAAATTTTTCATGGAGTCACACACATGATACTAATCATGAACTATATCATGATACTTGAACTCCACATGCTTTGACCTTTCATGAAATAAAAATTTAGAGTCTACATTACTCTTGGTGTATTCCAAGCTCACCAGGTATCCATCTATCCAAGAATACCATGACCTAGTAATTAGCATAAAGGCCTTCCAGCCTACATATATGGGACTCCATCCCATGAATCATGATCCTCTAACTGATCACTAGAGAAACCATCTCGACATGATCCACTCCTTTTGAACCAATATGACCAAGATCCTCAGATGTCAACGGAATAACATCCTCTTAACTGCCACCATTGTCACAGAAGCATACCATGCTCACATGGTTCCAATCATGGAAGATACCTTTCTCCAAGAGACTCTCGTCATCTAGTATGATTAACATATGACTGAAAGTGCAAGATCCAAGACCACCTTGGACCTCCTGTCATAAGATTAAGACCTAGACCAGATAAGAATATGAGCATCCGAAGATTAGAACAAAATCCCCTTGCAGTTTGCTCCCTCTCACTAGGAGAGCCCTCTTGTCTCAACTTTTCTACCTTCAGTGTTGTAGCAATAAAAAATTATTTTGGAAATCTATTACTGCATAGCGTTGCCCAGTGCTATCATTAACACATAGAATTTACTTTATTTCCTTTGGCATACATATAATGAACAACTTATCACGCCCAACAACCTGTAACTCTCCAAAGTGTGGCATTCAAAAAGAAGGAATGGAGAGTTCCATGGCTTGGGAAAGGGATCGCATTTACCACATAAGCTTCAACAACAACAATAATCATCTCCCACCAATATTACACACACACTACAACAATATTCAGCCAAAATATTATTGTCTCCATTGATGTTCATTGATCTTCCTAATCAATATTGCAATAAAACATTAGAGGCCCATAGTTTTAATATTTCCTTCTTTCGTTTAACCTCTGTGACTCAAAATAATTGCAGAGATTATTCATGGCAACCACAAATCTCTTATTCATCCACATGTAGTTTCCAGCAGAGAAATACTATATCGCACCATGAAGTGAAGCGATATGAAATGCAATTACTAGGAAAGCCAATAAATATTAACTTTGATATATCAATCTTATTATAAAGAAAGAGATCCTTGTCTGAGCCAGCCTCTCTAATTACTTCTGGCAAATATTAATATTTATGCCAATATTAATATTTCTCTTTATGTAAATCTTAATTAGTTAGCCAGAATAATATCATTTTGATGTATTAAACAAATGACAATGCTTTGAGAATAGATTATTAATCCTCTTTGGATAATCGCACCTCCTTTAACATTTTCTCCTTTTAATACAAATTGCATCTCTTCTAAATAGAGGTTTGCTACATCATTTTTCATGTTGCATTTCCTTTTCACATTACCATGTCAGTCGATTGCTTTGGTTTACTTGTGCAAAGCTTCATTATTCATAACCATATTCTACAGTATAGTTTCTGCATTGCTTCACTATTATATACAGTATAGTTGTTGAATATCTATGCACCCCTATTATATGCCTTGCTATATTATTTGCTTTGTTCTATTCACACACTGTTGTATATAATCCATGCACACTTGGTGATATACTTCACTGTATAATATTCATGTCGTTCTTCTCTACTATATTTATGAATTTAATATATGCACCGAATGCTCTTCTACTTATTCATAGAACCATTTAGTATATGTTCAATATCCCCATTCACAACTTTGGTTATTATAAGATTATTGCCTTTTTGTCTTTTGAATCGTTTATATATTTAAGATAGATCACACTAACAAATTATACATTACCACTATAAGGATCGGGCTTTTCTTCTTGCCAAGTGTTCTCGATTCCAATACGCAAGATATCATTCATGAAATATCTAATGCTATTTATTTTCTTCATGGTAATAATATCACTGATATTGTAATTTCTTATTTTCTCACTTTATGAATCGTTCGTATTGTTTATGAAGTCTCTGCTGCACAAAAATATTCTAAAGTTGTTGTTCAAAGAATCCTATACCTCACAAGTAGGATTCCACGTTGGTAATCTAAAAGGCTTGATTCTGTGTTGCAGTCATGTATTTCATCTATTTATATTACTAACGCTAGTCTCATGAATCATTCATTTATTTACAAATTTTCTTGCACCCTTGTATATATATTTATGCCTTAGGTATCGCTTACTTTGTATATCTCAAACATTGCTCTTTGTAATTAAAATCCATCATCGTTGTTATCTTTTCCATATACACTGTTCTTATTACACCATAGTTGTTATCTCTTGAATCGTTGTTAAGATCAATATTATATAGAGATTTAAGTACTTAAAAAAAAACTTCTTTGGAGATAATCATTGTTTATCCATATAAGAGGTAGTATTTGTTGTATCTAAAACCTCATAGGCTTGGTAGAGAACCTACTCTGATACCATGTTGTTGTAGTTATTTCTTATTGCCATCGTATATTATTCCTTTTATTCAATTAATTAGTACCCTTGAATGAGATCACATATCTCATAAAATATATATGCAAGAGGTGCCCCTTTCACCAAGGGACACCACTCTTATTAATTAATATAATATAATATTAACTATCAATATATTCTTATATTATCAATAATTATAATTATAATTATATTCTCACAATTATAATATAATTATATCATCTCATAATAATGATAGTATAATAATTATATAATATATTATCTCACAATAATAATATTATCAATCACAATATAATCACAACCTTTGTGTTATGTAGGCCTGTGGATTTGGACCATAGCTACAATAAAATCAACAATGTCTTCATTTACTCTGTTGTCAAATTTTCCAAGATTATCCTCATCTCTCTGAATATAACATCTGCTTCCAAATACCTTGAAATACTTCACTGTCGAAATCCTTTCATGCCATAGTTCATATGATTTCTTCCCATATCTTTTCCGAAGTAAAATTCTATTAAAGGTGTATACTGCTATATGTATAGCTTCTCTCCAATAAACCTCTAGTAGTCTTGCTCCTTTGATCATAATTCTATCTACCTCTTGTATAGTTCTATTCATTCTTTCCCCTACAGCATTTTGATGTGGTGTCCTAGGGACAGATAAGTGTCTTCTAATTCCATGTTTCTCATAGAAATTGTTAAACTCATCATAAATATATTCTCCTCCTCTGTTAGATCTTAAACACTTAATTTTTCTATCAACTTCATTCTCAACTCTTGCCTTGAATATCTTGAATTTTTATAATTCTTTTGATTTCTCTTTTAAAAATGCAACCCATGTCATTCTAGAATGATAATCAATTAAGAGCATGAAATACCTCTCACCTTGTATACTCCTTATTCTGGTAGGAACACATAAATTTGTGTGTACCAAGTCCAATAGTCTAGTAGAATATTGTTCCTTTCCTTTAAATGTTTCTTTTGTTTGCTTTCCCTCTTGACATTCTTTACAAATATGGTTATATGGTTTCGTCAGCCTTGGTAAATCTCTTACTGCACTAGTTGAACTAATCTTTATCAAATTGTCAAAGTTGATGTGACACATCCTTCTATGTCAGAGCCAATTATCATTGAACTAAGATTAAAAAATAATGTCTTGTAGCTCCTTCTAGCAGATGCATGTTTACACCGGTCCTTTTCCTTGTTGCAATAATACTTTTGAATCTCTTCTAGATCTCACAACCACAATCCTGAAACACGACATTGTAGCCATTTTTGCACATTTGTCCAACACTTAGGAGATTATGATGCAAACCCTTCACATAGTAAACATTGTCAGTATCATGCTTTCCATCAAAGGTAATAGAGCCAATTCCCACAATTTGTGTTTTTTGATCATCTCTGAACCTAATAGAACCTCCATCATATTTCTCAATTTTTACAAAATTACTCTTATCACCGGTCATATGATTTGAACATCCACTATCAATCATTCATTCGTTTAAAACTCTCCTAGCATGTAAAGTAGTAGAAATAGTTTTAACAGTCTCAAAAACATCAGTATTAGGTACATCATTTTCTACCAAAAACAAATAGTCATCTTCATAGTCCGATTCATCATCAAAGATACCAGCATCATCTTTAACATAATAGGATTTCTTATTAAAATTCTCTTTATTTTCTCTAAATTTTTATCTTGTTCCTTTTTCCAAACATCTAGTAGCTATGTGACCAATGTTTCCATATCTAAAATATTTAAGGGGTAACATACCTTCATATTTGTCGGTTTCTTTCTTTAGTTTCCTCACAAAATTTGCTTCCATCTCATCTGATCTTTCATCATCTGAGTCTTCCTCAGTAGCTTTAAAATATATCTCAGATTTAGCTTTGTCTTTTCCAAATTTCCTCATCTCAAACACAGTCAGAGTGCCAAATAGTTGTTCCCTAGTGAACTTCTTTGGATCAAAAAATTCTTCAATAGCAGAGATCTTATCACTATAGCTTTTCGATAGGGTCATCAAGATCTTCTCCATTATGTCTTCGTCATTTAAGGTGCCACTAAGTTCTCTAATTTTATTTACTGCACTATCAACCCTCTGAAAATAACTTGTTATATCGTCTCCTCCTTCCATTCTCAAGTTCTCATATCTGCACTTAGCAGTTAGCTTCTTTGATAATTTAACTCTGTCATTTCTTTCATATATTTCCCTTAACTTTTCCCAAAATTCATAAGCAGTATTTAATGAAATAATCTTTGTTAATTTAGTTTTTGAAAAAGCACTAAAGATGGCATACCTTGCTTTTTCAATTTCTTCATAATCATGAATCTCATCCAAAGTAGTAAGACCATTTGTCGGCAATACATACTTAGTCTCCACTGCTTTCCAAGTGATGTAACCCAAGGAGATCAGGTAACCACTCATCTTTACTTTCTAGAAGCCATAGTTGGATCCCTCAAAGATAGGAATACTTAGTTTATGTTCCATTGGATCTACCTCAAGTTGTTAAGCTCTTTTCCAAGGAACCAAAGCTCTGATACCAATTGTTGAATATCCGGACAACTACAGGGGGTGAATCAGTTGTCAATTAAACTTTTAAATTCTTTTACAGATCCAAAGTAACCAACATATGAATTATTTAACATGAGCGTATGTAAACATGAAAGGACACAGATACACAAAGAAATCATACACAATGAATACTAGATATGACATGGAAAACCTAAGAAGGGAAAAACCATGGAGAATGTTAGTTCTCAATATATAACACTTGTTAGGGTGACACCAATTAAGGTGATTTTTATAAAGGTGGCTCACTGCTAGACACGAGGGCTTCACTTGCTAGGCAATATTATATCATGTGCATTCATATTGGGGGGTTTTAAAATTCAGGCTCTGAAAAAATGCAATATTTGGTGAAAATAGGGGGGATTTTAATTCAGCTTGTGTATTGGGAGGGGGTGACAAAAAAATAGTTTAGAGCAATATTTTTTTAAAATAGAGGGATTCTTTAGTATTCCATGAATGTGCGTGCTATAACCTAGGTTCTCTAAGTGAAGCCCTCATGTTTCTAGAATGCTCACTTCCTAGAAAACCTCTTTGTCAGAAGAGAAAGAAAGAAAATAAAATCCACCACTATGATACAATTACCACAAAAAATAATGTTGAAACAACCTCTAGTACCAAACAACACACTACACACCTATGCACAACTTCTCACATCAAACATCAATCGGATTTAGCTTTTCAATCTCACATATCTTCCATTCCTCATTCATCTTGATCATCCTTTACTTATACTGTCGTCCTGAATACATAACCTTTCAAGTCAGCCAAACATAATTTGAAATGGGTCTGCACTAAGCATTCATGTGGTGGAAAGGAATGAAAAGTGGACCACACCACAACACACTTCGTCGGTCAGATCAACACGTTACACATCCATCACAACACTACATAAATGTCATTACACAGTCTCTGATTTCAGATCGGACCAAACCCAAAATAGCACTTCAAGAAATCAATACCATATCCAAAAAATAGACAAATATAGATCACAACCAACACTATCAATTACTAGTCAACACTGAACATCATTCGGAGCACCAAATAGTTCGAGAAACATATTTTAGATCACCAACTCAGAAAACCATATGTTGACATAATTGACAACCATGACAATCATATCAACATCATCAACATCACATTTGCAACACATATCATTGTCATTTAAAAAAAATGGTTTTTGAAAATTAAAGGATACATATTTTAACGGAAATAACATATGTAGAAACAGTTTCTAATCTTAGAGTATTGTGTAAATTTATTATATTTACAATTAAAAAGAAAGGAAAGCATATAAAAAAAAAATATACCATAATATAATGTTTTATAGGGGGAAATACCTTTTAGAAAAAAACTCAACACTCTAAAAGTAGAACATTTGTATAATTAATCAATAACAAGGATGATTATAATACAAGTGATATGTTATACCTCTTATAGGGGTATCACCAACGTAAAATTCTAGAGTAATTACAAACAATGTAACGATACCTATATACAAACTAAACAACCCATGCCAAACTCCAAGTACAAGCACCAATATATAGTAGATGAACAAAATAGGAACTATTACATGGTTTGGAAAAACCAAGAGAAAGGTTGAGAGAGGTATGACACCTAAATTTCCAAGGTACAAATCCCATTATCCCCCTTGTTATTGGTCATCTAGACCATTTTTATCTTATTCCTTACAACATGTCATATATCATTAATGTCCTATTTGACCACACAAACTCGAGCACCCCAAATTATGTTTATTCAACCCATTCAAAGATGATTTATGACAAGTGTTCAAAGTCATCATGTTGGTCAAGATTCTAATGTAACCTACCCCTTACATACTATTAGACACCATGATAATTTGTCATAAGTAACTCTCAAAATGATATCTCAAGATGTTATTACATACTTTTTAAGATGCCAACATATAGCCAAGAAAGCCACCTCAATGTGGGACACCTACTTCCTCATGTGAGGATAAAACCACTTGAGAAAAACAATAGTGCCACATCAATATGCGATGTCAACTTCTCAAATGAGGATGAAAAACACTAAATAAAAATCAGTAAATGCAAAAAAAAATCCATGTGGATCATTTTTTCCATAAGAGTCTAAGATGTTCCTTAACCTTATTTTCTATTTCTCATGGGCTTGGGGAAAAAAAGTAGGGAAACAAATTTTTAATACATAAGTGTGTTCTATTTTATGAGCACCTAATTATAGGGACCTTCCCTATTATGTAACTAAGCTTATTACTTTAACTGATATTGGCCAAGGGTTTGTGATTAGAGTTCTTTTGGATGAAAAAATAAAGAGTTTTAAATTACATCTTTGAGGGAAACTAGTTGCCCAAATGCTTATTTAAGCTAAGTAAAAGATCAATGATGATATCCCACATTTCATAAAATTATTCATTCAAATAGGTTATTCATCCTATTTGTCTATTACTGAAGATTAAAAGATGGAAAACCCTTGATTTGCATAACCTGATTATGGATGAAAACCCCTATCCAACATTGAGCAATTTCACATAGGGATTACACTTAAGCTTCAATGGCCTAGACTATTTAATGGTTGCATAACACCTATTTGTCTCATCATTAGTAAACTCCTTTTTCTTCTAGGGTTTGTAAGCTCATGGTAACTCCTTAAGTGCCAATTACTATTAATCTATGACATTTATTTTGATAGTAATAACAATTGTGGTCATTTTGACCAATCTATGAAAGTTGAATTCGTTGTAATTTAAAATCACCATTGTATTAATAAAGAGTATTTAGTAGGTGGTTATTGTGTTAATTATCCACATTCAAAAGAGATTCTTATCAATTTCTATATATTCATTTGAGAATATTGTTGTTATTTTAAAAGTGATCTTGTAATAAATCTAAACATTGTGTTGATTGATATTAAATTGAGTAGAAATCTCTTTTCAAGGATATCACAAGAAATTATCTAATATGAATATTAGGAATGCAAGATTGAGATACCTTTTTCCCAACAATATTTTAATACATTTCATTCAAAGACTTTAGCTCTAATATTCTTCACATGCATATATGTATCTCTAAAAAAGGAAAGTTGCTCAAATGTACATTATTATTCATAACCATAAGGAATCCTTCAAGAAACATGATTTACAACTTGCCATCGTCGTATTGATGTCTTTATTTACAACATAAAGATTGAAATTATATGACATAATAATTGATAAGCTCACTTCTTTGTTAGGTATACTTAATAATATCATTCATTGATATATTCGAACCCATGTTCATGTGAACATTCTTAAAAAAATTAGGGGTTAATTCATAAAAACATCATAATGAATCATGAAGTAATGAATATAATCACTAAAAAACATAATCCTTTAAGGTTATTGAAAACAACCCGGAAAGAATCTTATCATCATATGCCAATAAAAGTCTATTAAATAGTTACAAAATATTGATTTTAACACTTGGGGACCTCCTTCTCCACAATATACCTAAACTCTGGGTGCTTCAAACCCAACAAGCAACAAATATGTAGGCACCTAAAATGCTAGTGGTGTTTTTGTAGTCACTTATAAGAAATATAATCATTCTTATTGTTGTTAGTTTCTTTCTTAGATTGACCTTATCTTATATATTGAATCTAAGATGGTGATAGATACAAGGTTTATGTTGGGTGTATGTGAAATAGAAGAGGACCTATGTAATAAGGTTGTTAGGTAGGGGTGAGGTCATGGCAATCGATGAATAAATTACATTATCTAAATTTTAGTCATGGTAGTGAGATGTAAAAACAATACAAGCCATAGTTTGGGAAGGATGAATACTACATGAGTCACAAGTTAGGAAGGATTAATGGTGTTGAACACATGAGTTGAGGGTGTTACTCTAGTAGTCATGTACGTAGAAGGATGGGATAGTAGAGGGAGTGGACATACTAGAAGATGGTATGGTAAGGGGAGAGATCTATTAGAGGTAGACTATTTTGTACACAAATGCAAAAATACATGTAGAGGGAGGAAGGTGTTGGTAAGAGCTACACTAGGTGTTATAATAGTGGTCATAGGTGAGGTAGAGTTGATTGTAGGATTGAGATGAAAATATATGGGATGGACGATAAACCACTAAAAAGAGCCAATAAAGATCCAATATTATGTAAAATATTTTTATGATAGGGAGGTACTTTCATATAAATGTAACATGCTAATTGACTAGGAGACTCTACTTGGGTAAATTCATCAATCAAGGCTTGCTTTGTAAGTGTGAGATCTTCCTTAGTCAAATGAGCCTCATGATCATAGTCATGTTGATCCTCCAAGTGATTCTCAAAATGAGCATATGAAAATATACCATTGTTAAATTAGGTGACCATATCATGGTTTAAACAAGAAACCTTATTAATGAAAGATTGGGATTGCAAGTAGCTTGTGACATAACCAAAATATAGTAAGTTAAAGCTCAACAATTCACTTTTACATTTAGAAAATTTAGAAGTATGCTAAATGTAGACACCTAAAATTGTCATGTCTAATTAAATAAATATTTTTTATTTATTTAATTATTTTATCTTAAGTCTTCTATTAATTAAATAAATTCTTATTTATTTAATTAATTAATCTATCCTCTTCTAAGCCTTTCTTCATTTAAATAAATACTTTTATTTATTTAAATTGTCCTTTTCATAAATTAAATAAATATTTTATTTATATAATTGATCCCACTTCCTCTATTAATTGATTTATTTAATTAATTCATTAGCCTTTTCTATCCATGACACATGTCATTCATCTCTTAACTCTTCTCTTACCTACCCCTTTTATCATTTTATTATTTCCTCTACCTACCCTTTAATCCTAGCCGACCATTTATCTTTACACCTCTTAATCTTATACCTCCATTTCCTATAGTCTCTTCTATATAAGAGGATTCTCTCCTTCATTATCAACCCTAATCGTCTAATCATCCAATCATCTGATCAAGGTGTCTAATCAATCTTATGCAATCAAGCCTTCTTGCAACCAAGCTATCAACCACATTTTCATTCTTTGTTGAGCTCTTGTGCACACATAAAATATGAGAGCGAGTATATCAAGCAAGATCAATGGAGATAGGAAGACAATGAAGATTGAAACCCTACTAGACATGTGAATGGTATATTTTGGTATATTTTTATTGATTTGCATGATCTTAGGTATCTCTATTGGTATTGGTGAATGTTTCATTGTAGGACTTAGATTGTTTGTGGTTGAATCTTTATGGTTTTACAATAGTTTATCATCACTTTTCACCATATACATTTTGGCACTCCCGATGGGACATGGATTTTTGTTAGATCTATATTTTTTTTGGAGGTTTTTCTAGCCCTATATTGTTGTTTTGTAAAATAATTTGGAGAATAACCTTGTGCAGCTAAGGTTTTGGACACAAGATTAAGATTTTGGAGAGATTTGATTAGATATCACAAATGGCTTGGAATTTTCACATAATTTTTTTTTGCAGGTTGGGGACAGTATCAAGAACTCTTAATCCAAAATTCAAATTTTTTGGAGCATATTTGAATTTTCTACAATTTTTTTATGATTTTTCATAAACAAATTAATTTTGGGAGCAAATTAGCAAAGTTTTTGAATTTTATTACATTTTTGAAAATTTCTCAGAATTCTACAAGGGGTCTATGTTTTGTGATCTTAATTTGGGTGCAAAATATTTCATGAAAAATCAAATCTTTCAAAATTAGGTTTTTTCAATGTTTTGATTATATCTCGCAAACTGCTTGACATTTTTGCATCAAATTTTATTTTCAGCTTGATAACCATATCAGAAGTGCTTAATCTAAAATTAAGATTTTTCGGAGCATATTTAAATTTTTAGTTTATTTTTTTATGATTTTTCATAAAAAATAATTTTGGGAGCAAATTAGAGAATTTTTCATATTTTATTACATTTTTTGAAATTTCTCAGAATTATATAGTGGATCTATTCTTTGTGATTTTAATTTTGATGCAAAATAATTTGTGAAAAATCAGATCATTAAAAATTAGGGTTTTGCAATGTTTTGATCATATCTCACAAATTGCTTGGAATTTTTGCAAGAAGTTTTTTGTGCAAGTTTGGAATGATATCAGAATTTTTCAGCACAAAAATTAGATTTCTTGGATCAAGTTTGAATTTGTTATGATTTTTCAAAAAAAAATTAATTTTGAGAGCAAATTAGCATTTTTTGGGGACTTTCTTACATTTCTAGAAATGCTTCAAATTTTGCAGGTGGCCTACTATTTATGAATTTAATTTTGATGCAAAATAACTCATGGAAATTTAGATCTTTGAATTTGTCAAAAAAACACATTGTCGAAGGCCCCTATTTCACAAAGTCATTTGGGATTTCTAAAAAGTTACCTAACTTGTGTGCTTACAAGAGGGGTATCATTTCAAAACTACTAATAAATTTGTTGTAGGACCTTTGGCAAAGATTTGATTTTAAAATTGTTTGCTTTGTCTTCTTTAGTCCAGAAAACACTTCCATTGGTGCTTTTAAATGAATAAGTGTCTTTTCTGTCTTTAGCACTAGGCTCTTTTTGTGTTTCCTTTTAGAGGGTTTGTCTCCCGAGTACCCCATAAGGCCAAGTGAGATGGAACAACCCAAGTGGTAACAAGCTAAATCCAAGCTCTTCCAAGCCACTATAAATAAATGTGTTTGTGACGAAAGTTGCAAGTAACAGGTATTGATTAGTTCATACCGACGACATGTTTCCCCATAAACCCTATAGAGCGCAACCTCTATAGGCTAGGAGCCTTCCTTAATGGAGAGTACGTTGCCGCATGTATGGCCACTTGAACGGATGCCCTTACTAGACACCTTTTGTGTTAGAAGCCAAAAACCTTCTAGTTGTTGGCGCAGGAGGTCAGGCCTCTGAAGCGGCTCACATTCTTACGGTTCTTAGTAGAGATAAAAAGTTTGCCAAAGGGATTTTTCATGGGGACTGGTGCTTGGCTACTCCAGAGAAGTGAGTGTCGTGGAGGGGAGCCAGTGGGGTTAAACACCTAAGTATCCGCTCTGAATTGCGTAGCTCAGACTAACCCCCCATGTGAGATTCAACAACTATTGTCCCGACCAGCCCTAGGATTTGTGCTTGCATGATCAAAACACTCATTTTCAAACAAAACAAAGAAACATTGTGTCTGTTATGTTTTCAAGTGTATGCAAAATCATTTCACTTAATATTTCATATTTGGAAACATTTTTTGATCCTTTGGACAAAAACACCTTCACACATTGGGTCTTCACTACTTTGTTGTGTTTTCTTGTCACTAAAAGTCAAAAATTTGAGATTTGGTCACATTCAACAACTTCACAATTGGACAGAATTGCAAAACATTTTCAAAATCACGTCTGGGTTTGTTAAAATTGCGTCTGCGTTCACAATTAAGAGATTACAAGAAAACTCTTGAGAATAATAAGGACTTAAGTTTTTAGATCTAAAGAGCTTCTAAGTCTACTTTCTACTTCCTATAGGGCTTCATTTTTCAATCAACCTATCTTGGTCACACATAGTCAATCATTTTCCTTCATTTGCATTTCCCTCATACATATCTTCCAAATTTGAGTCAAAAGGTTACTTTGCTTGTCCTCATGAAACTTTGCAAACCTACTATAACACAACACTAGGCGAGTCCTGTATCAAGATCCATCATCATAGGGTCTCATTGGTCTTCTTGAGTCAAGGACAACTTACCTCATCAAGAGATCCATCATCTCTTTGGAAGCCACACCTTACTCTCAAACATACATACGTGGAGTCAAGGTCAACTTACCTCATCAAGAGTTCCATCATCTCTTTGGAAGCCACACCTTACTCTCGAACATACATACTTTGGTCTTGTACTTTTGGACATTGCAAGTTTACCCTAGATTCATCTACACTTTATACACCTCTTGGTCTTCCATAGTCTTTACAGTATTATACTACCTTTCATTTTGGTCAAGACTTTAATCCATGGTTGAAACCTATTCACAAAGTTCTAGAAGGGAATCCAAAGAAGCTTTGAGGTCTTTGAACATGAGTACTTATGAGTTTGATGGAGACGAATTCTACAATCCATTTGAAAACCGCAGTAATATACCAGACAATGACAACAATGACAATAACAATGGAAATGATAATGACAATGAAAATGCATCTGTGGATTCTACAGAAGTTGAGGAAACTATCTTGGATCCCCATTTTAATAGATTGGTTCAAGAAATCATGAAAACGGGATAGACAATATTTCCTACAAGTCATGGCCCAAAGTGGGACAAGACTACCTCGTGATTTTGATATGTCATAGATTTTGGAGGATGATACAAACCAAAAAAATCAAGTTAATACAAGACAAAGGAGGCCCAATAGTGATGGTAAGAAAGGGCATCTCATGCTCGAGTCATCTTCATCCCTATTTCAAAAACATGAGATTCCAAACACATACACTCATTCTCATGCCAGTTATGATAGAACCTCTCATGAACAACCCCACAGTCATCCTTCCCATGGAGAAGAACTACCACCACGCATGACCATGACGATACCCAAGATAATACCAATGCATACAATTATTCTCAATAGAACATTCAAAATCATGACACAAGGAGACCTCATGTCAGATTTGGGGGCAATATCCAAGATCATTCTTATGACACCTCCTATCCCCATGGTCATGACATGTATCAACCTAGACATAGTGCTCCTTATTATAACACCATACCAAGTGGTCCATATACAAGCTATAACTATGTCCCTCCTCCATATGAACACATATATGATCAATACCATCCATATATGCATTATATCCCTCCTCCTCCGCCCAGTGACTCAGGCATGGGACTAGCTCAAAGAGAAAAGACACCACCCAATAATGACTTGCAACAACAAATAAAGGACTTACAAAAGCAAATGGTGGACATGAATACACCAAAGCAACAATATACAATGAAGGACATATATCCTTACCCATTTGATAGAAGCATTCCAATGCCTCCATTTCCTCCACATTTTGTAACACCAAAGTTTGATAAGTACAAAGGCAAAGGGGATCCTAAGGAACACATAAGACAGTTTTTTATAGCTTGCATTGAGGTAGCAGCAAAAGAAACATACTTGATGATATTGTTTCCACAAAGCTTAGGCGAGCAAGCAATGGAATGGTTCTCCCGAATTCCACCTAGAATTAAGTCATGGGGTAATATAGCAGAGGATTTTATACAACATTTTTCATACAACATTGAAACAGATGTGTCAGTAGCCACCTTATACAATACTAAGCAGAAACATGGGGAATCTTTTGCTTCATTTTTACAACGATGGAGAGGTCTTTCTAGTCGATGCTCTTGTGATATACCACAAAAGAAAATGGTAAAAATGTTCACACAAAACGTCAACAAGGATATCGGATATGAGCTAAGAAAAGCATGTTTGTCTACCTTCAAAGAGGTCATTGAGAAAGGAATGGCAATAGAAAATGTCCTTATTGAACAAGGTATCATCAAGATATTCAAAGAGAACAAAGAGGAATCAAATGGGAAAGACAAACCCTCTTTTTGGAACAAGAATAAGAACACGGTCAATGATGGGGTAGTAGATGCAGATGTTGTGAAACCTAAGATAACTTTCCCTGGTGCAAGTTCTTCTAACTCGAACAATCAAGTGAATAATCAAAGGCAATCAAAACCTCGAAGGAAATACAACCCATTGGGAGAGCCAATTGAAATATCATTCAAGAATTTAGTGGCAAACAAGCTCATAACACTACTAGATAATCCACCATATAATCCAAAAGTGAAACCAAATTGGTGGAATGATGATGAATATTGTGAATATCACAAGAGTAAAGGGCATTTAACTATCAATTGTCACAGATTGAAGAATATCATATAGGATCTCATTGATAGAGGTGACATAGAAGTGGATGGTCATACCTCCAATGAAGAACATGTGATTTTCAAGGAGCCATTTCCTAAACATGACAAGGGAAAAGCCAAAATAGATAATCAAGCTAATTATACCAAGACACCCTATGATTATGATTCAATTATTAATCACGTTTTAATGGACAATCATGTTTCGACCATTATCATAAAGGACAAAATTGCTGAAGGTCCTGCCCAAAGGAGTAAAGTTGTTTTAAAAGGCATTGGACCATCTTCTTCATCCTCCAAAAATGAAACCTCTGAATGTAATGTCACAACCCATCGAGGTAAAGTCACATTGCAAGGCGTTCCATCCAAGCCCACAAGCTCTTCATCCACAAAGAATGAGTATGACCTTTTAGATCAGCTAGGGAAGACACCCACCCTCATTTCCATCCTTGTGCTTTTACAAATATCTCCCACATGTAAGGCCATCCTTGACTAGACTTTGAGAGAAAATTTTGTATCCACTTATTTGAACATGGACCAATTTCAAGCCATGGTGGGATACCTATATGTTCTGCATACCCTAACATTTACAGAAGCCAATGATGCATCTGTAACCCAAACTCATAATGCACCTCTACATATTGAAGCATTTCTCCATAAAAACCAAATAAAATGAGCCTTGATAGATGGAGGAGTAGGTCTGAACATTTGTACATTGAGCACTATTAAACAATTGGGATATTTTGAAAATTCTATGAATCCTACACATGCAATCACTATTAAGGCATATGATGATGAAGAGCGCTCCTCCAAGGGTACAATCACCTTACCTCTCAGAGTTGGGCCAGTTACGAAGGATGTGGTATGTTAGGTCCTTGATTTAGAGATCACATACAATATACTCTTGGGATGCCCATAGATTCATGAAATGAGAGTTGTTCCTTCTACATATCATCAATGTATCAAGTTCCCACTCAATGGAGTTGAAGTGATTATTAATGGTGACTCAAATATGTTCATATATTGCAACAACTTGCAATCAAAATTGGAAATAATAGTCCCAATCAATAGAGAAGCAACTCCATCATCAACATATGTGGATCCAGCATCCTTGAAAGATTCTACATCAAAACAAGCAGAGCTAAAAGAAAAATTCAAGGTTAAAGACATGGGATGTGGTGAGTATATCTTTCATGTTGATCAAATCCCACTATCTCCTAAGACATTTAGTTGACAGGAACAACCTATAAACAAGTTGCAATGCCAAGGAATTGGGTATGAACCACCTAGTGTTGTGGCTACTAAGTCTGAATGCAAATCTCCTCTAGTGGTGCAAGCAACTCTTGATATCAATAGTCCTAAGAGTGGGTCCAACAAAGAATCTATTCAATATATCACCAACCCTCTTGAGAAATCATATAGCCTTACCATTTCATCCACTCCTTCCATTTCCACTCCACTCCTAGGCTTGGATCAACAAGAATTACAAAAGCCCTTATTTATTCGGGATCAAAAATCAAGCTTTAAAAAGAAAAATCTAGAAATAAAAAATAAAGAAAAGTCCTTTAGTCCAAATCAAAATCAAAATCTATTGGACTCAACAAAAATCAAAGTCAAGGATAAAAAATCCTATGAAGAAATGACCAAGAGTTGATCTCCCCTAATACCAAAATAACTGAGGAAAAAGTTATAAAATTTCAAGTCAAAAAGCATACTTGTTGATCCTAAGTCTCCATCATGTCATGATACTTTCACTCCATTTCGCAATCATAAGCATTCATCACTCATCCACTTGTTCTACATATCCTTTCCCTTCTGGCGATACATCATGGACCTTTAATGGAGTTTCCTCAAGTGACTTTGTTATCAGGGATGCCCAAACTTCTTTAGGTGACACGCATAGGGGACTGTATAGTCCACACGCTAGTAATTCTATCTCAATTCCCTTATCAAGGAAGATAGTCACTCGAGCTACACATCATTCAGTCAAGGAACAATGCAGTTACAATCATAAGGTAAAGCCTCATATATTTGAGGTGGGTGACTTAGTTCTCAGAGAAAATCCTAAGAATCAGCAAGACGCAGAGAAGAAGGGCAAGTTCGAACCAAGTTGGCTTAGTCCCTACGCCATCACAATAGTCTATGGATCAGGTGCATATCAACTCTCAACACCACATGGAGAACCTTTAGAAGATCCTAAAAACAACATACACCTTTGTAGTTTTTACACATAGCTCTTCTGATATCCTAATATCAAAAATTAAAAAAATCAAAAATATCAAAAATTAAAAAGATCAAAAATATCAAAAATACAAAAAAAATCATAAAAAATATAAAAAATCGTTACTTGGTGAAAACTTGGTAAACAGGTACCTTGTGACACAAAAAAAATAAAAAAATAGGAAAAAAGTAAAGAGAAATAAATCCATCTAAAGGTGAAAACCACTTCGGTGGCACCCTGGGCAAGTACCATGGTGAAAACGAGGTTGTTGGTGCCATGTGTAGAGACATTATGTTGGCATTGTGTTGTCATTGATGTCAACTAGTATGAGAGATGTATGTGCAACACTGTCAAGGAGGAAGTATAGGTTGAGATATCTTTGATATCACCTTGTGTTGCAGATCACCGGTAAGGAAAGGATGTCAACTGGTAGGTGATGTTTTGACTTAGGAAGTCAGATAAACCAAGAAAGTGGATGTCATCCTACTAAGATCATGACCAGAGTTCAAGGAGGATGAGCAAGGTGTTTGAGTTGTTTCTTATGATGAAGAGGCAGAATGTTATCTGAATCACATGTGCCTGTTTGAAGATATGTTGCACAAACAGGGAAGTCACATGAGCAAATGACAAGGTGTTACTCCACCAAGTAAGTGGAGCTTATCTCCTATATGCATTGAGTGCATTGTATTTTGGTGAGATAAGAGTAAAGAGGTAAAGGCAAGTACTTGAAGGATCACACTAGATCCACCGGTGAATTAAGGGAATGCCTTAAGTGCATGAGATTAGGGTTATGCACTGGACCGATAGAGAAGGCATGTTGAGATGCTGATATAGGAGAAGAGTGATGTGTTTTTCATTTAGACAAACCAACTGAGCAAATATAGTCAGAGGAGAATGGCTTGACCAATGAAGGAGTCTAGTGAAGGTTGATGACTGGTGTCATCAAGAGTGGTAACCGGTATGAATGTCTACCAGTAATATGGACAAGATGCAGAGGAAGATGTCTTCCAACATTATGGGAATAAGCATGCTTTGGATAGACATGTCTGGCGAGTGGTTTAGACATCCCAACGATAGTACAACAAAGTGCAGACATGATGAGTGAACCGGTAGAATGTGAGATACCGACAGAGTTGGTAAATCGACAGGAAAGAGGAACCGGTAGAGTAGTTGGTCGACGATCCTATCTAGACCGACATGAAGATGCCAAGCTGGAAGATTGCTAACTTGGATGCCACATGGAGTCAACATGACGAATTTGCATTTGGATAAAGATGGAATGTACACCGACAGGGTTGTTGTAGGGTTGGTCGTCTTTAATGAAAGGTCCCACAAATCACTGGACATGTTGCAGAGCTATTGCAGGGGTTTGTGGCTCAAGGTCGAAAGGACAACTATGAACCAGCTAAGAGTGATTAAGGAGATTGAGGCAAATGAAGGAAACAACAAAACCAAATCCTGGTGTTTGACCAAGAGACCAGCCGATAGGGTAAAAAGCAAATCGCTAAAGATGGAAGGTGTGATCTAGGAGGCGCATAAATGGCAGATTTGTGCAGGTTGGCAGTCTGAAAGATCAAAATGGACAAGATCTTATTAGATTTGTTTTTCCTTGAGGACGATGAAGAAACCCTAATTGCCTAGAATTTGAATGAGCTTTCGGCGGGAAAACCAATCTATAAATATGAAGGCAAAAAGACATTGAGGGCCGCTGCAAAATAGAATTATATTGTGCTACTGCGAAGTGTGATACTTCAGCAAGTAAGAGCAAATCAGCTAAGTGCTCAATGAGCATCTGACAAATGAGTGTGAGTGAGGGTGAACGTGGTTGAAATGTTCAACCGGTAGGAGAAGCAGAACCGGTAGTGATTATACCGTTAGAGTAAGAGGGAAGAGAGCTGCAGAGAAGGAAAATAGTGGACCGGTAGAGTTGAGCGGTGATAAAGTGTTGAGCAGTAAGGAGGAGATCCTGCAG
The DNA here is from genome assembly GCF_030272615.1 of Cryptomeria japonica. Taxonomy (NCBI): domain Eukaryota; kingdom Viridiplantae; phylum Streptophyta; class Pinopsida; order Cupressales; family Cupressaceae; genus Cryptomeria; species Cryptomeria japonica. Next base: position 514,145,998 of record NC_081411.1, on the reverse strand, counting down.
AGAAGGAGAGTTGAAGAAGTGCACCGATAGGGATTACTAACAGAGAAGAAAGAAGTGTGAGCAGCAAGAGAAGTGAGTCAGTGTTGCAGAGAAGGCACCTCACTGGCAGGGCAAGGTATTTGGAATGGTTGCAAGATTCACTTGTAATAGTGTAACCACTTTTGTATTTAATGTTTTCATTGTGAACACTAAGTTGTAGCTCGATGCAGGGGTCATAGCTCCTTTGGGTTGTAGCCCATAAATCAGGCAGGGGTTGTAGCTCCTTTGGGTTGTATCCCATAAATCAAGTAGGGGTTGTAGCTCCTTTGGTTGGTGCCCTAAAGTTAGGGGTTGTAACTCCTTGGGTTAGTGCCCTAAAGTCATGGGTTCGTGATCCTTGGGTTGGGGCCCTAAACTTTGTAATAATTTTTTCATTGTGAGGCTGGATTGGAGCAGTAGACTCCAGCAGCATTGCTCACCGAGGTTTTTCCCATCTTGGGTTTTCCTCGTATATGCAAGTGTTATGTGATGTTCCCTTGTGAGTGTTTGCATGTGAGTTTGTCATCTTACTAACCGGTAAGTTTGCATAGAGTTAGATCTATTAACCAGTATGCTCACATAGGTTTGCGACAGGGAAAAGTTATTGAGAGCCACTGATTTAGCCCCTCCCCCTCTCAGTGGTACATTGTGTCTAACAATTGGTATTAGAGCCTAGGTTCCCAATTAGAAGAGTGTTCTCCAACTTGGGTAGTTTCTGGCTTAAGGACACAATGGTTTGTTTAGTGTTAATCTCTACTCTTGTATTTGATGGTTCAAACTTTTCTATTTGGAGTTGCAGAATGGAAGTTTTCCTATGCTCTTTAGGGTTTGATGTATGGATGTCAGTAGTTGATGGTCTCCCTAGAAAGATCAGTCTTCCCGCTAGATTTGTAGAAGAAAGAAGAAACCAATGCAATGAAGAAGCCATGAAGGCTATATTCAGTGGACTCACCGGTGATGTCTCTTCACAGGTGGATAGGTGTAAAACAACAAAGAGCTTATGTTAAAGATTGAAGAAGCTCTATGGAAATGAACCCTCAACTATAGAACCAGCAATTGAAGTAAATATGAGAAATGCCTCTCATATTTATCTTGATGATGAAGATAGATCTGCTAGCAACCGTAGCAGTGATAAAGAAGGAGCTCACCTCTTCATGGCTTAAGAATCTGAAAGTGGCTAGGAAAATAGTTCCCCTCAACAAGATGTGTTGGGCAATGATGATGATGAAGAGGAAGACATGGTAGATAGATCTAGCCATCAAGATCATTTTGATAATGAAGAAGAAGCAGAAGTTGACGTTGAAGGAGAGCTTGTAAATACTCTTGAAGAACTCAATAGAGTTAGAAGGGAATACAAGATATTCAAGAATGCTGCTATTGTGGAGCAGAACCGGTTAGTCAAATGCCTTGAAGGATTTGAGAAATACATCTCAGAGTTGAAGACTCAGGCAGAAGACACCAAGGCATGCCGGTGTGAAGATCTAGCATCTAGGCTAGAAGTTAAAAGTGAAGAATATCAACAGCTGCTTGGAGAAATGGAGACTCTTAGAAATAACCTTAAAAAGTGTCAAGAGGAGCTCAAGGTAAGAATCCACTTTAATGGCAACAATGATGCCTTGGACAAGATGTTGAAGAAGCAGAAGCATGCCAAGGACACTAAAGGGCTAAGTAGTGGTGTTAGTGAATGCTCCACCAGCAAGAATGTCCCTCACAATGACATTTTGTTTGTCTCCTCAAATGGAGAAAACAAAGGCCAAACCCTCTTAGTGAGAAATGCTCCCCGGAAGAAGGTTGATCTAGAAAAAACCGATGAGGACTTGCGGACAAGAAAGAAGACCAGTGCTGCAAGAAGAAGGAACACTGGAGATCCCAAAGGAAAGGAGAAGATGGGAGTAGAAATCTTCACTGGAAGCAAGAAGATGAGCCAGCAGCAAAGAAGACCCTCCACCGGTAGAGGACAAAGAAATGCTACCACCCATAGGGGAAAGCAAGTGTGGGAGAAGAAGAAGAGATCAGATGGAAGAGTTGCTTAGAATGGACAAACAAGGATCCATTCTCAAAAAGGAAAAGATGGGGATGCAAAACCGGCAAGATCTCCTCATGCATGGCAAAATAAATTTGTAAGTCATATGCCATCCTTTACCGGGTACTGTTTTGCATGTAATGCCTATGACCATAGGACAGAAGAATGTAGAAAGAGATCTAGAAGGAATAATCTAGGATCTCATAGACGACATGCATATGAGAAAAATGTATCCAGGAAGAGATACATGCATGTCCCCTCTTTAGGTTATGCAAATGTAATTTGTCATAACTGCAAAGGTTTTGGCTATAGAAAGTTTGAATGCAAGAAGAGGAACCTGCAGTCACATGGAGGCTGAAAAAATGGCTATGCTCTACAGAAATGTGAAAACAAATCATATGGAAAGCAGAGATCTACATGGAACCAAAGGAGAATTCTCCCTACAGGAGCAAGAGGTCCACCAATTTTGGCTGCCAGTCACGACAACATGACCAGAATGAGATGGTCAAATCAATATGCTAAGAGATTTCCCAATCATGATGTGGGGATGGATGTTGTGTGCTACGTTAGCACTACTTCTGGCTGTGATGGAAGATCAGAAAATGGAAAGACCCTTCAACAGAAGAAGGAAAGACCTGCTCCCCAAACTAAAAAGGGGAAGATGAATGAGACCAAGTAGGTATGGAGGAATGTAATAACCTACTTTACTTAACCCAACAAAATTTGACCACTTTTTTTTTGTTTAATTTAATCATTTGTGTTTGATTCAATCGCATACTCTGGGCATCCATCCATTTGGATTAGGCATTCATCCATCTGGGATGAGCATCTAACCATACGGGTTAGGCATTTGTCCATACATAACAAAAGGTTTCATCTATCCAATGCGGGATAGGCATCTACCCATACGAGGTACACATTTATCCAATTGGGATAGGAGGTGCTCTAGCCAGAGACTTAGACTCATCGGGACCATTCAAGTCCTGAGTCACTCACTAAGTACTACACTCCCCTAATAGGAGTGCATCGAGGTCGTCATCCTTAGGAGAAATCAAATAACATAGTGCAAGCTTGAATTCCACCTCGGGATTTGGCTTAAAGCCTCGGGAAGTCAAGCAAATCCATACGGGATTCCTTCCGAGTATGCATTGAATTACCTTTTCTTTTATTTCACTTATTTTTCAAGTTAGGATTCTTCTCAATCCTTCTTCTTACCAAAACCTAGACCCCATACACGAACGCCTGAGTATTAGGGACAACTCCATCCCTAGATTGCCTACATACCTATTTCGACACGGGATCAAGGCGTAGAGTATGTAGTTCTATTTTCTAATCTATGGTTTAATGTAAACTATTTGGTGGGTACACAACCCTTTCTAGGGTCAATGTCCCAGATAGTTTCTCTGCGGTTGCTACCCACAGTGGTAGAACTTAAACAAAGGCTCAAGGTGGCCTATTGCTTGTGGCCTAAAACAACTAGATCCCAATACCTATCATAAGTGTCACCCTTGACCCAATTGTCAATCGACAACAACTCTTCGAGATTAAATCAATTCCATAAAAGCATTTCACTCAATCAACCTTAAAGGGGGTTTACTATGGTTTAACTCAGTGGATGTAAAATCATTTAAGGATTATCTTATTAGATTATCGATCCAAGGGGGATTACCCGCCCCTTGGATTTTGACTTCCAAGTGTCCCTTATTAGTCCCCGACGATTTATAGGGACAATGCCACAGACATCGTTGATGCAGCTTTATTAGGCGTTAAGTGCAGTAGTTCAACATGATGACATTACCCGTAAGCGTGACCCAGAGGCACCGTAAATACCGAACGTTGCTAGGTTTTGGTTTTCTGACTTCCTTTATTTAGTTTTCTAACTAAGAAGCTATGAAAAAAACATCATGCTTGAAACAATTATGAAATGAATGCACATAATTAGACATTGCAAAGTTTAATTAATTGAAATAACTACTTCGATGGCATTCATGTACCACTTGATAAAAATACCATCCTTCTACAACTAAACTATTTAATATTGAAATATAACTTGCATGACAATGACAATTATGAACTCACATATTCATAATTAAAACGTGTAACTTGCATGAAGATAATGAAAATGTAACTCGCTCATCAATAAATGCAATTAATGTATAAGTAATTCACATGAAGCAAGGATAGTGTAAGTTACATGCAAGATTAGGCAATGTTTTATTTCTACCATGAGAATTATCACTTATAGAGTCACTAGTTCAAAAATAGCAATCAGTTTAGACATTAGACAAATTTTGGACTAATCATAATGATATGAATTTAATTGTTTTTAATGAATCTAAAATGCCAACTAAGTGACGCAATAAATCTTAAATAGATTGAAAGATTCTAATAAAAAGAATTGGATATAATTTAATTTACAATTAAAATTTTACTAAAGGTAAATTAATTATAAATTTACTAAAGATGATTTAATTATAAATTCACCTAAGTTCAATTTTTATTAAACTAAAATTTAGATAAAAAAATTAACAAAAATCCAAATTTGCCATGAATTTAAATTTTTTGTAGTGTCTTTTTAAAACCAAGTGGGAGTGGGGGCCACGGGTCCCATCACCACTACGGACCTGCGGGTACAGGCCCGCAGTGATGAGGGGACAGTCGTGGTCCCCTCCACTCCCTTTGCGGCCACTGTCATAACAGTGACCACAGGGGGTAGTGGAGGGTACCACTCCCCGGCAGTGTAATAACTCCCCCCCCCTGCGTTGACCGGTGTTTTACGCAAAAAAATATATTTTTTGAAAAAAAACCACTGTGTATTAATTTATATATATATATATATTTTTGCATAAGTTTAATTTTTTTCAGATGATCTCACAGGAGCCCAAAGGAAATACACTGTGCTTGAATTTGAGGCAGCAATACAACAGAGAGCTAAATTACCTCCGAGATAGATAGATGTATAATTTTTTATTTCACAGAGATCATATTCAACAAATTTGCCTTATGTTGAGACAATAAAATTTTTGATGAGATTTCTAGGAAATTGATATTCACAGAGAGAGATTTCTGAAAATAAATAAATAACAAGATAATATTTTTCTACAAGGATTTTATACAACAATATTGAGAAGAAATCATATTTGATATACTATTTCACATAGTGAGATTCCTAAATACAAATGATTATATGCATAGAGAAAGAAATTATTTACAGAGATAAAAGAATTTGAGTTTTTCAAAAAAAGAAATAGAGATGTTGAAAAGCATGATTTATTTTCTTCTTTTTTTTTAATTCAAGATCTTCTCTAGATTTCAAAAAAAAACAGAAAAAGTAGAATCTGATTTTTTTTTCTTTTAAATAGATTAACAAATAAAAAAAGAAATCTGCATTTGCATTTTAAAAAGAAAAGGAACTTTTATCAATGCATTTCTTTAATGAGAAATAGATTTTCCTTTCAAATTAATCTATCTAACAACTAAGAAATGATTTCCTTCATAATGTTATATTCAACTAAAAGAATCTAAGAGGAGATATTTCTTTTGAAAATATAAAAATTTACATAAGGAATTAGCAAATGCAAAAAGGGAGGGAACCTGGAGAAGCCTTTTGATGTTGAATCCTCTCCAAATCTTCAAGCCTAGCCTTCCTTGATCCTTCTTTGCAAGCTTGGAAAAATTTCTTCAAAACAAACTTAACTATACTCCAAATGAAAAATATGACTACTAAAAAAAAAAACTATTTGAGAAAACTTTCTTCAAAGAATAACCAACTCCCTCTTTTGAAAAATTGTATACAATATATAGAAAAAAACCCTTAACTCCACTATCTAGAGGAATTAAGTGAAAATGAGATTCTTTTTCCAATATTGGATCCATGCAAAATTGATTACTATCCTAGTTGGGGGGGGGGGTTACATGCAAGGGGATTAAAGAATGAAGATTCCTCTAAAAGCTTCTAAATTCTCCTACAACATGTGCCATAATTGGTAAAAAATAAAATAGAATTAAATAATACCTTTTGAATTATATTCTCCAAGTGTGTATGTGGGTCCATTATCTATCCTTTTATAATATTTATTCAACCATATTCAATAGCTCAACCAAAAAGATATAATAAAAATTGTATCAAACCAAAAGTGATAAAGGAGGGTTGTGACAAGGAAGAGAACTATGGCCCAACATTGTGCACCTTTTGTACAGGTGATATCTCCTAAAGCATAAAGGAGATGAAGGATCCTAGAGGGAGAAGTACATTGAATTTATTATTCACCCACCACCTTAGTGAAGAAGGCAACATGGAAGAACATGCTACTACCGATGAAAAGGAAGGAAGTAATAAGTGTGTGTAGAAGCTGCATTAACTACACACCTACTGATTCGTGTTGGATCACCACTACATGCTTCAATAAGTAAAGGTTAACAATTGGTATCAGGTGTTAACCGGTATATGGAGGATGTTACTAGCATGTATGCTAACAGGTACTTGCAGGTTATGTAAGACAATGAAGTTGGAAGTTCATTGCATTAGCCTTGGTAGCATGGAGTGAAGTTATGTCTCGGGTGGTGTTGATGAAGACCTGAATGACATATGTTGGCCCCAATTGTTGTTCATGCAGGGTTGCATGCTTTTTAGGCTAACTGGTTTGTCTCTTGGCATGATGATGTCAATGTATGGCATTGGGAAAATTCAAGATTATGGCATAGGTTGTGGTGATACAATGGAGCTGAAGGATCATCAGGTGACCACTTATGCACAACTCAACTGGTATATGGTGAAGAATGGAGTTCTGGTATTGGACCTGACCGGAAATAAGAACTTGAGATGTTTGACTCAGAGGGAGTTCAAGTGTTCATCCTAAAGTGTCTCATAATGAAGAATTGGCTTGCTTGAACTTGTAAGGATGCTAACCACCCAAACTGCAGGAGATAGAAATTGCAGAGGTATTGGAGGTTGACCGGTAAGTGAGCAATATTCACTGACACATCAATAATTGGTGTCAGTCTTTCTGCAAATTGAGTGCTCTATCAAATAGCATCTGACTTGCATGTCCAATGGGTGTCAGTTGATGGTTAAGTTCCCCATCTCAAGTGTCGTGACTTGAGAAGATGTAACAAAATGCAACAATTGGTGACAAAATAACAAGTGGTATCAAAGGAGGAGTTGCATCCAATCAAGATAAAGGGAGGAATGATATCCTGACAATGCCCTTTGTCATTGTTGTCAAATTGGGAGAAGAATGACTATAGTATACTGCATACTACATGTGTGAGAATTCATTGGAGAGATAAGGCTATGTAGTATGTCGAATACTACATGAGTTGACATCAATGCCAAAGGGGGAGATTGTTGGAATTGTGTTGTCATTGATGTCAACCGGTATGAGAGATGTATGTGCAACACTGTCAAGGAGGAAGTATAGGTTGAGATATCTTTGATATCACCTTGTGTTGCAGATCACCGGTAAGGAAAGGATGTCAACTGGTAGGTGATGTTTTGACTTAGGAAGTCAGATCAATCAAGAAAGTGAATGTCAGCCTGCTAATATCATGACCAAATTTCAAGGAGGATAAGCAAGGTGTTTGAGTTGTTTCTTATGATGAAGAGGTAGAATGTTATTTGAATCGCATGTGCATGTTTGAAGATATGTTGCACAAACAGGGAAGTCACATGAGCAGATGACAAGGTGTTACTCCACCAAGTAAGTGGAGCTTATCTCCTATATGCATTGAGTGCAGTATAGTTTGGTGAGATAAGAGTAAAGAGGTAAAGGCAAGTACTTGAAGGATCACACTAGATCCACTGGTGAATTGAGGGAATGCCTTAAGTGCATGAGATCAGGGTTATGCACTGGACCGACAGAGAAGGCATGCTAAGATGATGATACAACAGAAGAGTGATGTGTTTGTCATTCAGACAAACCAGTTGAGTAGATACAATAAGAGGAGAATGGCTTGACCAATGAAGGAGTCTAGTGAAGGTTGATGACTGGTAGGTTGATGACTGGTGTAATCAAGAGTGGTAACAGGTATGAATGTCCACCAATAATATGGACAAGATGCAGATGTAGATGTCTTCCCACATTGTGGGAATAAGCATGCTTTGGATAGACATGTCTGGAGACTGGTTTAGATGTCCCACTGACAGTACAACAAAGTGCAGACATGACGAGTGAACCGGTAGAATGTGAGATATCGACAGAGTTGGTAAACCAGCAGGAAAGAGGAACCGATAGAGTAGTTGGTTGGTGATCCTATTTGGACCGATATGAAGATGCCAAGCTAGCAGATTTTTGACTTGGATGCCACATGGAGTCAACGTGACGAACCTGCATTTGGATAAAGATGAAATGTACACCGACAGAGTTGTTGTAGGGTTGGTCATCTTTAATGAAAGGTCCTACAAATCATGGGACATGTTGCAGAGCTATTGTAGGGGTTTGTGGCTCGAGGTCGGAAGGACAAATACGAACCAGCTAAGAGTGATTGAAGAGATAGAGGCAGATGAAGGAAATAACAAAACCAAATCCTGGTGTTTGACCAAGAGACCAACTGATAGGGTAAAAAGAAGATCGCTAAAGATGGAAGGCATGATCTAGGAGGTGCATAAATGGCAGATTTGTGCAGGTTGGCAATCTGAAAGATCAGAATGGACAAGATCTTATTAGATTTGTTTTGCCTTGAGGACGATGAAGAAACCCTAACCGCTTAGAATTTGAGTGAGCTTTCGGCGGGAAAACCAATCTATAAATATGAAGGCAAAAAGTCATTGAGGGGCACTGCAGAATAGAAGTATATTGTGCTACTATGAAGTGTGATACTTCAGCAAGTAAGAGCAAATCAGTTAAGTGCTCAACGAGCATCTGACAAATCAGTGCAAGTGAGGGTGAACCTGGTTGAAACGTTCAACCGGTAGGAGAAGCAGAACCGGTAGTGATTATACTGTCAGAGTAAGAGGGAAGAGAGTTGTAGAGAAGGCAAAAAGTGGACCGATAGAGTTGAGCACTGATAAAGTGTTGAGCAGTAAGGAGGAGATCCTGCAGAGAAGGAGAGTTGAAGAAGTGTACTGGTAGGCCTTATCGACAAAGAAGCAGGAAGTGTGAGCAGCAAGAGAAGTGATTCGGTGTTGCAGAGAAGGCATCTCACCAGTAGGGCAAGGTATTTGGAATGGTTGCAAGATTCACTTGTAATAGTGTAACCACTTTTGTATTTAATGTTTTCATTGTGAACACTGAGTTGTAGCTCAGTGCAGGGGTCGTAGCTCCTTTGGGTTGTAGCCCATAAATCAGGCAGGGGTCATAGCTCCTTTGGGTTGTAGCCCATAAATTAGGTAGGGGTTGTAGCTCCTTGGGTTGGTGCCCTAAAGTCGGGGGTTGGTGCTCCTTGGGTTGGGGCCCTAAACTTTTTAACAATGTTTTCATTGTGAGGCTGGATTGGAGCAGTAGACTCCAACAGCATTTCTCATCGAGGTTTTTCCCATCTTGGGTTTTCCTCGTATATGCAAGTGTTATGTGATGTTCCATTGTGAGTGTTTGCATGTGAGTTTGTCTTCTTACTAATCAGTAAGTCTACATAGAGTTAGATCTATTAACCGGTATGATCACATAGGTTTGCAGCAAGGAAAAGTTATTGAGAGCCATTGATTCACCCCCTCCCCCTCTCAGTGGTGCATTATGTCGAACACATTGCTCCTCCCTCCTTCAGGATTCAATCTCATTGTTTCACCTTGCACACACTCACAACCTATCCATCCATAATAAATTTACCCATTCCCATTGTGGATTGTTATTGATTTACCTAAGATTGGTTAGTCATTCATAATAAATCCTCCCTTTTCACCCCTTTCCGTCCATAATAAATCAGGTCCAATCTATAACTGGGGCAAAATCCTAAATCTAGTGATGGAAGTGATAGATTGTGCATCACATGTTTTGAGGAGCATAATCTTTTCATTTCCTCCTTTTCACGCATAATCTATAATAAAAAGATCATTTTGCATCACCAATCCACAATAAAGTTTTGTTCTACTTCGCAATAAAGTATCAGTTTCATGAATTCAGTCAGTTTCATATGAGACACAAGCAACAATGGGCTTTCAATAACAAAATCTTTTAACAGACTTTGGCAACAACATGGTTTTCAACATTATCTATCCTTTATCAGGATGACAACATTGTGACCCAATCAAACATGTTAACATATGTGGCAAGAAACACAAATAACTTGAAGATTTCATTGTGTGTTGGTGTCAAGTCTTCATTTTATATTGATTTTATCTTTTGACGACATGACTTTTAGCTTTTCGAGGATGTCTCTAACTAGAGATTATATCTCCAGGATGTCTTTGACTAGAAAAGCAAGGATGGGATATGTTCACCTATTGTTTTGTTGTCTGTGGATTGTCTCTTAGTAATGCTATGACTTATCCAAGGATACGAGGATAGTGTGAGTCTAGTGTGAACTGGGGCATTCAGGTTGTTTGCAACTATTTGATCTCCATGTAAACAGGTAAAATGACTTTTTGGGTCGAACCTATACCTCGATTGTCATAACTTATTTTCCATAATGATGCTTAGTGATGATAAAGCACAAGAAGCTCTTTCACTTCAATATCTTTTATCTTTCATACCCCTTTCTTGATTTACCTCCATCGTCCTTCCTTGAGTTCGTGTAGCCCACTATCACATGACTGAGTATAATGACATGCCAAAAATATATGCATTTCATGTAGTTTGCACCTAGACCATTGCATGACAACATATCTCATTTCATACATACATATAGATATCACAATTACATCACATCTTGAATATATCATTGGTTAGTATTTGCATTCTCATATACAACATAAAATGCCAAAATAATAACACATCATGCATATTATCCTGTAAATAATCATAATGCATTCTCATTATAAAAACGTAGAAGAACAAAAATATTTTGCATTTCATCACGTACATATTTGCATCCATATCATAAGCATAATAAAATCATCATAAATCATATAGATCATCACATAGGAACACATGCATATAGTTGCTGCAAGGATGAGTCATCTCATATATATATATATATATATATATATATATATATATATATATATATATATATATATATATATATATATATAATGTCATGACACAATGATGTCAAAATCTCATATGGCTACAAAATCACCCAAAGGTGTCTACATCATCATACAAAAACTGATACAAAATCGAATCCAAGAGAGCTATGAAGAAGACCCTCTCTTGGAGCTAGCAGATCTCGAAGGAATCTAAGTTCCCGAAGGACCAACCCCTAGATCATCTCGTCTATCCCCTCTTGCAGACCCTACGGGACCATCTTTTCACCAAAGCAACCAACAGTCTTGTGTTTGCCTAAATCTCAGGCATATACATAATGTGTCTCAATCCCATCGCTTTGATTGTGGCATGGTCCTTAGTAGTCAAATTTGTTCATAACCGATGTGTTACAAGGAATCACTCTCTAGACTCACTATGGGGTAAGTACCCCTGCATCCAATCAAATCAATCATGTCAATCCTAGTGGTCCTCATGTTCATCACATAGTGCTACTTATCTTATCCTAGCCTAGCCTAGTGGTACCTATGTCCATCACATGGTGCTTCTCATCAGGCTCTATCCTAGTGCTTATGTCTGTCACATGGCATTGCATCTTAGTGTCTATGTTTGTCACGTTGCACTATATCCTATCTTGCTAGAGCACTCGCCAGATTTTATCAATTCTATGGCTTATCCTACTCTCAACTTAGCAAACCTACTTGTTTTAGAGCACCTATTGAGTGAATCCTCTCAACAACTTATCCTATTGGCAACGTATGTTTATCATAGAATTGCTAATTCTAGCCTTCTTTTTAGTTTGTCTTCCCTAGGGCACCTATTGAGTGAATCCTCTCAGTAGCTTATCAAATTGATAGTGTATGTTCATCACATAACTATCAATTTTGGCCTAGACACGATTTTGTTGATTCCTCTTGAGTGAGTCTTTTTCCTATGTGACCTTGTCACCCTATCTTGTCAGTCTTTTCTAGCCTTTCTTTCTTATTGAGAGATTGTTTGCGATCTTTTCAAACAAAATTCATCCAATCTCTCAAGGGGGCATATCATTCCCATCATGGGACAACTTTGTATCAGTTTATCTTATCTTCTTTGAGCCAATGCGACAAGCTGCATTGTCTCAAAGAGGGGCAAAATGTAGACACCTAAAATTGTCTTGTCTAATTAAATAAATGTTTTTATTTATTTAATTATTTTATCTTAAGTCTTCTATCAATTAAATAAATTCTTATTTATTTAAAAAATTCATTTATCCTCTTCTAAGCCTTTCCTCATTTAAATAAATACTTTTATTTATTTAAATTGTCATTTTCCTAAATTAAATAAATATTTAATTTATTTAATTGGTCACACTTCCTCTATTAATTAAATAAATCTTTATTTATTTAATTAATTCATTAGTCTTTTCTACCCATGACACATGCCATTCATCTCTTAATTCTTCCCTTAAACCTACCCCCTTTATCATTATATTATTTCCTCTACCTACCCTTTAATCTTAGCTGACCATTTATCTTTACACCTCTTAATCTTATCCCTCCATTTCCTACAGTGTCTTCTATACAAGAGGATACTCTCCTTCGTTATCAACCCTAATCATCTAACCATCTAATCAAGGTGTCTAATCAATCTTATGCAATCAAGCCTTCTTGCAACCAAGCTATCAACCACATTTACGTTCTTTGTTGAGCTCTTGTGCACACATAAAATCTGAGAGCAAGTATATCAAGCAAGATAAATGGAGATTGAAACCCTACTAGACATGTGAATGGTATATTTTTTTATATTTTTGTTGATTTGCATGATCTTAGGTATCTCTATTGATATTGTTGAATGTTTCATTGTAGGACTTAGATTGTTTGTGGTTGAATCTTTATGGTTTTACAATAGTTTATCATCACTTTTCACCATATACACTAGGTTAAAAGAAACTGTAATGATAGGCATGAGTGAGTGTCATGGAAAAAATAATAATACAATAAAAAACCATAAGTAGAAAGACATAACAATGAAATAACAATGGATATGAAAATAAAATCCTAATAAGATCTAAAAATAATGATGTATTGAAAAATTGCAAATCTAAAACCGTAAAATAATGAATGCACAAACACTAAAGAACAACTTTAGGGTGGTGTGAGATAGAAAATGTTCAAAGAAATTGTAATGGTGGGAAAATGGTGAATGATAAATCAAGAAGGAAAACTACCCTTCCCCTCAAAGAGAGATGAGAGTTTCGTTATTGATTACCCTTCAAGCACTTTTCACCATTACATTAGGAAGGGGTTTTCACCATTACATTAGGAAGGGGAGATGATAATTCACTAGATTCAATCTCTCCACACAAAGATGGTAGATTGAATTCTGAATGAATTGGAATGCTAAGTTTATCCCCTCTTCCTTGTTTGAAATGGAAAGTAAATTGGTTTAATTATGTAGTGCAAAAGTGACAAAGAACTGATTATAACTTGAGATCGAAATATGGGATGAAGTTGTGCACCTGGATCTAACAGTAAAATGTTGAGATGAAGTCGCCCTACGAATTTGAGGAAAAGTTGCCCGAACTGTGGTGTGAATGTGCATGGTCCTTCGAAAAATCTGCGAAACGAAAAGGGTTTTTTCGCCTCTACAAATGAAGCCTGAATCCAAAAGTACAGCTGCACACCTGCAACCTACACACATAAAAGAGAGGAAAATGGGTTGGGGTTAGGGGTTTGCCTTTAGGTCAAACCCCAATTTTGGAATTAACCAAGTAATGAAATAAAGTACTTGCAAGTAGATGTAAATGAAAAGACTGAATTTTAAATCACCTCAAGGGAGGTTGTAGTAGCAATGTTGATATAAGTGCTTGTGTGGAATTGTATGTTGGAATCAATCTCCTCTTCAATGGTTGAATCCTTGACTTGAATGCAACACCTAGCCTTGAATGGAGACTTGAGAATGCTCAATGCTGGAAAAGAATGCTTTAATGCTCTTGAATGATTGATCACTTGTGAATTTCCCACTTATCCAACTTATGCCAATGAGAGAGCGAATGCCCCCTTAAATGCATGTTGGTGGATTTGAATTTCGTCACGGGCTGAAATCGGGGGAGTTTCTCGCCTGAGGCACAACCCACAATGCATGCTCTAGGAAGGGTCCTGCCCCAAAATAGGGCAGGGACAGGGGCACCATGCCCCTGTCCTGGGGGGACAAGGGCACCATGCCCCTATCCAAGGGGGGAGAGTGGTGCCATGCCCTTGTACTACCCCTTTCTCTAGGGTAGAATATGGACGGGGTGATACACAAGCCAAGGAAGAAGCTATTTCTGCAAGCCGAGCAATCTCCGATCTCTAATCAGGCTAGAGGATTCGAGTTCGCATGCGTGAGGACTCTAATGCAGTCGGAAATTGCTAGGATCGCAATTTTATGACACTACACAAATGTGAACGGAAATAAAATTTTCCCTAAGCTTAATCTTGTAGACACCTAAATTTGGTTAATCTAGTTAATTAAATTTTGGTATCCTAAGCACTTTTATATTTAATAATTATGTATTATTAAATTAATTAGCATTCTTTTCCTCTCGCTGGCTAATTTAATTTAATTAAATACGCCATGATCCTAACCTATTAATTGATTACACCTTGTTAATTAATTAAATCCTCCTTCTTCTATTAAATAAAATAAATTCACTTTGTTTTATTTAATTCATTATCTATTCTCCTATCCCATTAATTAATTAATCCACCCTCCCTCATTTGAATAATTAATTAAATATTCAAATATGTCGCATTCCTCCTAACTTCTAACCACCTAACCTAACCCCTATCCTAACACTTGGGTTCTAACTACCCCATTCTTCCTAACCAACCTTATCATATCCCATCCCAACCTCCTCTCCAACATGTGTAGACATTCCCTATTTTCCAAATATTGGAAATATATTCTATTTTGGGGTGGTTATTCCCCAAATAGACATGTGTCCTGTCACTCCTCCCCAAGACATGTGTCTCTCCCCTTTAAGCTACTTGTCCTCTTTGAGGATAAGTGTGGATTCTCCCTCCACATGGCATCCTTTGGAGTGTCACTTGTCCTCCTTGAGGACAAGTCTTGCATTTTCACACTCCCTCTCATTCCTCTCATCTCTTATTTAAACCCTCAATTTCTTAGCCATTTCATCCACTTTTCGCACATCCATATCATTACTCATTACTCTGTCGAAATCATAGCCCATCTCATACATCATTTTCATCAATCATCATTACATCAAATATCATGTAGTAATATCGAGCATTCAAAGACGTCATTGACCACACATAAAATCAAGGAACTATCAAATTGAAGTGGGATTCTGGTTTGTATTGTTTTATCTTTTTTAATTATGCTTTCGACTTTATCGTTCTAATATCGAGGCATATGATATCTTGTGTTTGCTTGATTAATTAGCTTTCTTTTTAGTCTTTTATATTCACACACATTTTTCATCACATTTTCTGGCACACCTAGTGGGACCCACTTCACAGGTCACTTTCTCACATTTTTTGTTGTTTGAGTGCATTTTTCATAGATTTTGAGCACTTGAAAGCAAAAGCATAGGAGTACACACAGATTTTCACCTCATTGGAGTTCTAATTCATCAACTACTTGAATCCAAGAAACAATGTGCTCACTCCATGAAATAGCGGGTTCACTACCTGAAGTAGCAGGAATACATTCCTATAATTGCACAGATGGTAAATTTAACCTTTTTTTCTCTCAGGATTTTGTAAATGCTTTTTGGGGTCATAAAGACCATTAGCGGGTTCGCGATTAGAAATGGCGAGATTGACTTATGAAACGATAGGATTGCATTGATAGGTCTAACAATATTTCTTAGCTGCATTCTATCATTTTTAGATCGTTGTTTTTAATTGAAATGGTGAGTTTGAACTGTGAAATGGAGGGTTAGTGGTTATCACAGTTTGCATTTTTATACTGCACCTACATTTCTACACAATAGCGGGTCTGTCATTTGAAATAGTGGATTTGCTCCTTAAAGTGGTGGGTTTGAAGCCTGAAATAGCGGGTTTGCATTCAATTTTTATATTCTGGCGGGTTTGAGTTGTGTTTTGATGGATTTGAGTTCTGCATGTTTACTATCATTTTCTAGAATTTTTATTTTATCCAATGTGGACTAACTTGCTAGTGTTTGTGTCTTGATGCTATTTCACTAATGTTTGTGTAGCCAATCGAGCGCGTAGAAGACCCCAAATTGTCAAAAACATTAACATTTTTATTGTAGGATTGCCAAAGAGGGGTTTCGCTAAAAACAATTTTATTTCCTTTATTGCTTTTCAATTTTGCATTGTGTCTTTAGTTAATTAGGCACACTTCAATTTGATTAAAGGAAATTAACCCCATGTCTTCCATTATTGGCACGCTTCTGCGCATGTATGGTGGACCAACTGTTACACCAAGTATCCTCTCTCCTCGCCTTTGTGGACCTTGGGTGAAGAGAAAGGTGATTAACAATGCTCATTTTTCTTTTGAGTAGAGAATCACCTCTTGGGGGCCTCATCACCTCAAGGGAGTGGTTCAAAACAAAGGCACATTGGGGATATTGTCTCACCCAGTGTGAACTTGAGTGGTGTTTTTCGAGTCACTATACAAATACCTGGTCAAACAGTCGGAGTGTTGAGTGAATTCATCATATGTGGAGGCCTTCTCTACACCAATAAGCTCAATTAGAGTCTTAAGTAGCTTGCTTCGTGGGTTCATTATTGGACTGGACCCGTCGGAAAATTACTATGAACCATTGTTATAGTGGCCCCGATCCTTCTACTTGTTGACTCAGGTGGTGTGATACGTGCATACCAAAGATACCCCTCATGTACCCCCCAATTTGAGATTGATAATTTCTCGATATCTTAGGATCTCTAGAAATTCAAAGCTTGGCATGCTTGAGAAGTGTGTGTCGTGGAGTGGAGCCAGTGTTGCCAAGCTTCTATCTATCCGGTTGGATATGATATTCTGGGCTAGGGGATTTGACAAGTATTGTCCTTTGACTATCCTAGGAAGTGCATAACTGTTTATTGTGTTTTATCATTTGTATGTGCTTGTGTTTGTGTCACAATGATCTTTTGATAAAATCAATCTAGTCATCAAACACATCACATTTCACACAATCCTAGTTGTTGTTGTGTTGCAGTGGGTTCACTTTTTGGTATAGCTGGAATGTCTTTGTTTTGAGCTAGATTGACATACTTAGCATAGTCACTTTCATTTGAACTCTCGCGGCTTTTCTTTGAAAATTCAAGGGTTTTCCCTTGGGTTCGCTATTGGTTTTGTCGGTTCTCTTAGTCTTTGATACTATAGCGGGTTTGCACCCCGATTCAGTCGGTTCGCTGTCATTCTCACATGTCATTTCAATCTTTGATAGTATTGCAGGTTTGGACCTAGGTATAGCGATTTGATCCTTATTGTGGCGAGTTCGCATCTTCCTTCAGTGGGTTTGATCCTTATTGTCTTGTTATGCTGTCAAAATTTGTCCAACGAGTTTGCTTCATAGTTTGGCGGATTTGCCTTATTCCTAGGGTCTCGATTTGCATTGTCCCTTTTATCATCCTAGTTTTTGAGTTGTCACCTTGGTTGTCATCATCTCAATTATTGCATCATCATTATCGTTCATCATCATCTCTCATCTCCTAATTTGCATCATCATTGCCTTCTTCCTAGGCCATCAATTGAACGTCAAATGTCCAAAATTGAACATGAAACTTCATCCTCTTTCCAACTTCCTCAAAGTCATTCCCCATCCTAGTCCGAGCTTGTCATTCGTCCTATTTGAAGCTTTAGTTTGTCATCCTTTTCCATCTTTCATCTCTTTCCAACTTATCAACTAATCATCATGTTGCAATTTTATTACAATGAGTTCAGTAGTCCTTCATTTTCTTCCACAACATCCCATTCTAATGATGATGAGAGCATGGTTGATCAAGACGACTATGAGATTGAAAATCTTGATGCCCTCATCCTTAGTAAGCTTGTGTAGATGTATAAATCTAACCACTTTCTTAAATAACTATTTAATATTTATTTTAACCCCATCCCTCCTATTAATTAAATCCTATTTAATTAATTTCTTCATTTTCATCTATTTGATTAAGTGAATTACTCAATTTATTTAATTAAATTCACCTAAACCTTTTCTAGCCTTTAATTAAATAAATCACTTTATTTAATTAATTTCCCTTTCTTCCTTTTAGATTAAATTTACATTTAATTAAATTGACCCTTGCATATAAATAAATCTAATTTATTTATAAAAATCCCCCCACTTGTATTTATGCAAGTTGCATCTATTTTTTGTTGAAATAAAATATTTTATTTTAATTAAAATTATTTTTCTCCCACTTGCCCTCTCCTACATTTCCCACTTACCTCCTAAACATTCTTCTAGAACCCATCTAATCCTAATAAATTAGCTTTAATCCCTCTAATCATGTCATTTCCCTAAATTTGAGGAGGTCACTTCTCAAATTTGGAAGAAAATTTTCTAAATGCATTAAAGGCTTTATTTCTTCAACAAGCTAACTTGTTGAGTTCCCCCAAATTTGGAAGGACTCTTACAAATTTGTCCCCAAAGTCTTCCAAACCATTAATGGTTAATTCAACCTCCCCTCATGGTTAGAGACTTTCTCTCTAACTTAACCCTCATCTAACCCAAAGGTCTCATCAAGCACTCATGGCTTTGACCCTAGTTATCCTATTAACCCTTGCACAAGAGTTTACCCCTTGGGTAAAAGCTTTATCCAATGGATGACCCTAACCTAACCATAACCTTACCTCCTAAGGTAACCTTCATGTCTCCTCAGGCATTTAATGCCTCTTGTATCTCCTCTCAAGCCACCTCTTGTTGACAATCGTCACCATTTCATTGGTGAAAATTGTAAACATGGATTGAGTAACTTTCAATATTGGCCATTTTTAAGATTATTCAATCTTAATCCTCCATTGCCCTATTTTCCCTATAAATAGAGCTCTCATTCCTCATTCTCCATCTCCGAGTTTTATGCATCTACATTATAATCTAATTGTATTAAGCATTTTAGCCTCTCTTTGTTAGAATATCATCATAGCATTTAGAAGCATTTTCATATCAATAATATATCCATGCTAGTATATCATGTTAGTATAATTTAGCAATATATTTATCATATCACTATCTTGATCTTATCTTAATCATCATAGCTTTCAACATATCATATAGATCTTAGAATGCATTCATGCATACAGATCACAATATCACTTGTTCTTGGAGTTGTCATTCCTAAGTCATTTTCTCAATGATTTGAGAGCAAAACATTGACTTTAGGGATCTTGTGAGATAGAGAACAATGGGACACCCCTTAGGAAGTTAAACTAGTTTAAATTAGTTTATACTTGCACTAAGAGTCTCATTGGTATGTAGGTCATTTGATCTCAATTTATTTGTTTTGATCACCACATTTTCCTGTATACAGCTTGCACCAAGTTCTAGATACCAAAATATAATTGTTCATCCTAGCTACTCTACCATTCCTCCATGTGCATCCACTCATAACCCTTATCAAAACTTTAACAAGGGAAATCCATCATGTCTTTTGCCCACAACTCCCTCATATATCACCTCCATGTATCCCTCATATGCAACATCCATACCTCCATCTTCTTCCATGGTATTATCCCAACCTCCATCTTTTCCTCACAACACAACCACTGACATCCATAACCCAAACCCACCATCTCATTATCGCCAAATTTATTATACAATCCATAATCCTAATGCCCCATCCTATCTCACTCCATCCCATCCTAATCCTCCATCCTATCTCACTTCTCCATCCAATCATAATCCTCCATCCTACCTAAATCCTCCATCTAATCCTAATCCGCCATCATCTATCACACAAGCTATGATTGGGGGCATGAATTACACAATGCCATTATCATCTGTGCCTCCACCTGTCTAATCAGTATCACAAGTTGCTAGTGCCCTCTAGTACCAACCTCAAGTGATATCGCAACTTGTTATTTCACAACCGTGATTCATTTATCTCAAAGAACCATTTTCATCCATTGTTGTGATGAACATTCATCAATTGCTAAATAGCACTAGTTAGAATCCCTCATCTTATCTCAATCCTCTACCATCTTCCATTTCATCCTATCCCAAAGTACCTTCATCCACTTCATCCTATCTCAGTCCACCATCTTCTACCTCATCCTACCTCAATATACCACCATCCACTTCATCCTACCACAATCCTCCACCATCCATTCCCTCCTCCAATCCATCAACTTCACTTCCAACTCCCACGACTATCATTTATCTCCCACATCTTAACACCATAAAAAACCTCCCATCCATTGAGACCATCCAACCACAATCCTTGTCACCTACTCCTACCATCATCCAAACTCAATTCAATGAACTTCCCATCCTTCCACCATTCACTCTATTTACCCCAATTGAGGAAGCTCTCATCCTTCCACCAGTTGCTCCATTTACCCCAATCGAGGGGCCTCCCATACTTCCATCTATTCTGTCTACCCAAGTTGATGAACCTCCCATCCTTCCATCTAGTCCATCTATCCCAGCTGAATAATCTCTCATCCTCCCATCCACTCCTTCTACCCTAGTCGATGAATCTCCCATCCCTCCATCCAATTCACCCACCCCAGTCATGGAACCTTCCATCATTCCATCCATTCCATTTGAAGAGTCTACCCATTCAAATCTTGTCACACTATCCACACCGATCCCATCATTCCAAGATCTTGTTCCAGAGCATGTTGAAAAGTTTATTGATCCAAATCAAGATCCTACCATTTTGCCTCTACCATTTCAAGATCCCTTATCATCCCTCCATCTAAATCAATATCCTACCATCTCATCTACTCCATATCAAGAGACCTTATCATCCCCTCTTCCAATTCAAGATCCTCTTGTCCCATCTACTTCACTTCTTGATCCTTCATCTCCTCCAAACCAAACCATCCCACCACCATCACTCTATCCCATTGGTTCGCTTACATTCATCCATGGTAGTTCACTCACAACAAAAGAAGATATCATATACACCACCCATTCTCCTCCATCTAACAAAGGACTCGCATCTTGTTGCCTTGTGAACAAGAATTCTACTTTAGATAAAATGCTCAAAAAAATGAACTATCAAGGAAAAGGCTTGGGCCTACACGAGCAAGGTACTTTGGAGCCCATACATGATAAAGCACATCCAAGATCTCATGGTCTTGGTTACATATCTCAAGGCACTTCATCCAAAAAGGTTGGTACAACTAATGCAAAATCCAAGTATGCTTCCAAACACACCATTGCATTTCCCCACCGTTCCTCCAAATCATTTATCGCCATCCCCCCTCCTCCATCATATAAAGCTAAAACAACCACCCATCTTCCTCCTTCATCCTCTAAATCCATTTTGGGTCCCTATATTCCAAAATCTACCTTCATATATCGCCCACATGCTAAATTCATTTTGGGCCCTTATATCCCAAAATCCCATCCTCCATCTTTCCCTACTCATCCCCCCATGCATAGATCCTATATCACAATCATCCATCATAAACTTCCTACTCCTTTCATTCCTAATCAGGATCAACAAAGGCACATATCTCCACATTCCATCCTACATCCTACATACATCACTTCATCCATATTCCCTTAATCTCCTACAACTTTGCACACTCCTTCCAAGGTTACTAGCAGAAATTTGGATGCCAAATAAAAAATGCATAAAGCTACATATCCACGACAATATAAAAATGATCATGTCCACTAAAAAAGGCATGCTCCAAGAATGCAAAATTTGATGCAAAAATGCAATGAATCTCAAAAGCTACAAAGGCCCACTAAAGCAAAAACAAAAACAATGTGGATCCTAAAGCAAAAATAAGCAATACGTCAAAAATAAAAACTTGCAATGGCATCCCAAGTTGCTAGTCCACTTGCTAAACCTTCTCCCCCTCCATCTCCTAAATCTATTTTGGGTCCCTATGTCCCAAAGCTTCCTATCATAATTCCTTCACCATATCCACATGCTACTTCCATCTCCCCTCCACTCATCCCACATCCCCACCAACATGTGCCAATGTTGGTCCTAACAACATCCCCCCATCACACTCACTCTCCCTCATTCCATCTAAACACTTGCCACTACTATATCCCTTACACCATATACATTCCCCATCAAAGCCATCTAATTTAAGCCTTTGCATAATCCACTCATTCATAATAAAGTTGTACCAACACCCAGTGATCACTCCAAATGGGCTCCTATTAATTTGATATGGAACTTGATTCTTGAGTTCTCCATCCATCTCCCTTATCACCTATCCTACAAATTTATTTATCCTCATCCATCTCCACCCATAAATTTCCTCCCAAAAATAAGAAAAAAAAAAGTAAAGAGAAAAATTCGTCCAATGGTGAAAACTTGGCAAATAGATGCCTTGGACAAGTACCATGATGAAAACTGGAAAACATGAGTCATGCATAATTCCCCTCATCCTTTTTCTCTCTGCACTTGGGGGAAAGTTCTTCTATCCATCCATCCATCACCTCCTCTATCTCATCTTCCTACCATACCCATCATATTTAATCCATTTAACTTCCTCCATCCTCCTTTGGATCTTGATAGAACAAGAAGCCACTATGTATACATGCTTTGGACACCTCTTGGCCTTCATTTCCCTATCACACTTTTCCTCCATTCACCTGTCTATCCACCCATCCTTCCTCCATTCCATGTAATCCTTTCGAATACCTTCATAGTCTGTATCCATCCATCACCCTATCTTCCATCCACTTCCCTCAACTTCCCATCCCTTTGTTAGTTACCTTATCATATCCATCCATCCCCCAATCCTTATCTCCCAGTTCCTCCATCCCTTCATCCATAAATTGATCCATCCACCAATCCTTATCTCCCAGTTCCTCCATCTCTTCATTTGTAACTTGATCCATCCACCAATCCTTATCTCCCAATTCCTCCATCCCTTCATCTGTAACCTGATCCATCCACCTATCCCTATTTCCTAGTTCCTCCATCCCTTCGTCCCTCACCCTTTCATCTCCCAACCACATCCACATTACTTGCATATCAAAATCCTTTTCATCCTATTATCCATCATTTCATCCTCCTCTCATATCATTCCATCGCCTCTTGCATCCCTTGTTATTGGTATCTAGCTCAAGGCTACCCCCACACAATCCATCCACTCCTTGCAATCCTTCAGTTTGTGCGAATCTTATACATATTTCATAGCTATCCAAGGTCAAGAATCAATCCAATCATCATCGAGAGATGCATCCTTCCCAATCCTTATGTTGTTTCGGGATATATCGTTCCCACATCAACAACACCCCATCGATCATCAATCTCTCGTAGTTTTTCATCTTGATTGGTGCAACATCCTGCTTGTCCCTAGGTCTTCTTCCATCATCCATAGCTCTTGTACATATTGTACATAATGTCTTGTACATATCGTTAGTCATGTGCCTCCATTTAGGGTCACCTGTACATATGTGTCCTTAGGTTTCATCCTTTGCGTCAGTCATGTCCATCAAGATTATCCTATCAACTAGTTCTTCAATAATCATCTTTGAGCATCCTTGTCATCATGATCATATTGGGTACCTTTTGTCATCGCATCATCATCAATTTTTTATCCAATCATCAATTTACACAGGATGTATCCTTCCTCAAGTCAGACACCATCGATCCTCATCCAATCAGTCATCCTTTGGCAAAATATATCTGAGACACTTGTGTTGGCTTTGATTTTTTTTAATCTTTTTTTAATCTTTTTAAGCTCCTCAGGTCCTGTTTCCTCCTTGTCGCCACGATCTTTTATATCATGGTGCGTTGGGAATAACAAGGCTTGAGATGTGATCTTGTTGCTTTTTCTTTTTACTTGGCATGTCTTTTGGATGTATTCCTTATTGTACCCTCATGAGGTCTCACCTATCTCATGTTACATTAGGGCATATCTTCTACTTGTGGTTAGTCTAGCATCGTTTCTTGCAGGGTCTCTGTAACTCTATGTGGTGCTAGAATAACTTGCGTGTTTGTTTATATGTGTTAGTCAATGCATTGGCTGTGAAATCACACCCTGGTTCTTCATACCTTGGTGACACACATACAATGCTAAATCAAAATAAGTGTTTGCTACATGGCATCCAGTTTCGCGGGTGCTCACGCTCTATGATGCTCCCTCCATCTTCACCACATTTGCCTCTTCGCTCCTCTTTCCCCTCTGATTCTTGTCTTCTATCCTCGTCCGCTAAGGCATTGTTTCTTTTGAGACACCACCCAGACCCTTTTTCCCCATGCACCCTCTCCAGGGGGCATCCTTGGCCACTCCTTCGTCCGCCCGGGGCATTTTC
Organism: Cryptomeria japonica; assembly: GCF_030272615.1. Lineage (NCBI taxonomy): Eukaryota > Viridiplantae > Streptophyta > Pinopsida > Cupressales > Cupressaceae > Cryptomeria > Cryptomeria japonica. The sequence goes on along the minus strand of NC_081411.1, from coordinate 514,121,469 downwards.
TTGCTTATTTTTCTCTGAATTGCTAGTGTCTTCACACCGATGCTATTCCAGTGCCACCACGAAGATGGGAAAAATGTAGACACCTAAAATTTGATAAATCAAATAAATTAAATTTTGCTATCCTGATCGCTTTTAAATTAAATAATTACATATTATTTAATTAATTAGCATTCCCTTCCCTCGTTGGCTAATTTAATTAAATTAAATATGCCATGACCTTAGCCTATTAATTGATTAACCTTGTTAATTAATTAAATCCCCTTTTAGTCATTCTTCTATTAAATAAAATAAATTCACTTTATTTTATTTAATTCATTGTCTTTTCCTCTATCTTATTAATTAATTCCTCCCTCATTTGAATTTAATTAATTCAAATATGTCACATGTCTCCTACTTTTAACTACCCTTGTAACCCCTCCCCTAATCTAACCTCCAATCTAACTCTTTGAGTTCTAACGAACCCTATCCCCTCAACCAACCTTATCTTAACCATCTCCTCTCCCACATGTGTGCACATTCCCAAATATCTTTTATTTTAAATAAAAGATATTCCCCATTTTTGAATAATTACTCTCCAAAAAGATATGTGTCCTTGAGGACGCATGTCACATGTGTCCCTCCTTTGGGACACTTGTCTTCCCTCTTGAGTGTATCTTCTTCCACGTGGCCTCCTTTGAACTGCCACTTGTCTTCCTTGAGGACAAGTGTAACATTTCCACAATCCTCTCCTTTTCCTCCCTTTCCTATTCAATCCCCCCCTCTTTTTCAAAAATCATCCACTTTCCATACATCATATTGTCATAATGCCAAAATGATCCACTTTTCGCACATCCATATCGTTACTCTGTTGAAATCACCACCCATCTCATACATCATTTTCATCAATCATCCTTGCATCAGATATCATGGAGCAATATCAAGCATTCAAAGACATCATTGAGCACATATAAAATCGAGGAACTATCAAATCAAAGTTGGATTTTGGTTTGCATTGTTTTATCCTTTTAATTATGCTTTTGATTTTATTGTTCTAATCTTGAGGTGTATGATGTCTTGTGTTTGCTTGATTAATTAGCTTGCTTTTCAGTCTTTTATATTTGCACACATTTTTTATCACACAAATCTAAGCTAATCAAATAAATGAATACATAACATATTTAATCTAGATTAAAGAAGTCAAAACTATGGAATGATAATTGAAAAACTAATGCTACTTTAAGAAAGTAAATTTAAAGGGGGAATGCACTTAGCTCCATGATCAATTTGGATGTATAATTATGTAGTGCAAATTTTGATATTCTGATATGGAGTAATAGGTATACTCACTCGATATGCACCTTAAATTCTATACAAGGTTGTGACAATTTTCTACACCAATTATTGAGGGCACACATTTATTCTCTAGCCCACATATATGATCTAATAAATTGCATACTATTTTTCTTTAGATTGTCTCAAAGTCTTCTCTTAGTCAATTGTCAAGGGCTAACAATATTTATATATACCTTAGCAAAACTATCAAATTGTTAGGGTCAAGTTCTTATCTTTCAACCCCTTGTAGTAGTTGAATTTATGACTATGGAAAATGCTAGATCACAATAAGAAAATGTGCAAATGTCTTAGGATGCATATTTTGGTATAAACATATTCTTTTTAAGCTCTAATTAGAAAAACTCTTATAATGAATGCTCCTTGAAGTGCTAGGAAGTCGAACAATTTTAAGATATTGTGTGAATATGAATTAGTATCCAAATGAATATTTTTAAATACCACATAATAACAATAACCATATCCCGAATGGAATGCGACGATGAAAAATGTGCTGGGCATTATCCCGAATATCCTATCTGCTGTCACTAAAAACCTTGAGGATATTGCTAAGGTCCTCGATAATTCCAGCTCTCCTAAACCGGTGGTGGACCTTGACATGGATGAAGATACTATCGAGATTGGTAGTGGTGAAGCTACTCCAGGTGGAGCTGCAAAGAGAACCAGGGCAAGTGTCAAGAAAGTTGCGACTGCTTCTGCCAAGGATATCCCTAATCTTAGGGAAAATATCAAAGACCTGTATGGGATTAGCAATACCTTGGCTAATGCCCTGAAAAATATTAATTAGCTTCTTCTTTCGAGTCTGGCTGGTTTTTGCTGGTTTTTTGGGGCTTTAGCCTGTTTTCTCTGGTTTTTGCTGGCTTTTCGTTGGTTTGTTCCTTTTGGTTTCTTAATGCTTTTATCTTTTAAGATCCTATTGTAAAGGGTTTCAGGGCCCCTTCAAAACCTGTTTTTACCTTAATAAAAAACAATAACCATACAAAACATGTGAGAAATGAGTATGAATATAAAGGATATAATAAATGTCAAATGTATAAAAAGATATGTAAGAACATATGAAATGAACTCAATTTGTAAAAATATGTATGAATAAAAAAGATGGAAAATCAAAAAATAAATCCTTCAAACAAAATGCACCATTTATCCATATATTTGGTATCTTTCAAAATAAACTCAAAACCAAACCAAAAATAAATAAAAATTAAATACAAATTTCACCATCAAATACCGAAATAATGTATCATCCGAACATTGTATGAGTTGTTTTCTTAGAATTTATTCAGGATTTACAGATAATCCAAAGTATATATAAATAGGGCCAAAAGTCCAAAAAAAAAGGAGGTCCAGAGGAGTGTCCACTGAAAATAGGAGTACATCCTTACCGTGGAAAACGGGAAAACCCCAAAAATCCGAGAAAATTGAAGTCTTAGTTGTAACCAACGTGGCAAAAAGCGTCAATACAATTAAAGACCGTCCGTCAAAGCTTGTGGACACCCCTTTCATTCGTGTTTGTGAAAGTGGCAGTTCCGAATCAAAAATTAATTTAAAAATCGAACTGGCACAAATTAGAAATAAGAAAAAAACAAAAAATTGACGGAGATTAGAGCAAATGAAACCAAAAAATATTTTTTTGACGGAATCTCCAAAGTCATTTGCAGGTTCCATGTTCGATTCTGCTGTGCGCTCGATGGATGATGCTGAGAAAACCCTAGCGATCTGCTGAAATTGAAATCGCAGGAGCCAATACGTCACTCAAATTGATCGAGACAGGTGAAAGTGTGGCGAAGTCCTCGGGTAAGAGTTTTCAACTCAAATATTTCAATCTGCAGCAGCCAATGCTTAGCCTATCGCTTTCTACAGTGAGTTTGTAGTGGGAAATGCGGGCGGAGCATGCAAAATGGCAAGGTAGAGGAAATGGATTTGTGTGTATCACGCGGAATTGAAGTAATTGTGAAGTTTTTGGCTAGAACGGAGGGTGAAGAGGTGATTTCTGGGCCGCCAATCCTGATTTAGAGCTTTTCAGAACTTTTCTGTGCCGATCTTCGGATGTATGCGCGTTTAGGCTGCAAATTATGATTTCAGACAATCCTTTTCTGATCTCTTCTCCACCCCACACTAATTCTAGTAGCGGTAGCTATGATTGTGTTTTCCCCAATGTTAATGCTACCTCCCGCTTGTCCTCTCAGATCCGATCTTCAAGTTACATTGGGAGTGGGCCACACGAGATGCAATATTTGAAGGATAACGATAACAGCAGCATTGGATGGGATTCGTACTCCAATTCAAGCCCTAACAATAAATTTCAGCTCCCTGGCTCTGAATTCTTCCCTTTCCGCTCGAAGGGTGAAACTGAAGAGCAGGGCGTGGCTTTTTCAGCTGACAACATGTATCCGCCAAATACCTCTGTAGTTAATTCCTTAGAGACTCATAATTGTGTATCCACGTTTGAGATTTCTAACACGCTAGACAGTCCTTTGGCTCAGAAAGCGGAGAATATGAGGCGGCAAGCAGATTCTTCAAAAGGGCAAGGTTTGAGAGTTTTGGAGCTAGAGCATTCTGCAACAGATGGTGAAAATCAAAATGATAGGCTCATATATATCAATGACCCCAAACTGACAAATGACAAATATGAGTTTACTGGAAATGAGATTCGGACTAGCAAATACACTGTCATCACTTTCCTACCGAAGAATTTGTTTGTTCAGTTTCATCGACTTGCTTACATTTATTTCCTGGTGATAGCTGCCTTGAATCAGCTTCCTCAGCTTGCAGTCTTTGGGAGAACTGTATCACTTTTCCCCTTGCTGTTTGTTTTGTGTGTGACAGCAATCAAGGATGGGTATGAGGACTGGCGCCGACATCGTTCTGATAAGAAAGAGAATAATAGGGAGGTACAAGTGTTACAGGGTCTCCTTTATAGCTCAAAGAAATGGAAGAATGTAAGAGTAGGTGAAGTTCTGAAGATACATGCAAATGAAACAATCCCATGTGATATTGTTTTGTTAGAGACGAGTGATCCTAGTGGAATTGCATATGTTCAGACAATTAATCTTGATGGAGAATCAAATCTGAAAACAAGATATGCCAGACAGGAAACTGCAGTTAAGAGGCCTGAGAGGGAACCCCCTTCAGGACTTATTCGTTGTGAACAACCAAATAGAAACATATATGGTTTCATTGCAAACATGAAAATTGATGACCAAACGATTCCCCTTGGGCCATCAAACATTGTGCTTCGAGGTTGCCAGCTGAAAAATACGGCATGGATAGTTGGTGTGGTTGTTTATGCTGGTCAAGAGACCAAAGCAATGCTGAATAGCTCAGGAGCACCTTCAAAACGAAGCAGATTGGAAGGGCACATGAACAGAGAGACGATATGGCTATCCGTCTTTCTATTTATTATGTGTGCTGTGGTGGCATTTGGAATGCTTATGTGGCTTGTCAAGCACAAGGAGGAACTTGATACTTCTCCGTTCTATAGGAAGATAATTTTTACATATGAAAACAGGGGTGGAGAAAAATACAATTATTATGGTGTTGGAATGGAGGTTTTAATTTCATTTCTGAGTTCTGTCATAGTTTTCCAGATAATGATACCGATATCTCTGTATATATCAATGGAGTTAGTCCGTTTGGGGCAGTCATATTTCATGATTGGGGATCAGGAGATGTATGATAGCAATTCAAATTCAAGGTTCCAATGTCGTTCATTGAACATAAATGAAGATTTAGGTCAGATCAGGTATATATTCTCTGACAAGACAGGTACCCTGACAGAGAATAAGATGGAGTTTTATAATGCAAGTATATGTGGGGTGAATTACTGCAATGCAAAATCTACTGTTGAATGTTTGGTGCAAGAAACTTCTAGCAAGAATGAAGAGCGGGAAAATATTGCAGGTTTGGAAAATGCACCTCTATGATTTCTTGGATAAATGTTTATTTGTTTATGGTTCTTGTTTGGCATGTTTTTTAGTAAGTGAGAATATTTCCTAGATGTTGAACATTAGCTATTTGTTTCTTTGTCCCTTTTAATATTGTATTGGCTACTTTCTATTGGTTCAAGCATTGTACAGGCGCATAGGACTACTTAATTTATTTCTACTTATGCTCCATTTTGAGGGAATTCCATAAGCATGTTAGTTTCGTAAACTTCTAATTTCCAGATTCATTGGTGTGAATGATGATATGTTTTCTAATAATATTGTTGATTCATCGACTCAATTTAATTGCACATGATATCTAGTGCTTTTCAATAAGTGAAGGTGCTGGTTTATGTTTTTTATTTGCCTTGTTTTTGCTGCTTTAACCTCTAAATTGACAACTAAGAATCAGTCCTTTTCTTTATCTGATTTGTTTTCCTTCCCCATTTAGTGTACAGACAAAAGTATGGTAGTACCCCATGATATTTGTTGAACCTTACTAGAATAAGTGAAATATATGTTTAATTTATGCTCTTCGTATCATTTGCACATTCTTCTAAACTTGGTCATTCTGACTATAGTCTCAAATTCTCAATGATAAATCTTTATCAACTTTTTCTAGGACTAATCTCATTTTGATGTCCTTCAGAACTTTTCATGTTGGATGTGGAATTTCCTACCAAGTTTGCACAAAATAGTAACTTTTGGCACAACTTTAAATTGTTTCCAAAACTCTATTTTTGATCGGTCTACTTCTTTTGTGGGGTTACCCTGATGCCACAGTGGAGGGCTATCATTTCTGTCAAAGTCACATAGGATTTGTATATGACCTCATCAGTTTCTGTATTCCACACTTCATGTTGGATACTTCATTTTATGCAATTTCAACCCTTCACATGTCTTGAGGGGATTAGCAATCGGGGCTCTTCTAAGAAATAGCTACTGATTTTCTACTTATGTTTACCACTTGATAGTTGTTTCGCTTACCTTGGTTAATATGCTTATTGAGAGTTTGAACCATTTGGAGATGTTTTTGACGTATTGTCTCTTCATGTGGGTCGTACTTTTCATTCTAATGTATTCATTTGTTCACATCTAAGATATATGATCTCCTCTACTCTAGGTAGATATTATTGCTGTCTAAATCAATATTTCTCTGTGGTTTATATGCCAAATTTCAGGGATATGTGGATGTGTTTATGGGAGAGCTAGAGAGACACCCCAAATTTTAGGGGATGGCACATGAGACTAGCACAAATATATGGGTTTTTATACAATCTGAGTTGGCCGAATGATTAATGTCTTTATACTCTAGAGTGGTGGTCACATGCTGGAATTTGGAGGGAGGTAGGGTTGTACACCTCATTGAACAATATATATGGTAAATGGAAAACCAATGATTTTGTAGAATGCTTGTGTAAAGAAGGTTTTATGCACCAAATTGATGTCTCCCTTAGCAGTGACTTTAGAAACTACCTTTACCTTTTACCAGTTGCAAATATAATATCAAATCTTTTAACTGTCTGTATAGTTCTGGATGAAATTGGTAGCCATTTCCACATTCCTCAAAGACTAAGCATCATTAGGATCCAATTTTTATATGTGCAATTATATGGACTTAATTCCATTATTAAACATCCTTTAAAGAGGGATTCCTCAAAAATTTATAAATTTAGAGAGTTAAGTCACTAGTCAAATTATATGATTTAATAACTTAGTTGATAGCTATAAGTAAGTGATTAAGCTTTAAAGTTGCTGGATAGCTTAGAATTCCAATTTTATAACTTACTTTATATACCCTTGGATAAGCGTAAAGGGATTTCTGGGGCAATAATCACAGAATTAGTCAAATGAATATTGAGAAATCGAGTCGTTACAGGCTGAGTTAATTATTAGATGGAAATCAAAACTTATTTAAAATTATATCTGAAATGGCAATCAACATCATGCTTTTTGAAACCATATCCAGCCTATTTTAGCTAACTGGCTTAATTTGTCAAAGAAAACTTCACAAAAATGTGAACTAGATCTGGTCTATAACAAAACAATGATCAGCAAGGTTTTAATGACAGACAGAGCAATTCAAATGATTGTTTCTTTTTGATAAGATATATGGGGGTTTCTATAGGGGCCCTCGCCCAGGAAAGTGATAAACCAAAGACCATACAAACTGAAGAGCTGAAAAGCATAGAAAAAACCATGCAGGGGCAAGAGAGGAAAAGCTCATGCAGGGCCAGAGAGGAAAAGCCCATGTAGGGACAGCATAGAAACAGCCCACACAAGGCAACAAAGAAAAAAAAATAGAGGTCAAATGCTGAGGAGAAGACCCCTGACAACCAACATCGCCAGCCATGTGTCACATCCTAGCCGCCAACACTCACACTGCCATCATCTAGGTCACCTGAAGTCCAATCAACACCACCTGTGCCTAGCATAACTGAAGAAACATTAACCAAATCACTGTCTCCACAGATAGCTAAAGTAGAAAACTTAACACCATGAATGACTTCCATCCTCTGCTGTGACTGTACTAGATGAAGACTGTCCAGGGAGGATAGAGTATATGCACTAGTCATCTCTAGCACCCCCTTCTTATGACCCACAAGCAAATGCTTTATCACCTTCCTTAGGTCAAGATAGAAAGCTTATAGTATAGTACACTGGAAACTACACCTTTCCAATTGGCATTTCTGTAATTAATCGAATTTGCACAATTGAAAATCTTTTTTAAAGATAGCAGTCAGATTTGCTGATTAACAACAAATGTTATTAAGTCATAATTCTAATAATGTCTACTAAAAGATCAGTCAACTTAGCACAATGGTGATTTCCACGTGAAATTGCTCTTGAATGAGTTGTGGGTTTCCGTCCTTCAATTCCTGCCATGAGGAGTTTAGTCCTCAGGTTAAATGAATTGCAATTCCATGCTCTAAAGAAGTAATAATTAGATAATTAAAGATGTATTCTTTTTAGTGGTTACTTCTTGTTTGGTGTCTATTATATTTTTTTTTTTCCTTCAATGGCCATGATTCTTCACATGCCCTTTTACTTTTGATAAAGTTAAACTTTAATTTTTTATAACTATATTATATTTAACCATTCCCAAGATTGCTTGTCCTCAAGCAATCACAGACTAGTACTCTTAGAATTTCTTCTTCACTTGATCAAGTCTTTCAGAAGATACTGGGATCCCAAGTTGATCTTCAAAATTTGTAATTCCCAATCCTTGATCCAAAACTAAGACTTATACGGTTAATTTTAAGAACTTGAAGGTAATTTGGCATGATAACATGTTGATCATGCTGAACGTTCATCTTTTTTAACTTTTTATGCAATTTGGTAGTTGTGTCTTCATATTTACACAATTTGATGTTTTTGATTGATTAAGTAGGGAAGGGCCTTGAAACCATTACATAAAGCTCAACATAAGCATCACAAAGCCACAGAACCAGTTACAACAAAATCTGGCCACTAGGCCAGACAGCACTAAGAAACAGCAGCAGAACAACAAACTCGAGAAAGAATAGACACAGCAGACAAAAAGCTAGCAGAGGTACTTCCAGTCCTTAGACAAGGACCCCATGGTCTCTTCCCAACACGCCTTTTCCAGTAACCTCTTTTTTTTTCTTGCACTTTTTCATCTCCTGCCAATCTTCTTCTGAGTTAGACTCCTTTTCTTCTTCTTAAGCCTAGATTGACCAGTTACAACCCCTATCACGGGCTTCTTGATAATGCCATCAGTAATTTTGGCAAGCTCATTAAAGGATTTTTCCATTTTCACTAACTTGTTTTGATACAAACTCATATTGCTTTACAACTTTTCCCATTTTTCCTTGCATCTTTTATAGTCCGCATGGTCTTCCTGAGCCATCTCAATGATGCTCACTCTATTCTGGAGGTCTTCAATTTTGGCATAATATGCATCAAAGGGATGTTCTCTCACATCTCATCTTTTTGTTCGTCATTCTGATTTTTCTCCGTATCTTCAACAACATTAGTGTTCTTCTCAGAGGCAGTCCTCCCAAATCACCACAGTCATCAACCACATATTTTGGGGAAAGAGAAAGATAATTATCAGCATTAATCTAGGAGGGCACAACAACATTCTCCTCAGGAACACGATAGAGCTCAGTTACAGACAGAGGAAGAAGTTCCTCCTCTTCAACTTCATTGAGGTCCTCATTATCTTCATTAGTTTCCTCCACATCTTCTTCATTAGCATCCTACCTGTAATTAATTTCAATATTTTTCATCTTATTATATGACAATTTTTTTGCACCTCCAGAGGTTCTAGCTAATCTTGCAGACCTTCCCCTCGATTTCTCCTTATGCACATCTCCAAGACCTTCCTCATCTGAGATTGCAATAACCAAGTCCACCATGGAATTAATATTATCTTTCTTAACATTGTCTTTTTTATCCTTAAGGGTTTTAGAGTCCTCCTTTTTGCTCTCAACATCAATGGACGTGTTTTTTTTACTTTTCTTCCCAGACTTAGACTCAAATTGAGGGGAATTAACAGGAGTTGGGGGAGATTTTCTTTTAGATAGAGGAGTGAAATTTAACGGTAGAGTGCTTTTATCAACATTAAATTCCAGAGAACTAGGAGTCTGCAACTCCTCACTGAATAGAATTTTCTTTTTGCCCTTTGCAGAAAAACTAGGGGCACGAAGGGAAGGGTTGTCCTATTTCACAGTATGGTTAGGGATTTTAACCTTTAGGTTCTTAGCAGGGGAATTAGGATTACTGGAAGAAGGACCATCTCTTAGAGGCTTCATAGAATCATTAGGGTTTCTAATATGGGGGTTAGCAGCAGGAGAAAGGCTCAGACTACACTTGCAAAGGGCCAAAATTAAAATTTGATATAATGGAGGAGAAGCCCCCTTAAAAACACATTTTTTCCAATGAAGAGAGTAAATAAAAAGGAAGAGTAATAAGATTTCCTTGCCTAAGATTGTCTAACAGAGGAAAATAAAAAATGGTATTCATGCACTGTAGTAAATCTCTCTTCCAAAGTAAAACACTTAAAAATGTGGGAATTCACCAAATGCCAAGGCGTTGGGAGAGCTTCTCTATTGTGCCCATTCTGGTGCCGTTTAACCTTTTCACCATCCTCAAAAAATGCCTCTGTAAACTTGTGGTAGCTTGTCTTGCTAATCCTTTTGACTTTGTCTCCTTCGAAGCAATGATATCTTCAGTCACAGTGAAACTAATACTCCCAATGGAAACTGAATCCTTCTTCGCAGAGCTGACAAATTGAGAGGTAAGGGAGTCTTCGTAACCCTTTATTGCCAGGAAGAAATGGGTAAAGCTGCACTACTCAAACATTTCCCACAACTCAACGTTCTTCTTTAAGGCACAAGACATAGGTGCCATTTTTTTGAAAGTGCATAATTTTTAACAAGGAATTTGAATATGCAAAAATAAACTTTGGGTGCCACCAAAGTACTACATTGAACCTTCTGACACAAGTGTTCTTTGAGCCATGTTCCACTTCTCCAATGAAGTCAACTAATTATTTTATTGACCATATCTCAATACAGAAAGCTTTTGTATGATGACTGGAATCAAGAGGGATGCTCCTCTCAATGGATGACATGGTTGCCACCTCACTTTACACCATTCTAACCAATATCTAGAAAATTTTCTTCTCCAACTGCCTAAATGTGTTTAAATATCAAAAGCATTTGAACATGTTGAAGGAACCATATCAACATTCTTTTTCTCCTACATTAGATCAATGATTTAGGTGCTTCCACTTTTTATTCTCCTTGTTTGAAGATTCAAGACCATAGGATGCTCATTCTTGCCCTTGTAAGGATTCAACATGAAGCACTGTCCACCTTTGCATAAGCAGTACTTGTTGGCCCCTAGGCAGTACACAACTTTCATGTTTTTTTGAGCTGCCAAACACAACTCCACATACATCCATGGGCACAACATCCAACACCATGTCATCAATAAATTTATGGTTAACAACAAACCTTATTCTACATTTCCTACCAATTGACAAATCAGAACTTTGTTTGATAAGTATCAATACCAGTTTTTCCAAGCAAATCTGGAGAAATGAAGTTAGCTTGGGAATAAGAACTGAAAAGTGCATCAGATTTTATACCCTTAAGCTGAATTTTGATGCTAAACAACTTTGAATGCTCATTTTCTTCTCGTGTCAAAACATTGAAACTTACCTTTTTTGTAGTGCATGACAATTTTGAATAACACCTGAACTACAATCAATTTCTTTGCCCTCGTCAAATGTAATGTAGTGGTTTTCTTACACTTTTTACCTTTCAGAGAGGACAAATTTTTAGATATAGCTTCTGGTGGGTTATGTTCATTTGACCATTCACATCACAATAGTCACAATACTTTGTATATTTTGTCTGTGCTTGTAGCACTTGCCTTCATTGTCTTGGCCTTGGCTTCTTTTCTCTTTATAGAGGATGGAGGACCATCTACATCAAGGGACTGAGCACGTGCATATGCTTCATCTATGTCCACCAGCTTGGAAAGCAATATGGACCCTCGAAGATGGATATGAAGGCCTTTGATGCATTTCATCAACACTCTCATCTTGCATATCTTTCTCTATTTGGACTGCTCCTGAATCAAATTCACTACTGTACTCTGGCACACTTAGTCCATTTGGTTGTTTTAAAAGGCGCCACTCCATACACTTTTCCACTCCACGACATACTGGATAAAATTGATTTTAAATCAATTTCTTGAATTTATCCCATGAACTAACATGAGCTTGTTTTCTTAAAGCCATTAACTGAAAGAGACTCTCAAACCAACGTTGTAGTAAAGGAAATATATTTTTCCGAAGAAAGGGAATGCATACCAAAACATACTTCTAAATGAAAAAACCAATAGGCAAGCTTCTTTGCATCCACATCTTGTTTGAAGGGTGGAATCGCAATCTTTGTCTTAGCCTTGAATAGAGGTTTTTTTTGCAGACTAGATTGACCATGGCTTTGCTCTTTATCTTTATAGAAGACAGCTTTCCCCTTGCTCTTGTTGCCCTCTAAAGAGCACAACTTCTCCATGAGAGCTTGTATGATCCCTTTCATTCTCCCAATTGATTAGGATATACTTTCAACATTGCCTTCTAGATTACTTTGCTTGTTCATCAAAAGTTTCCACATCTTGTTTGAAGGGTGGAATCTCAATCATTGTCTTAGCCTTGTGTTGGTTGAAAATTTTGTACACCTGGGGGATGTGCAAAATTGTGGTTTCAGCCACAGTGTGTGAGTATGATACTCTCCTAATTTAGGGAAGGCTCCCCCTATCTATAAACTAAACTAATCTAATATGGGTGAGACAATAGTCTTTCTTCTTCTTTTAAGAAAAACTATACTCTTTTCTCTTCACAAAAAAGCAATAGCAATTGGAAATAAATAACAACAAATACAGAAATGAGACTTTTTTTAAGGATTTTTGGAACATAAAGGGAAGCAAAGTTTCCGTGAAGGCACAAAGACCTCCGTCACTTTCTCGGGACGGGAAAACAGAAATGAAAGCACAAAGTCTTCAGCACATCTATTGTCCTATCAACCTTTTCAAAATGATAACAATGTACATCACACAACAGCTCAAAGTCTGTCTGTATGATGCACATTCCCTTTTATGCACAAGTCTTAAAATAAAAGCAGCACAAAGTCTACAAGTTATCTTCTTACTTGAACTTTCCACACTAGCTTCAAATATGATAAGCAACTCAAAGTTTGCAAGACCAAATCTGAAAACCAAACCTATAGCTTTAAATGCAATTAGCAACTCAAAGT